>NC_132789.1:46855567-47158927 GCF_048418805.1 Vulpes vulpes
CAGGAGGGTGAGTCATGCTGAGGCAGACGGGACGATCTGGGGAGAAGGCCCCTGCTAGCATACTACCTCAGGTGTCACAGTTTAACCAACTGGTCTTTCCCCAGTGTCAGAACAGGCAAAATCGTTACTGAAGCCTGAAGGCTTCTAGAGCAGTTTTTGTCAAACTAGTTCTCTAGGAGGAAAAATTCTGTTTTTCAGAGAAAATGAAACTGGTCTTCTTTGCATACAGTATTGCTTGTGTAGAAGGAGTGATTCTGTGACAAGACATGGTTATGTCTTGCTCTGACTAGCCTCCAAGGATGGCTTACTACCTCCACCTCCACATATCAGGGGTCTGGGCCCTTCCTTTGGCACACGTCCCCACACCTCTCACTGGTGCTACTGTGAGGCAGCCGGCACAGACTTAGCCCACGGGTCTTCCCTTCTTGCCATAGGTGCATGTACATCTCTGGGGTCCCCGGGACAGGGAAAACTGCCACTGTGCACGAGGTGATACGCTGCCTGCAGCAGGCAGCCAAGGCAAATGATGTTCCTCCCTTTCAATACATCGAGGTCAATGGCATGAAATTGACAGAGCCACATCAAGTCTATGTGCAAATCTTACAGGTGAGTAAAGCTATTTGAATTTTTTGGAAAATATAGCAGGGAGCCTGCTTGTCCCTCTGCCTGTGTCTCTGCCTCTCTCTCTCTCTCTCTGTGTGTCTCTCATGAATAAATAAAATCTTTTATTTATTTTTTATTTTTTTTTTAAATCTTTTTAAAAGGAAAAGTTTACCTAATACTTAATTTTGTGCTTTAAAAATTTTATTTATTTATTTATTTAATTTGAAAGAGAGCACACTAAGGGGGTGGAGAGGCAGAGGGGAGAGGGAAAAGCAGGGTGCCTGACTCTGGGGCTTGATCCCAGGATCCCAGGATTATCAGCTGAGCTGAAGGCAGACGTTTAACGGATTGAACCACCCACACGCCCCTAATTTTGTGCTTATTGATGTTTATGATGTGCCAGACATTGTCCTTTGTAGCAAGAGCAAAGAGAGCAAAATTCCTACCCTCAGGGACCTTAAAGTCTAGGAGCTGGACATGAATTACTGAAGCCAGGATTTATTAACGTGGTAAAAACTGCAGACAGGAGGCCCCGTGGCAAACTGTGGCAAACGGATTTGAGATTGGCTGGAGTTTGAACCTGGCTCTTGCATTCATTTGCTGTTTTCTTGGAACAGGTAATGTCCAGTTATAAATGGAGTCATGCAGTAATGATTGTGGAGAGGCTTCTAGGACCTGCCTGTGGCTCACTTTCATTTCAAACACTTTCTTTATCATCTCTTTTGGTGCCTTCTCTTCTTCCAGGTTAAAGTTAAGATGAGAGCAGAAGGCAGAATTTAGGATGCTGAAGTCCTCAGACTAAATTGCTTCCTCTCTTGCAAATTTAACATTAAGCTCAGGAGAGTACAAACCTTGCCGTTTACCATACCTCCTTTCCCCGCATTGCAGAAACTGACAGGCCAAAAGGCAACAGCTAACCATGCGGCAGAACTGCTGGCAAAGTGGTTCCTTACCCAGAGGTCCTCTCAGGAAACCACCGTGCTGCTTGTGGATGAGGTAAGGAGGTTCCCCTGGGAGGATGAGAAAAGTGGCATCGTGCTTGCCTGTGGCACTCCGGGAGCAAGTGCTGGGTCGAGAGGGAGGTCCTGGCTCCTTTCATCCTTCATTCATCTGAGTCTGTTCTTTGGTGGGGAGAGGCATATGTCCCTTGATATCCTTGCTGCTTTCGTGTTGGGACCTGAGAAGCACATGCAGCTAAAGCAGTGGTAACCGGTCTTCACTTTGCGGCTCTGGCTCGGGTCTGTGGTTGATCCTGCATCTCTATCCATTTACTGGCAGCTTGACCTTCTGTGGACTCAGAAACAAGACGTAATGTACAATCTCTTTGACTGGCCCACTCACAAGGAGGCCCGGCTTGTGGTCCTGACCATTGCCAACACGATGGACCTGCCAGAGCGCATCATGATGAACCGGGTATCAAGCCGACTAGTAGGTCCAAAGGCTTTTCTCAAGCTGTTCTTTCAGATCCATAACCTGGGCTAAGGAGTTGCAAAAGTTAAATATACAAGAAGCTATAATAAATAGGAAAAGTATAAAATGTGATTTCTGAGATTCTCCTAATTAAATGTGTCACCATTACACGATTTTCTGCAAACACATCTTGGTGTCTGCCACCTGGTACTCTTATGCAGCACAGCGCCCTGAAGGTCTAATTATTCATGACAAATATTGAAGCACTCACCCCTGCTAGGTGATGTTAGATGCATGGAGTATAGCGGCGAGTAAGGAAGATGCAACGTCTGCCCTTGTGGACCTGGTGGTTCATCAGGAAGCCCACATCAAGTACATAGAGCGTGATGAGTGAAGCCAGGAGCCAGGCCTGTGCTTACCAGAGAGCCAAAGATACTCCCACCTACTCAAATGAGAGCACCTCTGCCTTGATCTAGTAAATGATTCTAGTAGAATAAAAGTTATTTTATTTTATTTTATTTTATTTTATTTATTTATTTATTTTTAAATTTATGATAGTCATACGGAGAGAGAGAGAGAGGCAGAGACATAGGCAGAGGGAGAAGCAGGCTCCATGCACCGGGAGCCTGACGTGGGATTCGATCCCGGGTCTCCAGGATCGCGCCCTGGGCCAAAGGCAGGTGCCAAACCACTGCGCCACCCAGGGATCCCCAAGTTATTTTAAACAAAATAAAGAAATACTTGAGAACTACTGCTGCCCTGCAGGATAGCACTGGTCATTGTCAGTAGTGAAAGGAGCTGGAATCCGTGGTGGTCCCAGGGTGGAATGTGTAACCCGTTCTATGGTACTTGGAAATCAGGCTTAGAGACACAAGGGTGGCCATGTGGCAGGACTATGAGGGTGGATAATTAATGAACTTGTTCTCTATTATCTTGTCTCCTCAGGGTCTCACCAGGATGTCCTTCCAGCCCTATACTCACAGCCAGCTGCAGCAGATCCTTATATCCCGACTCAAAAACATAAAGGCCTTTGAGGACGATGCCATCCAGCTGGTAGCCAGGAAGGTAAGTCAGCTTCAGGGAGCATTTGTTTATACCTCCAAACCAGGCAGCAAGTCTTGGCTGAACGCCTGCCAGTGTGAGGCCTGTGTTGGGTGCTCTGCAGATGAAGAGAAACTGAGAAAGTCCTGTAAAAGTAAATATCAAAAGTAGAACAAAAGTGTGAAAAGTTCCTTTACCTTCTCATTGTATAATTAATTAGCAGGCTTTAATATGGTGGGCTTACATACAAATGAAGATTAATGGATTCAGGGGGCAAACAGCATTGTATAATGAAAAGGCCATTATAGGCAGTCAAGTAGCAAACCGTTTGAATCCCAGCTCTAATATTTAGCGGGGATTGGAGGTTATATGAAAGTTACTTAACAACTTCCCAAGCCTGTTTTCTTCTCTGAAAAATGGGAATAAAAATGTTGACCTCCTAGGATTGTTTTGAGAATTAAGTGAGATCATGTTTGTAATGTGTCTAGCAAGGCACACAGGCCAGGGTAGGTGTGAGGTACTGGATAGCTACATCCTCCAAGCTCACTGGGAGGATGCCCGTCAAGCCTGTTCTCTAAGGCTGCTGAGGAGCAGAAGTGGGTGAAATGTCTGCTTCAAGCTGAATGCAAGAATCCACAGATCCGCAGTCTTTCAGCACTTAAAAGAAGTAGAAACTTATTTCTGGTTCTTCTCACTTGACATGATCAGAATTCTGAATGCCTAAAGCAGCAACACATGTCATGGCAGCTCAGAGCTGGGTGCTGTATGGGTTGCTGTATTGAGGTCAGAGGTGAGACAGATGGGGAGCTCAAATCCAAGCTTTGTTTTCTAGGAGCTCAAAGGTAGCACCTAACTCCTCGGTTGGGTAGTTTTTCACTTCTGCTATCATGTAGTTTCTGAAAGTTCTTTTTTGTCTCTTGTCTCTCTAAAGTGTCCTTTTTAATGCCGATCTGTTTATTTGAGATTGTTTTCTCTCTTTTCCTCCAAGATGCTTTTTGTCTGTTGAGTTTGGACTCTGTCTGCAGCGTTAGAGACTTTCCTCAGATGTCTTGGTTGTCTACTTCGTGTATGCACGAAGACTTAAGAGCTTTGGGGAGTTCTGAGCACATGAGTGGGGCTTGTTCACTGAGAGCTTCACTGTGGAGTAATCTGATTGGGCCAATTTCATTATCTCCAGTTCTTTCCCTTTAGGTTAAGATGGTCAGATTTTCCAGAGTAGGCATCTTGGTCCTAGCCTGGAGGGTAGTATTCTGGAAGTGGGGGAGGTAGGCTGCAGTCAGAGAGGGTGGAGGTCTTCAAATTCAGCATGCAAATAGTAAACATTTATGTCTAGTAAGGGACCTCCCCTCCCTGCAATCATACCTAGTGTTCCCTGGTCCAGAGACTTTTTGTTTACTCTTGCTTGAGAATAAATCTCTGGACTCCTGCCATGCAGAAGAGGGATCATCTCCAGGGCAAAGAGTTTTATAGCGACAGTACAAATAACCAAGGCACAGAATTACCCACAGAGCCCTAAACCTTCCTGTGAGTGGCCCTCATATTTACCCAACAGCATGAAATGGGGGAAGGAATCTAGGGCAAGGGGCAGCAAACCTATTCTGTGAAGGGCCAGGGAGGAGATGTTAATAGGCCTTGTGGTTATAGTAGTCTCTGTCACTACTATTCAGCTCTGCCCTTGCATCTTGAAAGCAGCCATGCAGACTAGGTAAATGAATGCTCATAGTTGTGTTCCAATAAAACTTTATGGACAAAAATGTGTGGCAGGCTCTACTTTGCTGACCCCTGCTCCAGAGCATCAGTTTCTTTCTTTCTTTTTTTTAAGATTTTGTTTATTTGTTCATGAGAGAGAGAGAGAGGCAGAGACACAGGCAGAGGGAGAGGCAGGCTCCATGCAGGGAGCCCGATGTGGGACTTGATCCAGGGACTCCAGGATCACACCCCGGGCTGAAGGCAGACGCTCCACTGCTGAGCCACCTAGGTGACCCTAGGGCATTGGTTTCTTAACTTTCAACCAGTCCTTATTTTAGCCAAACCATCCCCCTTTACTTCCAGTTTCAGTATTGCAATCATCTGAGCACTTTGAAGATATTTAGTGTAACTTAGATTTTTTTTCTTGGATTCCTTAATATAGTGACTTAGGAATTGGCTCTCTCCAGTCTGCAGAATCAACCATTACTTTGCCACCTCTTCCAGCTTGCAGAACGATACTCTCTGCTCCTCTCACGTTCCTTCCCTTCCTTTTGGGGTTCTTGGTTTCAGAAGGCATCAAATTTAGATGCTGTTTTTACTCAAAACTTTGCCTGTAATTTCAAACCTCTCTTTCATTTCTATACATATAAAGAAACATAACTATTTTATATTCTGTTTTTTTACAATTAGATGCTGTTTCCCATGCATCCCATGCAGATGTGGCTTTGTTTTTGTGTCTTTTTTTTTTTTTTATCGTATTTATTTTTTACTATATGCTTGTGTTAGAACTTTGAGAATTAGTTGAGGGCTGGGTTGAAGTTAGTTCATTTAGAATCTGTTTTTGCTTCTGTCAGTTACCAAGGGCCACTATCACCTGGGACCATTTTTAAACAAAATTCTCCACTTGAGGTTTTTAGGAGACACAACATAAATTTGGGCTGTAAATCCACATGAAGTAGTTGAGGTCAGAGTCCAAGTCTTCTGTTAGATTCCATGTGGGGTGGGCCCACTGCAGTGGTAATAATGGGAGGGAAGAAGTGATAAGTTGGAACCATCCATGGGACTTCTGTACCCACTGGATATGGAAAATCAGAGAAGGGGGGAATATAAGCTGATACTCATGTTTTTGTCTTGGGTTACTAGAAAAGTGACTTTTATTTGAACATTACATTTGCGTTCTGAAAATAAATATACACAAAACATTTATAAACTCTGATAATCTCACTTCCCACAGATGACCACTTTTAATCTTGGTGTGTTGTGTATGTGTATGTATACGCCTATACAATTTGCTCTTGTAACTTAGCGTAGCATGAATTTTGGGAGGAAATAATCATCTCAGGATGTCGTCAGGCAGGCTGTTGTTACCTGTGATGGCTGCTGGGCAAATGGTGGGGATCGCTGGCAAGTCCTTGGAATACTGAGAGATCCTTGCAGGCTGCAGAGTCCAAGAATTCCAATCTCCGTGAAATTTATAGTGCAAGTGGCTTTCTCAGTCAGCTTGGGAGAGAGACACGATTCCCTATAAAGGGAGCCTGTGTGCATGGAAAGAAAGGAGCAGTGGGGTCACTGGCTTCATGGGTTGGTCTGATTCATCTAACCACAGATTCCTCTGTGTCTTCCAGCTTTGTGGCTTCCTTCCCTCATGATATGGTTCATTTAGCCATTGACCAGGTAGTCTCCAAATTTTACCACATGCTGTGAGGGAGACTGCTGTAATCAAGATTGGCTCCACATCAGCCTCTTGGCTTTGGCTGGCTGCTTTTGGGGCACATTATTCTCTTCATGAAAGGAATGAGAACACTTGTGTTTCTAGGTGGTTCAATAATGATCTTGACCAGTGGTCTAAGTTTTATTTCCCAGATTTTCAATAAAGCTAAGAATTCCTGCCCTTTCCATTATGAATTTATCTATAAATCCAAGACAAAGGTTTAGACTCAAGGAAGAATCCCAGAAACAGTGTAATAATTTATATCCAGGCTTCCACCAGGTTCCCACTGGGGCTAAGCACATACCTGCAGGCTTAAGCCCATTCTCAGCACTGCCTTTCCTTTTTAGCTGAACATAGAATCTGTTGGTTTTTCTCTTGGGCTGAGATAATGGTAAAACGACCTCAAGGAATAAAATACTTCCTCTGGTAGGTAGCAGCCCTTTCTGGAGATGCACGACGCTGCCTGGACATTTGTAGGCGTGCCACAGAGATCTGTGAGTTCTCCTGCAGGAAGCCCGACTCCCCTGGCCTGGTCACTATAGCCCACTTACTCCAAGCAGTAGATGAGATGTTTTCATCGTCATATATCACTGCCATCAAGTAAGTTGCTTCTAATGGATGTACATAACAATATTGTACTGTGATTATGTAATTTGATAAATATAGCTACAAAGGTGATTTTATTAAATATATAAATGTTCCAGTGTACTACATTGTAATCCTTAAAAGTGCATAATGTTATGTGTCAAATATACTCAGTTTTTTAAAAAGCAAGAATCTTCTGCTTCCTGACCCTGAAGCTTCCTCGATAGAACCCAGAGAAGGTCCACAGTGTAGGAAGTCCATGGAAATTTCTGTGCTTTTATTCATTCAGCCTGCATTTACTGAAGACACTGCCATTTTCTTAAGGGGCAAACTCTACAGGGAGCTAGAAATGCAAACCAGCAGAGTAGGAGAATCATGACCTGATTCTGGTACTCAGGTTTTTATGAGTATCAGCACCCACAGCGAAGTAAAGTGCTATTAGAACAAGAGGAAGGAAGAAGCTATTTCTCGCCCAATGAATGATACACTCTGCTCATGAAATGAGCATGCTGGTATGTTTCCAGATGTGTAGTTGTGTCCCTGGCTTGCACAAATGGCATTTTCTATATCGCTTTGAAACTTTAAGGGTAGAGGAAACCTTACTGAATAATATAGGAGAAAATATTTCCCAGGCTTTTTTCCCCCCTCTCTTCTCTGAAGACACAGGAAAACTTTATTTGGCTTTTCCCTGGGCCAGTGGTATAGCCACTTAACGAGAATTCTTATATTTTCTTTAAGAAATTCCTCTGTTCTGGAACAGAGTTTCCTGAGAGCCATTCTTGCTGAGTTCCGTCGGTCAGGACTGGAAGAAGCAACATTTCAACAGGTGATTGATTTTTTGTTTTCAATTCTTCTAGATTTTGCTTTTGTTTTGCTCTTGTTTTCTGCTTGTGAGATTGAGCCCCGAGTTGGGCTCTGCGCTCAGTGCAGGTCTGCTCAGGATTCCTCCCTCTGCCCCACCCCAGCTGTGTGTGTTCGTGCACGCGCACACATTCTCTCCCAAATTAAATAAATGTTTTTGTTTTTTTAAAGATTTTATGTATTTATTCATGAGAGACAGAGAGAGACAGAGACAGAGACACAGGCAGAGGGAGAAGCAGGCTCCATGCAGGGATCTCCAGGATCAGGTCCTGGACTGAAGGCGGTGCTAAACCATTGAGGCCACCCGGGCTGCCCAAGAAATCTTTAAAAAAAAAAAAAAAAACAGAAACAAAGATCAGTAAGACAAGAGTTACTGCCCTAATACAGCTTTGGTGTGTGTGTGTTGGGGGGTGGGGGGGATAAGGCTCTCAGCATGACCCATTTTAAAAACAAATTACAAATATCAATGCAAACACTCTTTGAGCATTGTTTCAATTACATTGGACTCATTAGGGCTAGTGTTTGGAGGTTTAGAATTAGTGTCCATAGATAATGGACTAACCTTAAAAGATTGTTAAAGGTGTCTGAGTGTCTACCTGGGAGCGTGTGTGTCCGTGTGTGTGAGAGAGACTGTATTTTAGACATTCAGATAGGTCCAGCTACTTCTGTACTTTCATGGTTTCTTAACTTTTTAAAAACCTGTTTTAAACTGCTAGTTATGCTTGCCCATTATTGTTCTCCTCTTAGAGCCTGAGACAGCTCTTCCAGAGTGGCTTTCATTTTAGTGTGTAAACACTTCCTGAACATCTGTAATGTGTCATCAACTGTGAAAGTGTGGCAGGAACCAAGTTGAATTGGTCAACGACCCTGTTCTTGACAAGTTCCCAGCCTGGGTGGGGGTGATTTATAAATAGCAAGTGCCCAGGAAGTGCTGCAGGCTTGCCTGGCGCCGGGCGCCTTAGGAGTACCCCCGTCTCTCTTTATGCAATATTCTCTTTGGGCCTTTGTGCTTTAGCACCTGTGCTATAATCTGCTAAGGAAAGTACCCTTATAGCAAAATTTGACTTGAATTATGACAATCTCATTTGGAACTCTTACTCCCTGGAGATTAGGATTGTTTATGTAAGTGACAATTACTAGATACTTTATATCCATTAACACATGAGGGATGTGGGAGTATGCTTAATAGATGAAACTAAAGCTCAAAAAGTGAAGTAACTTCCCCAGGGTTGTGTGTTTAGGTGATCAGGAGAACCAGGATTGAGACCTGTTCTGATTCCAAAGCCCGACCAGCATGCTGGCCCTGGATCTGTGCCCCATCAGGGCACTTGGTGATGCCTTCAGGGTATTGAGTATCCTACATAAGAACTGACTTGGGGGGGGGGGGGGCAGCGCCGGTGGCGCAGTGGTTTAGCGCCACCTACAGCCCAGGGTGTGATCCTGGAGACCTGGGATCAAGTCCCATGTCAGGCTCCCTGCGTGGAGCCTGCTTCTCCCTCTGCCTGTGTCTCTGCCTCTCTCTCTCTCTTTCTCTCTCTTTCTGTCTTTCTCTCTGTGTCTCTCATGAATAAATAAATAAAATCTTAAAAAGAAAAAAAGGACTGACTTGGGGCACCCGGGTGGCTCAGTGGTTGACACCTACCTTCCGCCTGGGGCGTGATCCCGGGGTCCCAGGATCGAGTCCCGCATCGGGGTCCTTGCAGGGAGCCTGCTTCTCCCTCTGCCTGTGTCTCTGCCTCTCTGTGTCTCTCATGAATAAATACATAAAATCTTAAAAAACAGAAAAAAAAATGTCTGACTTGCCTACAAGAAATAAATGATGAGGTACAGAGCCAGTACTGCCTTTCCTCTTCCCCTTTCTGGCATCTGACCTCAGATTTGCTTTTTGTTTCTAGGTGTACAGTCAACACGTGGCACTGTGCAGAATGGAGGGACTCCCGTACCCCACCATGTCAGAGACCATGGCAGTGTGTTCTAACCTGGGCTCTTGCCACCTCCTCCTTGTGGAGCCCAGCAGAAACGACCTGCTCCTTCGTGTGCGGCTCAACGTCAGCCAGGATGATGTGCTATACGCGCTGAAGGAGTGAAGGGCTTCACAAGGAAGGACTGTGACCAGCTCTTTGCAAAGAGCTTGATTTCCGCTTTCTAAGCACATGGGATTGTTGTAGCAAAGTATACTGCATGGAAATGGCTGTCATGACTTTTGAAATTTTCCATTAAATAATTTGCTTTTTTTAGAGTGTTTGAGAAGTCTAGTCATTACAAACACCAAATTATAAAAACCAAACCATCCTTCTGACAGTAGGCCCTTCTTGTGACTCTTCTGTTAGCCCTGCCAATTATTTAATGGCAACATGGTATGCATACAATTATGTGTATCTATATTAAATAGTGGTGGGAGAATGTGTAAGAAATTGGTTACATTGATTGCCTCTGGGAAGGAACTAGATGGCTATGGTCAGGCTTTAGATTTACTGTAAGTCAGTGAACAATGTGAATATAACAAAGTTTATAAAAGAGAACTACTACTTGGGGTGCCTGGGTGTGCAGGCGGTTAAGCATCCAACTCTTGGTTTCAGCTCAGGTCATGGTCTCAGGGTCATGAGATCAAATCCTACATCAGGCTCTGTGCTTAGCATGGAGTCTGCTTAAGTCTCTCCCTCTGCCCCCACCGCCCCTCCCATGCTCTCTCTCAAATAAATAAATCTTAAAAAAAAAAAGCCTGCTAGAAATATAGCATATATTTCTATATATATATAAATATATATATAGAAATATATTTTAAAGTATAATTTTTAAAAAATTACTATTTATCAAAAAAATCTTTAAAAAGACTTAGAAGGCACAGAAAATATACTGAGAAATAAATAAAGAGATATAGTCTCTAAATACAAATCTATTCCAGTCAAAATCTTGGCAGGGTTTTTGTGTAACTTTGCAATTCTCATTTACATTTCCAACCAACATTTACATTTCCAACCAACAATGGAACTGACATCTAAAGTCTCCTGTCAGGCACTAAGGAAAAACACAGCACCTGTGAATAGTCCTTCCAGAATGTTCGACCAAATCTGATAAAGTTATCAGAGGAATCAAAATTGAGGGGAAGATATGCAAAGCAACTGTTCCTCTTCAAAAATATCAGTATCGGGACACCTGGGTGGCTTAGTGGTTAAGCATCTGCCATCAGCCCAGGGCGTGATCCTGGATTCCCAGGATTGAGTCCCATGTCGGGCCTCCCGGCATGAAGCCTGCTTCTCCCTCTGCCTGTGTCTCTGCCTCTCTCTTTCTCTGTGTCTCTCAATAAATAAATTAAAAAACAACAACAACAAAACGCCTAAATAGAATGCACCATGTGAACCTTGATTGGGTTGTGGATGCGAACAAGTATAAACATTAGGGAATATATATTATATGTAAGTTTGAGGTAAATGTTAAACTTTGTGAATGGCAAGTTTTTGCCGTTCTATTGAATGTTCTTATAGAATTATTTATGGGTGAAAGAACATCTGCAAATAGTTCTCAAAAATTCAGAAAAAAAGTACATATATGCATATGTTTATAATTGGATTTAATAGAGGATCAGTATCAGAGCAAAAAATTACACAATAAAAAAGAAAAATGAGTAAATAAGTCATCTACACAATAAGACACATGAATGACTAACAAAATGGAAGCCTACTAAATGAGGCCTGCAAGTCAAAACTCTTTCACACATACATTAGAAAACCTTTCCATGACCATAGGAAACAACTAGAACCCAAATGCCCCACTGATGGGAATGTAAACTGGCTCTGTTTTGGAGCTGATTTGGTAATATTTAATCTGGAAAATGCAGGAACCCTCCGAGTCAGCAATCCCACCTCGATATATACCCTAGAGAAACACGCTGGACCCCAGGGTTTGTGTACAAGAATGTTTACGGCACGGTAATGGCAAGCAATTGGGAAAGAATCATTTTCATACTATGAAATACTATAGAGATGAAAAATAACCAGATACAGTATTAAGTATTGATGTGGATGAAGCTTACAAATAGAGCAGAAAAAGGAGTTGAAGAATGTGTGTAGTGAGACCAATGACACGATGTTGATGCTCGCAAACAAACGCTATAGACGGCTTCCAGATCCCCACGTGCAGAGGAGGGCAAAGAATTCAGCCGAGTAAGTTTGTCTTTGGGAAAATGCTGCAACCTGAGAGGTGTACAGGTGGCTTCAACTGTATTGTGATTTTTTTTTCTCTTAAATTTGTGGTAGATACCCGTGTATTTAGGTCAGTTCCTAGAGAAAATAGGAGCTACTTATTGAGTAGCTACCTGCTTTAGACACTGGAGAGAACTCGGGAAACAGAAACCTCTGCCTTCGTGGAGCTTGCATTCAAACAAATATGAAATATTGCATATGTCTGTGTATATTAATTATTTCATTATAAGAGAAAACTTCTTCAATGAGAAGAGAGATGAGAATATGAGAGCGAAACTTCATTTTGAATGGTGAAATGACCTCTTTGGACAATGGCCCAAAAGCAGTAAGAAAACAGGCCCTTTGTCCAAGAAGAGTGGAAGATTTTTGAAACCGCTAACTACAAACTGCAAATAATAATAATGTAAAACTTTAGGATTCCGGCAGGAGCGCGGTGCTAGGTTTGTTGTAGGCGAAGCTTCCCGTTAACGCCCCTCCACCCGACATCCCTGGGTCAGCAGGGCAGGGGAGCTGTCTCCGCGTCAAGCCGGAGTGACCTGGACGAGGTGCCTGGCCCAGCCGCTCTCACCTGGGCAACGCGCCTTCCGGCGAGAAAGGGGACGTGCAGTGCCTTACTGAGAAAGAGCAGCCCCTTCGCGTTTTTTGGCGACCCAGGTCTCGAGCAAACCCCGACCGCGGGGGCGAAGCAGGAGCGTCCCGCCTCCGGGACGGAGCCTGCGGCAGCCCCGCCCCCACGCCGACGGGGCGTGGCGCGGGGGGGCGCGGGGCGCGGGGCGTGGCGCGGGCGTCGCGCCGGAGGGGAGGGAGCTCGGCGGGGGAAGCGGCCAAGAGCCGCTGCCGGGACGCAGCGGCCGCATGTGCGCGAGCAGCGGCGCGCCCCAAACCTGCCCAACTACCGTCTGTCTCTCCGAGCGTCGCGCTACCTGCCCGAAGGCGCCTGCGCGCTGAAAACCTCACCTCTGGAGTCACCTGTTGGCACGTCACGCCCGCCCCGGCTTGCGCCTGCGTGGTGCGCGCCTCACCGGGCGTGGCGTCACGTGTCCGGGCGGGAGCCGCCTCCCGCAGGGTCGCTTCCTGTCGCGGCCGCCGCCGCCTCCCCGGGGCCGCGGGAGCCCTGGGCGGTGCCGGGCGGGATTAGGACCGGGCTAGCGTCGGATCCGCGGCGAGGTACGCAGCGGGCCCGCCCCGGCGAGGGGTGCTGCGGGGCAGATGCGGGCGCGGGGGCGGGTCCCTCGGCTTCGCCTCCCGTGCGCGCTCCGCGGCCCTCGCGCCTCGGCCTGGGGACCTGACGTCCTCTGCCCCGAGCCCGTTCGCCTCAGCGCCCCGAGGGCTGCCGTCACCCCGAGCGCCCGCGGCCGGTGAGCCTCGGAGCCCCGTGGGTTTCGCCCCTCGTCTCCATCGCGACGCCACTTCGCGGGGCCGTGGCGAGGTGCTCGGTCCTGGGCAGCCTCCCGGCCTCCGTGCTCCCTCCGCGGCCGCAGGGAGGATCCCGGATCGCCCGCCCGGCTCCGTCACGTCCCCCGCCCCCGGGTGCTTCCCGGAGCCCCTAGGGCCCCGCCCGCGCCGTGCCGCGTCTCCCTGCGCCCCAGGCCGCAGCTCCCTCGCGCGGGTTCCTCCCCCGGAACCCTTGTGGGGGTTCCCTCTGGGAGTCCATTCCCCGCCTTCCCCCCAACTTTTTCATGACTCAGCACAAGCATCACTTTCTCCAGAAGCTTTTGGGGGTGCGGGCCGGGGCCGCGGGGGCCGCTGGGGGGTGACAGGCCGGCGGGGCGCGCGTGTGTGGGTGACAGGCGGGGGCCGCTGGGGGGTGACGGGCCGGGGCCGCTGAGGGGTGGCAGGCCGGGGCGGCGGGGGCGTGGGTTCCGTCACGTCGTGTCCTGTTGCGGTCGGGAGCCCGAGCGGGAATGCGGGTCGCTGCGGAGCTGAGCGGCCCGACGGGACTTGGTGTGGGGACGAGTGTCCAGGTTTGTGCTGCCAGTGGCGGCTACTGGTTGAGGCACTGGATTTCGAGCCGTAACGTAGCGGGAGCCGTTCTGAAGGCTCCAGCCTTGCGCGCAGCGGGTCCCTGAGTGGCCGACCGCGCCCCCGCCGTCCTCCTGGTGTCGCCCAAGCCGAGCAGGCGGGCCGGGGCCTCCCACCGCCGTGCCGCCGCCGGGCGGTGCAGGTGCGGGGCTGGGAGCTTGGCAGCCACACCCACGGCGGCGGCGCTGCTGGGGGCGGGCCCGGAGGCTCCTCCCGCCTGACGCGCTTTCCTTCCCCGTCAGACCGGCGTCCGCGCTGCCGAGATGCCAGGGCCGAGACCCCGGAAAGGCCCTCAGGCCGGTGGCCGGGGCGTGGCCGCTGCGAAGCAGGTATGGACGCAGCCCCCCTCGCGTCCCGGCCGCCTGGGGTCTCCACGCGGCTCGGGCAAACCGGGTCACCTGCCTGACTGCCTCGCTGGTCCTGTGAGACGAGCGGCGCTCCCTGGAGGCGGCGGCGCGGTCAGGCCCCTCTGACTAGCGCCGACCAGCCGCGGAGCCTAAACCCGGCTGCGTTTCGACCCAGGCGTCCTCCTGCCACGGTCACTCCATGAGTGAGCGGGCTCAGGAGCCACCAAATTTGGGGTGTTCTGATGGGGTGTCATCACTGTCGTAGGTTTCTCATTTAGGGCCACGATTTTGCTTGCCAGCCAAGGATGCCAAGGCTTGAGGACTGTGGCCATTGGAAGAGCTTTGCTGCTTAGAGACACAGGGCTCTGGCCCATGTGGGAGACTGAAAAGTGTATCCTCTAATCTGCTCCCTTTATTTCTTCTGGGCCCAAGTCCTGAAACTTCTTAGTCCATTTTTTATTGTCTTAAAAGAAGTGGGTAAGGGAGGGTGTGGAATGGAGAGCATAGACTGAAGTCACAAGCCTTTTACTTTAGATGCTAGCTCTGCTACTTAAGGCTGTTTCAGTTTCACCTGAGCATGGTGATGGAACTAGGGCTACCTTTTCCTAGGGCCGTCAGATTCATGGAGACAGAGAGTAGGATGGTGGTTGACAGGGTAGGGGAGGGAAAGGGGAATTGTTGAGTAAGATGAGAACAGTTCTGGTGGTGGTGGTGGTAGCACAGTAATGTGAATATACTAAATGCCACCGAACTGGACGCCTAAAAATGGTTACGGTGAGGGGCACCTGGCTGGCTCAGTTGGTACAGCATGCAACTCTTGATCTCAGGGCCCTGAGTTCAAGCCCCATATTGGACGTAGAGCTTACCTTAAAAAAATGATTAAGATAATTTTTCTGTTTCATTTGTTTTTTCAAAGATTTTATTTATTCATTTGAGAGAGAGCACAAGTGGGGTGGGGGCTACAGAGGGATAGGGAGAAGCAGGCTCCCTGCTCAGGGATGCAGGCCTCGATCCTAGGGCCCCAAGATCATGACCTGAGCCAAAGGCAGATGCTTAACTGACTGAGCCACCCAGGCACCCCTTTTATGTTTTGTTTTAAAGTTTATTTATTTATTTTTAAAGATTTTATTTATTTATTCATGAGAGACACACAGAGAGAAAGGCAGAAACACAGGCAGAGGGAGAAGCAGGCTCCATGCAGGGAGTCTGATGCAGGACTTGGTCCCGGGACTCTGGGATCAGGCACTGAGCTGAAGGCAGATGGTCAACTGCTGAGCCACCCAGGCATCCCTAAAGTTTATTTATTTTTAAGTAATCTCTACACCCAGGATGGGGCCAAGATCAAGAGTCCCAAGCTCTTTTAACTGAGCCAGCCAGGCACCCTGTTACACGTGTTTTACCACAATTAAAAAAAAAAAAAAAAAACAGGGCCTAAGTCTCAGGATTTGAGAATTAAAAATCATGTAGAATGCTAAGTGCAGTGTCTGACAGCTAGTGCTGTTACGCTGTAATAATAATGGTAGTCTTACTTACTTACAATGTAGTCTTACTTACTTACTTACTTACTTACTTACAATGTAGTCTTACTGGGTTCTTTATACTCACTAGGGAGATAATTGCCCCAAAGGCTAATGTTGCAGGCCTCAGTTTCCCTGTCTGCACATTGTGCCTCACACATAATGAAGGAGCCTCGGACTGCCTGAGACTGGCTCTAGGACTGGTCCTCATTGTGTGGTTCCTAAGAACCCTTCTCTGCTCTCAGCTGGGGCTCTTTGTGGAGTTTAGCCCTGAGGACATGATGCTGGGAATGGAGGAGACTGAGGATGATGAAGACCTGGAGGCTGAACTGCTGGCCCTCACCGGGGAAGCAGGGGCCACAGGCAGGAAGCCAGCCCCCAAGGGGCAGGGTGAGTTTGTGGCATTGGGCGGGCTTGTTGCTGGGACCAGATGGTTCAGGTGGGTGGTAGAGACGGTTGTCTCCTCACAGCTGGGAGGAGCCAGTTGGATCACCAGGTCCTTGATACCCTGTCTTCTGCAGTACTCCCACCAGGAGGCTGTTTCGTCCTGCTCATACACCTGTGTGATGGGAAGCTCACTCCTTCTCTGACGGCCCCTCTCCCCATTATGGACAATGGTCCTAATGAGTCTCAGACTGACTCACTTCTCTATCTTAGCCCTAGCTAGGGCCCAGTAGAGCGGAGGGGCTCGGGCTTAGCACAGGTTGCATTGAGCACGTAAGTACACAGACGCTATTGAGTAAGTGCAGTCTCCCTCCCCAGCCTGGAAGAGGGCAGAGACCTGAAGCCTGGGAGCGTCTGAGGGTCTAAATCTTTCCTTTAGAGAGAACCATCCCTCATCCCATGTGCCCCTGAGATGAGGACAGTGGGAGGACCTGGGAAGGGAGTCACTGGTCTGGGAGACCCATGGCCCTTACTTCTCTCAGTCCAAACCGGCTTTACAGTTAGATGAGCCTGGGTTTGCATCTTGGTTACTAAGATTGCAATGTGAGGAAACTTAACCTTGGTATTATCAGCTCACATGTGTAAAATGGGGGTGACACCTACCTTGTAAAAGTATCGTAAAGCTTCCCTGGATGTTAAAAGTCTACACATATGGGAAACGAGGCTTTGGGGAATAGATGGGCATGTCTGTGAATACCTATGACAAAAATGCCAAGAAGGGAGCATTCCCAGGAAGCTTTCCCAGCTGAGGGTCTTTTGAGCTGGGTCATGAAGAGCAAGGGTTTTCCAGGTGGGACTTTGGCTGTGGAAGGGAAAGAGGATTTCTCCCTGGATGTGTCTTGTTGGCACAGGGGACCAAAGACTCTCCTCACGGACCTTTGATTGCCCTCACCGTCTGTGACCTTCTTCCCTCAGCCCCCCTGCCTATGGCCCACATCGAGAAGTTGGCTGCAGACTGCATGCGGGATGTGGAGGAGGAGGAAGGGCTGGAGGAGGAAGGGCTGGAGGAGGATGCAGACTTGCTGGTGCGTCTGCCATGCTGGTGTGGGGGGGAGGGGGGGCTCTGTGATCAAGCCTGAGGAAGAGGCCTGGGCTTTGTCTCGTGTGTGCTCTGAGGTTGAGTGAGTGCCTTGCCCAAGAAGGGTCCATTTTCCTAACCACGATGTGAGGTCTCTTTTGACGTGTGGTCTGAGCTGTGCATTTGGGAATTTTCAGATTTGGAGTCTTCACTGTTTTTAAGGCTTTTAAGGTCAGATTAAAGGAGTGTTTTGGTAAAGAGGACTTTGAGGCACAGTGATTGATGCTGGCGATGCTGCTGGGGGTGGGGGGCTTTATTTTCGTACCCTGTCATGGGTATGATGCCGAGGTTCCCAAGCTCCTGAGACTTGTCTCTTTCCAGACTGAGCTGCAGGAGGTCCTGGGTGTGGATAAGGAGGCTGGGCCCCAGGATGGTGATGAGA
Organism: Vulpes vulpes; assembly: GCF_048418805.1. NCBI lineage: Eukaryota > Metazoa > Chordata > Mammalia > Carnivora > Canidae > Vulpes > Vulpes vulpes. The sequence continues at coordinate 46,873,460 of NC_132789.1, forward strand.
CAGCTAGCCCAGGAGGCTCTGAAGAGAAGGGACAGGAAGACACCGAAGCCCCAGGGCAGACAGCTCTACTGACAGCTTCAGTCCCAGCAGCTCAGGTAGGTTCTGGAGGGATCCTGTGCACCTCTGATGCCCTGAAAGTGTCTGTGGAGAACATGCGTGTAGCATGGCTTGCTTAGGAAGGCTGCAGTAGCCCTTCCGCGTTCCTCCAAGCCGCCCCAAGCAGACAGAGCCTGAGAAGCTGCTTGCGGCTGGCCAGCCTCAAAGGCCTCTCTGTTCTCCCAAACCACCCCCTGCAGCCATTTCCTGGCCTCCACAGATTGTTTAGGCCTCTGTGTTTCCCTCTGACATGGCATCTGGCCTCTCCAGTGAGTCTTTGCCTCCCACCTTGAGGCTTTTAGGCTCTTCCTTCTCCTTGAATCCAAGAGCTTCATTTTCGGGGGCAGCTTCCTTGCAGGGAGGGAGCAGCAAGGGCCTAACTGGCCCTGGAGTGGCCATGCCCTGAACTGAAGTATCTACAGGCTGGAGGGCCTCGGGGGCTGCAGGCTCTGCTGGAGGATCGGATCCACAACTACCGGGAGGCTGCAGCCAGTGCCAGGGAGGCAGGTGAAGCAGCCAAAGCCAGGCGCTGTGAGCGTGGCCTGAAGGTGGGTTGGGCCTGGCCAAGGAACAGCGCTGGGAGGAGTGGGGCTGAGGGCAGTGGGTAAGGCTTCCCCACCACCCTTGTGGAGGTGGAAGATTCCTGGCCCATCTTCAGGCAGGGTTCAGGCTGAGATGACTCGCTGGGCTTCTGGTTCTCTCTTTCAGACTCTGGAGGCTCAGCTGGCTGCTGTGAGGAAAGGCAAGAAGATCAGTGAGGATGAGATTCCACCTCCAGTGGCTGTGGGCAAGAGACGGCCGGCCCCCCAGGAAGCCGCTGACAGGAACCCTGAGGCAGAGGCAGATGCCCCAGCTCCCTTCACCAAGGAGTCAGGTACCTGGAGGCATTCCAAGTCCTGTCCTAGTCTCTAAGCTCAGAGCCTGCCTCCCCATCCCACCCTGCCCATTGTCATCAGTTGCACCTTCCCTGAAAGGTCCTTGGGCCAACTGGACCTGTAGGCACTGGGACCCAAAGGGTGCGCCTTCTTCGTTGACCCTCGTGCCACTTCTGCGGGCTTTTTGTTTCTTAATAGACAAGCCCTCTCAGCCGGAGACAAGCCTCTCGGGCAGTCCTGGCATTTCTGCCCCACCTGATTCAGACCCAGACCCATGGGCCCTGCTGTCAGCTCGACAGAGAGAGTACAAGTTGGCTGCCCTGAATGCCAAGCGGGCTGGAGACCTAGACCGTGCCCGAGAACTCATGAGGATTGGGAAGGTATGGCATCTGACTCAGAGGCCCTGTGTCCAACCCCTTGTTTCACAGATGGGGGCAGTGACCCACATGGTCATGCATGTAGACTGGGCCTGAGGAAGATGGGTCTGGGGGGGGGGCGGTTTAGCACAAGGGTTCCCTGGCTGATGCCCACACCTGCTTCTCCTACTGTAGAGATTTGGTGCAGTCCTGGAGGCCCTGGGGAAGGGGCAGCCTGTGGACCTGAGTGCCATGCCCCCAGCACCTAAGGGTCAGTATGGGGACAGGGGGTTGGGGCCGGCTCAGGCTGACATCGGGGAGTTTCGGGGCCAGGACTCACCAGGCACCTCCACTTCCACCTCTCCTCTGGGTCCCCAGATCTGAAGGCCCTTCCACAGGCTTCCAAGGCTGTCACAGCACCCTCAGTTGTACCCCTAGCCCTGGAGCGAGTGCAGCCAGTGACAGGCTCTGACACTCCAGCAGCTCCAGGTAGGACGGGATGGTGGAACTGTGGGCTGGGGCCCTGGGGAGAGGCAGCAGACTGATGCCATCTCTTTTCTCCTTTCAAGTGGTTGCTGCTGAGCCACCGACGGTACTGGATGCCCTGCAGCAGAGACTAAACAAGTATCGGGAGGCAGGCATCCAGGCCCGGGGCAGTGGGGATGAGCGCAAGGCGCGGATGCACGAGCGCATAGCCAAGGTGGGCCCACAGCTGCACGACCTCTCTGTGGCTGCGATGGGCCTCGCTCTTCGGGTCTCTGTCTGTCTGTCTCTGTCTCGGGAGTTCGTGCTGCCTCAGGGGCTCGCTTCCCTTCTGGGTCTCCCTCTCCTTGCGTGGAGTCTACATGCCGCGGTCCCCGCAAGTCCCCCCTTCCCTTGCAGCAATATCAGGATGCCATCCGGGCACACCGGGCAGGACGGAGAGTGGACTTTGCTGAATTGCCTGTTCCGCCAGGTGAGCGGGCTCGGCATGGGGGCCTTATACGGAGGTCTGGGAGCAAGATAGGTGGGGAGGGGCAGTGCTTGCTCACGTGTCTGCCTCTAGCCATGGCCCACAGCCGCCTCGTGCTTCTCCGAGGCTCCCCCTGCCCCTCTCCCAGCCATCTGTCTTCCACAGGATTCCCCCCCATTCCTGGCCTGGCGCCCGCTGTGGGCACCGAGGAAGATGTGGTGGCAGCTACTTTAGCTGCTGCCCAGAAGCTGGCTTCCTCGGAGGATCCAGCCTCAGCAGAGGAGGAGGAGGATGAGGTTTGGCTCAGGCCCGAGGCTCCAGGGGTTGGCTGGGGGGAGTAGCGGACGAGGGCTAAGCCCACTCCCTGTCATCATCCGTACTAACAAGCTCAGTGAGGTAGGTATGCTTTCTTTGGTTTCACAGAGAAAAAACTTGGTCAAGTGCACCCAGCCAGGAGTTAGCAGAGCTAGAGTTGAGCCAGCGTTTCTGACTCCAGGGCCCTGCTTCAGTCCCCATTACCCTGCTTTCCTACTGGGAAGGTTTTGAGGCAGCTTCCAGCTCTGAGGTTTTCTAGGGCCCGTGACGGGAGAGCCACTCACGTCCGGTTACATGGCAAGCTAGTGCAGCATTAGGAAGGAAGCACAGGTCTGGGAGCTGCCACAGCCCGGGTGGGAAACAGACCCCCATGACACGTTCCCGGGCACCTGCAGGATGAGCCCCCAGCCCAGGCCCCAGTGGCCAAGAAGCCAGCGAAGCCTGCGGTCCCTTCATTTCGGGCCTTGCCTGATCCCAAGGCCTCCAGTTCTAAGGAGTCGCTGAGTCCCTCTGGTGAGTTGGGGAGAAGGATGGATGAGCGAAGGCTCCAGGGAGGGACAGGCATGGCCCTAGCCATCATCCCTCATCCTTCAGTGCGGGAGCAGCTGGCATTGCTGGAGGCACGGAGACTGCAATACCAGCGGGCAGCCCTGCAGGCGAAGCGTGGCCAGGACCTGGAGCAAGCTAAGGCCCACCTACGGGTGGCCAAACGCCTGGAGGCTCAGATCACGCAGGTACGAGCTGGCCGACCTGTGGACCTCTCCAAGGTGAGTCTTGCCTCGGTGAGCAGCAGAACTTCTCAGTCAGGGGAGGCGCTGGCTGGCTTGACGGGCGGGGCCGGGAATGAAGCAGCCGCTTGGTGGGGGCAAGGTGCAGATAGAATGCGGGGACACCTGGGAAAGAGCTGTTGCTTATGTTGCTCTGCCCTGTGGTCCCAGAGGAGGCCAGGAGGCCAGAGGGGCTAGCTGGGGTTAGAGGTGACAAGGCAGGGCAAGGCGAGGGGGAAGCAGAGCGTGGTGGCGGCCTGGGGTAGAGTGGGAGGTAGTGAGTTCCCATCACTGGAGGTTAGTGGGAACTGGAGAAACAGTAATGTGGATTCGGTGTTTGTTATGCTCAATAGAGAAATAATCTGACTCTTGGGGCCCCTGAGGGGCCTTGTGACCTGGGCAGGTGCCTTCACCCTTGACGGATGAGGAGGGCGACTTCATCCTCATTCACCACGAGGACCTGCAGCTCTCCCAGAAGACTGAGGAGGTGTATGCCCAGCTACAAAAAATGCTTCTGGAGCAACATGAGGTCAGTCGTTGTTTCTCTTCCCCTTTCAGTGCCCGCGGCCCCCTTCAGGGAAAGGTGTAGGGCTCAGGTCAGATGGGCCTGGATTCAAATTCTGGCTCTTTTACTTACTGGTTGTGTGACCAAGGGGAACGTACTTTGAAGACGGGAGCGAGAAAGGAGTACTAAGGGAGGCGCGTGTATCTGTGTGTCTGGGTGTGTGTCCATCGTAAGTCAGCCTCTGAAATGCTGTTTCTATTAGGTTTTGAACAGGAGCTCGCTAAGTGAATTTGGGGGAATGGCTATCCTCAGGAAAGAAAACAGCAAAAAGTTAGAAAAGTGTGATGGGACTTGGGAACAGTGGCCTTGGGGTATGTGTTAGGGGAAGGGGGGTGAGGCTATATACAGAGGAACGGCAGGGCTCAGGCCTCGAATGCTAAACTAAGCAGTCCTGCTACGGGCTCTGGTGTCACTCTGGGCGCTTATTTGCAGAAATGTGTGCTGTTCTCCAAGCAGTTCATGCACCAGGGCAACGTGGCCGAGACCACCAGGTGAGCAGTGGGCCCAGGGCTGCGGCTTATTGGGTGGGGGAGATGAGCCCTGCCGTGCTGACGTGCCCACCTGTCCCTGTCAGGTTTGAGAATCTTGCTCAGGACCGCAAGAAGCAGCTGGAGATCCTGCAGCTGGCCCAGGCCCAGGGCCTTGACCCTCCCAGCCATCATTTTGAGTTGAAGACATTCCAGATTGTGAGGTGCCAAGGCTTAAGGGAAACGGGTTCCATGCAGGGATAGGACAAGAGACTGGAGACATAGGCCTTTTTAGTGAGGCGTCCGGGGCTGGCCGTGCCATAGGCACTGGCGCAGGGAAGGAGTGGGCCGTGGCTGCCTGCCCATGAGAAGCTCAGAGCTGCGGTGATGGTGGCGGGAACTCGGGACTGGAGGTCACGGAGGTCTGAGGTGTGCGTACCAGCCCTGCCACTGCTCGCCCAGGCTAGGTTTGCTTCCCTGGGCCTGCTCTCCTGACCACCTTCCAGCAAGGCAGCCAGGCAGGCACCGGACAAGGGGACCTTCCCTACTGCTCTTTGTACAGCTCTTTGTCCTTGCTTCTTGGCTGTAGGATCTTCTCAGAACTCAACAGCACGGAAATGCATCTGATCATCGTCCGGGGAATGAACCTCCCAGCTCCTTCAGGTAGCCCCAGGGCCACCTCTGCACTGGGCGCTTGCCCAGACCCCTCAGCCCCGGCTACTCCTTCTGATCCCAATTCCCCTTTCTCCATCATAGGGGTGACTCCTGATGACTTGGATGCTTTTGTGCGGTTTGAGTTCCACTACCCTAACTCGGTGAGGTTCAGGTAGAAGGAGGATCCCCTGAGCCCCATCTTCTACTCCAGGACCCTGTGCCCAGTTTCTCTGCATTCCCTGGGACGTCTGGCTACTGGGAGGGGTTTGAAGACGGGGTTGGGGGGCAGGCACTTCCCTCAACACTCAGCCTAGAGGTTTCGCCCTATACACCTCTTTTTCAAGCTTTCCTGATTTCTTCCATCCTCCTGCTTTAGGAGCAGGCTCAAAAAAGCAAAACAGCTGTAGTGAAGAACACAAACTCTCCAGGTGAGGACCGCTCTCTCCTCCGACCCGCTCTCTCCTCTGTGTGTGCAGAACTTTCGTTTTCAGAGTGTTTTCAGTTTATTATCTTAAGTTGGTTTACTCAAGAGGTAATACATTTGGGGAAACTGAGGCTCAGAGAGGTAGAGGGACTTGCCTAGGGCTCCATAGCAAGGAGGCAATGGAGATGGGACTTGAATCCAAATCCTTTCCGTTTTGGTATAATCTGTATCTAGCAAGAGCACAAAAATTGTGTGGACTTCCAAACCAGGGCCTAGAAGCTCCACCACTGTCTGGTAGGTGTCACTCCGAATTGTAGGCAGAGAGGGAAATCCAGCCGTGAGTCCATGCCACTTCTTGTCTTTTCCCATTCTTGCAGAATTTGATCAGCTCTTCAAACTAAACATCAACCGAAACCACCGGGGCTTCAGGAGGGTGATCCAAAGCAAAGGAATCAAGTTTGAAATCTTCCACAAAGGGTGAGGCCCTGTTCAGGCAACTGCCAGGATGGGCCCGGGGCGGGGAGTGGGGGGGTGGGGTGGGGTGGGGAGCAGAGCAGCTTCTGTTGCTGCCCCTACTCTGTTTTCCTGCACAAGCCCGGGGCTCCCACCGGCCTTCCCGGTCCAACAGTCGGCTGATTCTTGGTTCCCCAGGTCCTTCTTCAGAAGCGACAAACTGGTTGGCACAGCTCACCTGAAGCTGGAGCGGCTAGAGAACGAATGTGAGATCAGAGAGATTGTGGAGGTAGGATGAGCAAACCCAAGGACCTGCAAGTAAGAACCAACATTCGTGGGCGTTAGTCCCTACTGTAGGTTTCTTTGCACCCGTTCATTTTGAGGCATCGTAAATGTGCCGTAGACCAGGTGCTTTTCCATTCCATGTATGAGACTGACAGGGTCCGAGACAGCGTGCTAGCGTCACTGGACAGGAAGCTGTGATGCTCTGCACAACATGCCCCGCTACGTCCCCGGGGATGGTGGACTAGAGGGCCCCTCGAGGGTCTGACGACTGCCATCCTACGTTTTGGGGGGGGGGGCGGGTTGTGATCGGCACAGCTGTCTAGTAGCACGGTGGAGCAGAACCAGCTCTGGACGTAAAGCTGAGCAGGTAGTTCCAGATTGAGGCCCTCCTGGAGTGTAGCTGCTCTGCGTTTAGGAATTGGCTCCAGAGAGCTTCTTGAACTTCTATGAACTCCCTCAATTTCAGGGGCAGGGACTCGGAGACCTTGTGTTTGACAGGTGAGGACACGAAGGTCCAGTGAGAAGGGTGCCGGGTAAGCACCGAGATGGTGCCACTGGCGGGCCTCGGCCCATGTCCTTGCTACTGCCTGTGTAGGCTGGGGCCTCTCCTTCCTCGGAGGAGGGGGGCTGGATCGATGCTCTTGGCCTGTGTTCCAGTCCTCGCCCTGCCACGCTGGCTGTGCAGCCTTACCGTCCACTTCTCTCGGGGCCACCTGTGAAGGAGGGCAGCTTAGGGCTTAGTGGCTTTCGGGCTGTGGCTTGAAGTGTGAGCATCTGTTCTGGGAGCGTCCATGGGAAGACTGGGCGGAGCCCTGGGGTCGCCTCTCCACCTTGGAGCACGGATACTTACTTGGATTTACGTGTTACTTAAGACTTAACCTAAAACCGCCAGAAGGCAGGACCGCAGGATTGTCCCGCCAGTGCAGACACTGCAGGACATGAGCTCCTTTCTTTTCTGACCCGTGAGCCGAGGAGCGCTCTGCTCCCAGCCCCGGGCCTCTCAGTTACCGTCTCCGTGGCCTTCACAGGTGCTGGATGGAAGGAAGCCCACCGGGGGCAAGCTGGAGGTGAAGGTGCGGCTGCGGGAGCCTCTGAGCGGACAGGATGTACAGACGGTCCTGGAGAACTGGCTGGTCCTGGAGCCCAGGGGCCTGTAAGGTGGGCAGCTGCCTGGGTCCCTGACCTCTGCCCTCCAGAGTGGTCTGGGTTCCTCTCCTGTGGGGGAGAAAACCTAGGACTCTCTCCTCTGTAAAGACAACCAAGGGGCAAAACTGTTGGGTAGGGCTGGGGCTAAGTTCCTTGGATTCTAGAACTGGAGGTCTCGAGTCTGACTGCAGGAAATCTTTTCTAAACTGTTGGCATGTGCAATACAGTTTAGACTCACGACACGTGCTCTGTGCCCTCGTGCAGGAAACGGCCTGCGCTGGGAGAGGAAACGGGCGGCAGCTGCGTGGAGTGTACTCTTCCCAGCTTTGTTGGCTACAGAAACCTTTGTATGTAAGGAAGATGCTGCTACGCGAGCACCAAAGATCTGGGGAGTATGTGTGTTACCACAGCCCTGGTCCTCCACCGGAGCAGGCTGGATCCCGGAGCTCTCCCCTGCCACCCCCTGTCGCCAGGCCAGGGCACGGATGGCCTCCTAGCCTCGTTGCTCTGTGCCGGGGGTCTTCCAGCCCCTTAACCCTTGTGTAGCAACTGTGTGTAGCTTATCCTCACCCTGGATGCAACATTTCTGGATGTGCCTTTCAAAGCTCTAACTGAGAGATGGGAGAACTTGAGGGTGACCGGGAAACCCCTGCCTGGGGCGGGGCCGGGTTCCGTGACTCCACTTGGTCAGTGCAGCCTGTCCCACACAACTCAGTTTACCCTAGCTGTGCCTGTGCCTTGGCTCCTGACTGCTGCTGCGCCAGCCTCCCTACTTCCCGAAGCTCTCCTGGAGGAGGAAGTTACACCCAGGAAGGCATGCTGGGAAGTAGGGGCGAGGCTGGGTCTCGGGTTTGGTCCGTGCATCTAAGTCTAAATGACTGTTAACTGGAAGAAGAAAAACAAATAGAAAAAAAAATAATATATATATATATATATGTAATTTTATGTAGCCGCTTTTATTTAAGAAACTAGGTCAAATTTATTATAGGGGTTTTACAACACTCTATATGCAGAGTAATTATCAAAGTCCTGAGTAAAAGCCCTGTTCCCTGTCACTTTTAAAAGCCAGAGTAGCAGTAACATTTGTTACTGACAGAAATTGCCACCATGGCTTCTGCTTTTGAGGGAGGGCAAGGGGAAGCAACCTGGTCTGCTGCTCCCCTAGACACGTCCCTTGGTTCCTGCCCAGGAAATTCTCCTTTGGCTCTGTTTTTCTGAATGGATGGAGACAACAGAGGGAGTTAGAATAGATTTAGATTTAATAGCCAAAACCGCAATATGCTACATTTCTTAGAAATAAGCGTTAACATCTTTTTTTCCCCCCTTTTTGAAGCATTAGGTTCAACAGAGCATTCCTCAAGATTTTTTAAAGGCTATGAGTGAAGCAGATGCATTCAGCTTCCCAGTCACCATGGGACTGCACAAGCACAGCTCAGGGATAGAACTTCTTCGTGTCTTTTTCCAGGATAGGGCTGGACCATGCTTCCTGCCCTTAAGAGCAGAGCAGTTCATGATGAACAGAATAGGAATGACAAACGGCTTTTTTCCTAAAGTTTTCTAGCCAGTCTTCCTTACCTATCAGTGAATTACCAAAATTTCCACAGATGTGAGAGCTAGAACACTTGATTGCAGTCATATCTGTGTCAAGCAATAATCTAGAATGAGAAGGAGGTTGTTAGCTTTTAGAAGGTGGCCTAGAGCAAAGGGGGGGGGGGGGTGACTCGGGAGGGTTCCTGAGGGTGTGCACCCACCCCGGCATTCCTCCAGCTGCAATTATCCTCAGAGGTTACAAACAGCCCTAGGAGGTTTTATGTTCGGGCTCCGCTAGGAATGAATGCCCTGTTCTGATTTGACAGTTTTGTGCCTCAGAGACGTCCTTTCACGACCTGTTCTCCTCCGGTACGTGTCATTCCCCTTTGCTTTTGGAAAACAACCCGCAGGCTGAGGAAGGTGAGACAAAGCCACCCACTGGACTTGGAAACAGATTGTTAGAAGGCCCTTGTAGCAGCCACGGCGTGCAAGGGTCACTAGTGGGCGGCGCCTGCCCAGCCTCCTGGTCCTAAGATCTGTCCTCTTGCAGCAACCAGACATCAAGAGTTCTGGGACTCCTGGGCAGCTGGGAACCAGTCACAACCCAAATAACTTTACGTCATAAATTCTTTCTTCAGTCTAGTGCTAGATGTGCTTCCTTTAGAATTAGTGAACTGAATAAAATAAAAATTTTAAAATTTATCTTATTAAAGGGCAAAAGATTTTAGAACCTTAACATTATTTTCCTTTCTTATGGCACCACTGTGAAACCTTCATTGTTACTTCCAAATTCCAAGGTTTCCTTAAGTATTCATGGATGGCTCCCAAAAGATCTTGTCCCTTAAGAAAGCTCCTTTTAGGATGAAACTGTAGGGCTGAGACAGAGCCAGGGAACTTGCACCTGCTCCAGCTCCATCACAGATTTTTCCCTCCCAGGGCCTCAGCTACCCAAGCTCTAAAATGGGCATGATCATGCCTGCTCTACTCCTTAGCCTTTCTAGCCATATATTCACTCCCTAAAATAGAAACCACACCACAAACAGAAAGTGTTCAGCAGATGCCCTGATGACTGAAACACAAGATGCATAAATTATTCCCCAGGGACTAGTTATGATAGAAGTAAATTCATTTGGAAATTTGGGGCTGGCCAGCGTTCAGGGACCACAGCGGACAGGGGAAGACACTAGATAGGAACTTCCACAAAGCAAAGTCCCACATTCCTGTGACCCTGGAGACCAGAAGGTACTCAGAGTGTTGATAAAAATATGTAGACAAACTACATTGCCTAACGTTTAGTAAGAATTCAATAATTAAAATTAGTAAGTTACCAAGATGGCAATTATTTTCTTCTTTATAAGGATCTCTGTACAATATTCTAAAAAAATTTTCACTTATTTAGAAATGTGAGGTTTCAGCCCTCCACTTTGTATCGTTCTACAACATATAGAAACATAAAACAAGGGAAAAAAGTAAACCAGCCCGGGTTACTTTATGCTCCGCTCCACAAGATGACTTTACTAAACAAAAGGTGTTTCATACAGTTGAGGAAAATGCAGGCCCGACTATGCAGGGCGAGAGCGCGTCCTCAGCAGGACTCCCACGCTTGCACTGGTCCCGCAGAAGCCGCCTTTGCGAGATGTACCGAGCGGAGGAAAGATCCACTGCGGGGAAACCGGCCAGCTCCTGGGCGGCTTTCAAGTTCCGGGGCTGAGGCGGCCTGGGTGGCGCGCCCGCGACACACGTTTAAGTGTCTCCCGTCTGGCAGCTGCGGTGGGGGGTGGTTCCAGAGCTCAGTCCTGACAAGTCAGCGTGCTGTGGGGGCACCTTGGGTCCACGGGAAGGTCCAGTCCACAGATCTCCGCGGCTGCAGCCACAAAGCCCCGCCCCCCGGACGAGGGATCAGCCCAGCTGAGCACGCAAGGCTAGGGCCCACGGTCCGGTCCGAGACGCCAGGCGCTAAACCAACTTTAGCTGCCGGGAGGGGGGGGGGTGTCGCAGCGCTCACCCCCAGGGGCCTGCGTTAACTTCTGGGGGATTCTTGGAGCGGTGCTGCTCACGCAAAGGGCGGACTCCTGCTTGGCTGGGCTGCGAGTAGATGGCAGCGGCAAGGGAGCTGCCCTAGACCAGGATTTTTCAAACCGAGTTGTGAAATCCATTTGGTCCGTGACTAAAGAAGTTTTTAGCAAAGAGAACATGATCACATATCACGTGTATCAAGGGTCACCTAGATCTTGGCTTCTCCTACCGCTCCCACGAAAAGACACTGGGGCACATTCCAAAGCGCAGGCAGGGTAGATACTCCATGAACTGGGATGGTGGCCTTCGGACAGAGAGGAAAATGGGAGGAGCGCCTCACAAGGATGTGGGCGCTGGCTTGAAGGGGCGCTCTGGCCAGAGCTGAGAGCACCTGAGCCCCGAAATAGAGAATTACAACTACTCCAACGTAATGTTAACAATGAAAAGTAATTAAGTGCATGGATAGGAAAGAAGGAAGGGCTTCCGCTTACAGATGACCAAGCATAACTGCTAAAGTGCCAAGAATGCATAAACTTAGCACCAAACACAAAATGAGGCATTGTCGACTCAAAAATGGGGTGAAGAAACCTATACTCACCAAAAATACGGAGGACATTAAGGTGAGTCAGGACAGCTGCTTGCTCAGTCTGATCCTAGGCTGGAAGCTTTGGAGGAAAAAATGCTCTGAAGGACATGACAGATGCCAGATTCAAGGATCCTATTAATGTTAAACTGAAGTTGCAGTTATGAAGGAGAACGTCATTTTTAAGATTTAAACATTATTTAGGGATAAAGGATGATGATGTATGCAACTTACTCTCAAATGCCTTAATTTTTTTATGGAGAGAGAAAAAGCTAAAGCAAATGAAGCAAAATGTTAGTATGTGAACAAGAACAAGCGGTGAGTCTAGGTAAAGCGCACGTAGGTTTTGTATTTACAGCTCTCCCGGAGGTTCACGTTACTTCTCAATACAGTGTTTCTTGAAATGCGTCCAGCACAGACCTAGAGGTGTCTTGCGTGTACTCTCTCTTTCCCAGAAAGGCCCAGAGCCTGAGCGATCCTGAACGCAGCTCTGCTTCGAGGGACTGCACACTGAGCTGCCCTACCTCGGACCTTGGCCACAGGAGATGGCCCCTGGGGCTGTGGTTCACTGCAGCGAGTGAGCTGCTCAAAAACACTGAGGGGGAATTCCACTTGGAGTCACTGTGATGTAAGGGACAAAATCAGTGCGGGAGTCTCCTGTTTTATATCAATTCTGTACAAAGAGTGCAAGACCAATGCTTCTTTGTTTATTTCCCCTCTGCCCTCCCAACCCCATCCTTGGCGATGGTTGTACCCATCTGAGCATTTCTGAGCACAACAGCATATGGAAATCTTGAGAGGGGAGCAGGAATTTTGTCTAAACGGTAACGGAAGGGGATTAGCAGCAAGGATAGCGTAACTTGTGCGGTAACAGAAGCTGCCTGGATCTTCTTGGTGGACAATGCATAGAAGACTCAGAATTACGGAACACCTGACCCCCGGCCACCCTCTCCCACCCCTGCCCCCAAGCCCCGCTCCCACCCACCCCCCATTTAATAGTGTTAACAAAAGCTTAATCTTCCAGTTCTAAAGTGCAAATGATTTGGGTATGACTGCTGTTGCAACAGGTCTGAACAGAAAACCAGTGAGGTCTTCTCCGTCTATGCGATGTTTTCCAGAATGTAAAAGATGAGCTCCATGACGACAGGGCCCTCGCTCAGCTGGCAGGCCCCTCCGTGGATCACCGGCACCAGGGCGCTGTCCAGGTCACTTGTGTACTGCGAGGGCAGGGGCTGCCCGTTACTCCCGGCCTGATAGCCAACCTGGCACACGAGAGAGGGGGACGTCACCGCCCAGGGAAGGCTAGGCAGCCGGGCTGTGGGGAGACTGCCACCGCGTGCCCTCCTTCCCTCTCCTCCCCCGTTGTCTGCTGCCCATCAGGACACATTCATCCCCACCGTGCTGCTGGGGCTGCGCAACCCCGAAGGCCTCAGGCTCCCAGGAAGGGGCGGCACCAAGAGCACGGCGCCTGGGCAGCAACACCGAGGCCTCCGGGGCTGGACGTCAGGGCGCGAAATCCACAAGGCACATTCACCCGAAAGGACCCAGGTGAATAGAAGGGGGGCCTGCTGAGAAGGTGTGCTCTGCGACTGCTCAGGCCGGTGACCCTCCAGCAGGTCATCAGTCGCATTCGAGAAAGGGCCGAAGTCCCTTGTTCGTGTTACCCTATAGGCTCACTAGGGCCGCGCGGGTCAAGACCTTAAGTAGGAAACAAACCCGCGGACTGATGACCAGCTGGAAGCGGAGCCCAGTCACAACCTCTCCCATCTTCCCTGACGGTGACACAGCTCTGCACCAAAGCCTGAGAAGTGGGACACGTCCCGGGGACCCACTAGATCAGAATACAGGGCAATGGGAGAGAGCCACAGGGGCGAGGACCTGGGAGGGGGGGTGGGCTGTTCCTAGTCCGCAGCGCGACCAGCATGGGGATGCTGGCAGCAGCAGAGCCGGTGAGGCCCACGCAGCTGGGTTAGGGAAACGACAGGATGAGGATGGTGAGGGACATGCAGGCTGAGGGCAGCAGGTCGGTCCCTAAGGACAGGACGGGCAACGAGGAGTGCTGATGCCCTTCACACAGGGTGGCAGGTCCTCCCACACACCTCCACTCCTTCCCCACCCTCACGACTAAGTCCTTGGACATACTCGGGTGAGGAAGCCAAGGTTCAAGCGATTCAGAGTCTCCCAAGCAGTGCATCTGGGGACGTTCCCGGCTGAGGGAAGGCCGAAGACCCAGGGAACTCACTTGTCAGAAGATACAGGCGTCGCTAAGCCCAGCTTCCCAGGCTGCCTGACACTCTTCTTACCTGGTCGGAGTCTAGTGTCACACGGAGTCCTAGTTTAGTCATTCCGTCCTCCTTCAGGAGCTTGAGGTGGGGACAGAGTGCGAGGCAAAAGGCCTTGGCCACGTGCTCAGTCAGTCGGCTATGATCCGCAGGGTCACTCAGGCAACTGTGCTGGTCGTCATTTTCTAGGAAAAATACCTGTTCCCCAAACAGAAGAGACTTTAGCCTCGTGCCTGGGAGATGTGGGGACAAAGAGCAAGTCCGTGAACTTACTGGTATGACCGCCCTGATGCCCAAAGGCCTTAGGGAAGGCCTCCCATCTCCCTGGTCTCAGCCATGCTCGTAAGGGCATGTTCTCCTCAGAACCAGAAAAGGCTGGCATTTCGCACTGTGTTCTTCTAAAAGGTGATCCTTTTATGTGGTGACTCCTCTTAGGAAATGACCGTGAAGTCTGAGGGAACAGCTCTTACAGATTGTGACCCAACCCCAGCACGTCCCACATCTCTCCGAGAGGAGAAGCGACTTCAGGGCACAGAAGTAGAGGCAAGGCCACGCCACGAAGCAGAGTTTCCTGCCTCTCAGGACAAGGCTTTCCTGCCGCACGGCCGTGCCCGCTGAGGCCGGGGCAGTGCGCGGAGCAGCACGGACAGAATCGGAGCAGCAGCAGCAGAACTGAGAGATGCAAGTCCTGGCCAAAGAGGCTCAGGGCTTCCTAATGTGCGGTTATTCCTTCGTAAGGCAGCCCTGTCCTCCTTGGTGACTATAAATGATGTAAAAGCATAACACAGAAGCCGGAGATGTGCAAACACCCAAGGCTCTTGCGCACACTCCCCGCCCTGGGCCTGCCGAGCAGCCCACACAAGTACCACGAGGGGTGGCCGGGAGGCCCAGGCCCTTGGGCCGCAGCACCACAACCGAGCGGAGTCCGCAGAGGCGTCCGGAGACCTGGGCCCCTGCTCTGCCAGCCAATGGGCGCCTGCTGTCTCAGGATTACTGGGGAGCAAGGTGGGGAAGGCGGCCACCGCTCGGAGTGGTAAGGAGGTCCCGTGGCCCAGACCCTGTTCCACTTGAAACGCGTCCAAGGGAAAATGGTGACAAAGCGGCCAAGGCCACTGAGCTGCACATGAGAACACTGGGCCTGGTCGTACAAAGGGTATGTCACTCGGAACGACAGCCCCAGAAATGGGAAACCAGGTTCTGGGTAACTTGGGTAAAGCATTGGACATCGCTTGCCTGGACTTAACTGTGTGTAATACAGAAAAGCTAGAAGCCACGGAATTTTTTTAAAACAAATTCAGACTTTTAAGGCTGTAAGGAATTTTAGAGGTCTTCTCATGTAATATTTTATTTTGTGGAGTGTAACTCAGGTTGAAGAGAAATGAAGAGACCTACAACCTCCCCGTTTATTCTCCAAGAATAACCTCCCTGAGCTGCGCCCCGAACGGGCTGCCCTGCCCCTCCCACTCCCAGGTGAGCCTCTCTCTGCAGCTCTCAGGTGAGACAGGACCACGGGGGAAAGAGTTCGGCACTGGCTACATCTGGGTTTAAAGCAGAACTTTGCCATTACTTGTTTGCCTTGGGATCTTGGGCAAGTTACTGAGTCTCTGAGCTTTAGTTTTCTTATTGGTGAAATGAGCCTATTTTTTAAAGCCTGTGTTACGTAAGAGACTAACTGTGAGCACAGCCTAACTAGCCCACCATTCTGAGGAGCACAGCACAGAGGGTATATACCACTCAGACAAGCATCCTTCTTGAATTCTAAAGCAAAAAAATCTCTAAAAGCTTGTTCATAAAAAGGAAGAGAAATCAGATCACTACAGGCTGTGCTTGGTGGCATTTCTTCCTGGACAGACTGGAGGGACCTGGGAGTATAGAGGGTACACAGAAAATTTTCTTTTCTTATCCTCCAGAATCCGTCCACAGTGTGTCTCTGGACCTTGCAAAAAGTTGTGCTCAAAGGAGATCAAGACACCAAGTTTCTTTCTTTCTTTCTTTTTTTAAATTTTACTTATTTATTAGAGAGCACAGAGGGAGAGGGAGAGGGAGAAGCCGACTCCCTGCAGGGCAGGGAGTCCAATGAGGGACCCGATTCCAGGACCCTGAGATCATGACCTGAGCCACCCAATCACCCAAAGTTTCATCTCCTTACCTCTGTCCATCTGATGACTTTTCCATTTGCTTTATACTCTGATCCATGGAATATCTTCACGCTTGTTATAGACTCCATGGACTTCCCGTCTATGGGACTTACAACACTACAATAGAGACAAAGGAAAGAGATGGGAGCAGCTCTTGAAGTTAGAAGAACCATGTCTCTAATCAAGTCTTGCTACTAATTATACCAGGCACTTTGTTGAACACACCTGAGCAACACATCACAGCAAGAAGACACTGCACAGAAATGTACGTAACTAGAGCTCTTGTGGGAAGGGCCTGTGCACTGAAATCATTCAAAGGACACATAAAAAAGGAGCCATGATTCCAGGAATTGCTTCTTTCAATGTAAAAAAAACTCTCTACTCAAACCTGCTCCTTCCTGAACTCAGCAAGTGCACGGCCACCACCTGATATCGCGCTCTCTGCCTGGTGCTCTCACTGCTCCTGACCCTAACACTCACACATTTGCATATCTGCCTCACAAATGAACTTCTTAAGGGGAGGGACATGATACACTTGCCTCTGTATGCTGTACTCCCAGTTCTTACCCACTGCTTAGAATGTAGGAGTTTAATATTTATTGGTTAAAAGAATCATTTGACCAAGTATGTTAATTTTAACAGTGCTGGTGTAAGCTCATGAACAAATATTGATATTATTATTGCAACAAATTCCCTTTAGTGCTAAATTATCACTCCTGGATTTCTGAATAAAGAAAGGCCACTTTAAAAAAAAGGCCACTTTTTATAATAATTTCCTCTTCAAAATATAGCAAGTATAAATAGGTGGAGATTCACCCTCATTCTGATGAGGATTTAAAATAATTGTCACAAAGATTCCAAATTCTTCCTTTTAAAAAACAAAAAACAAATGGTGGGTATTTGTCGTTTCTAATGGCTGAGTAATATTCCATTGTATACATAGACCACTGGAGGGTATTATGCTGAGTGAAATAAGTCAATCGGAGAAGGACAAACATTATATGGTCTCATTCATTTGGGGAATATAAAAAATAGTGAAAGGGAATAAAGGGGAAAGGAGAAAAAATGAATGGGAACTATCAGAAAGGGAGACAGAACATGAGAGACTCCTAACTCTGGGAAACAAACTAGGGGTGGTGGAAGGGGAGGTGGACAGGGGGTGGGGGTGACTAGGTGGCAGGCACTGAGGGGGGAACTTGATAGGATGAGCACTGGGTGTTATTCTATATGTTGGCAAATTGAACACCAATAAAAAATAAATTTATAAACAAAACAAAACAAAACAAAACAGGGCAGCCCCGGTGGCTCAGCAGTTTAGCACCGCCTTCTGCCCAGGACATGATCCTGTTGATCCGGGATAGAGTCCCACATCGGTCTCCCCGCAGGGAGCCTGCTTCTCCCCCTGCCTGTGTCTCTGCCTCTCTCTCTGTCTCTCATGAATAAATAAATAAAATCCTTAAAAAATAAAAAATAAACAAAAAACATCTTATTTATTTATTTGGTGCAGGGAGGAGAGAGAGAAAACACATGAGGCAGAGGGAGAAGCCCCATGTGAGGCTCCATCCCAGGACACCAGGATCATGACCTGAGCCAAATGCAGACAGTCAACTGACTGAGCCGCCAGGCGCCCCCGCAAGCTCTTCCTAACAATTTTCAAACCTGTTTATGTTTTTTAATCTCTATGTAAAAAGATCAAATTAAACTTAAACTTCAATATAGGGGATTCATTTCATTCACCTGAATTAAAATTATTTAAACAACACTGAATTTAATTTGTAACTCATGAAACAACAGTGTCAAACAAGGGCGCTCTTGGGGCGCCTGGTGCCACAGTCAGTTGAGCATCAGACTCTTGGTGAGATCGAGCCCCAAGTAGGGTCCGTGCTCCGTGTGGACCATGCTTCAGATTCTTTCTCCCTCTCCACCCTCCCTGCTCCCTCCCTGCTCATGTACTCGCTCTCTAAAATGAATAAATAAAATCTTTTTTAAAAGGGTAATCTTAGTTTATTAGAGTATTTTGGGACAGTATACCCAGACACTGAGGGACAAGCTGGAAAACATTCACTTTATACACTACACACTAAACTCTTGAATTCAAGAGCCTTCCTTATCTAATTCTCGTCCTGTTTTTGGTCTGTTTTTTTTTTTGTTTTTTTTTTTTAAGATTTTATTTATTTATTCATGAGAGACACACACACAGAGAGAGAGAGAGAGGCAGAGACAGGAGCAGAAGGAGAAGCAGGCTCCATGCAGGGAGCTTGACACGGGACTCAATCCCGGGGCTCCGGGGTCACGACCAGAACCAAAGGCAGATGCTCAACCACTGAGCCCCCCTGGCATCCCTCGTCCTGTTTTCTAAGATGCTGCCACTGGCAGCTGCTGTAGGTAGGAAGGGGCAACCTGCTGGTTATTAGTTACTGATATCTTACGGCATCAGATTATCAGTTTTTTGGTCCTAATAACTATGTTCATTTCAACTATAGGAGAATATTAAACACAAATTGTTTTTGAAATTTAAATTTCCAACTTAGTATGGGAAGATAAAGGGTTATTTATAAAATAGGCAAATATACTCATTGATTTAGAAATTGCTTCTTTTTGTTCAATAACAAAAGCGTAAGAGGTTTTTTTTTTTTTTTTTTTAAATCTGGCGTGCTGTGTTAGAAATGCCCTCTATCTGCCTTTGCTCCTGCTGCTCCCCCAGGCTGGATGCCTACTGTGCCTCAACTATGTGCAGACACCTACTCACATACCACATTCAGCTCCATCAGCGGCCACTTCTCTATGAAGGGCTTCCTGAGTACCGCCCTAGCATCCTTACAGGCCCCCTCTTTACTTTCGTATTTTCACTGTATCCTAGAGTTTTCTATGAGCATCTCCCATACTTTGATGCACTTATTTATAACGATCTTCAAAACCAGGCTGAACCACTTATCCAGTAGGGAGTCTGTACAATTCATTTTTGTATTTCCAAAGACCTACACATAGAATTATTGCCTGAAGGAAAAAGGGATGGACTGGACCAGAGAAAGCTTAATACAATGACGTAGGATATATTTGTTCAACCAATCAATCTTTTAAGTATCTACTAGGTACTAGAGTTTTAGGTGTTGGTGATACAGCAATAAAGAAACCAGACAAAAATCCCTGCCCTTACAGAGTTCACATTCCAGGGCAATATAATAAGTAAAAATATATTTTTTATGTTAGAGAATTAAAAGTTCTCTTGAGAAATATAATGCAAGAAAGAGAGATAGGAAGTTTTGAGAGAAGAAAGGTGTATGGGAGGGTTATAATTTAGAGAGGTTGGCCAAGGAAGACCTTACTGAGAAAATGACATTTTAGATAAAACCTTGAAGTCAGTGAAGGAGGAACTCATCTGGCTGTCTTGGCTACTGAGGGGCAGAGTACAAGGTGAAAGAACAGCAGGGGTAAATGTCTGAGGGCAGAAGTAGAGTCGATGTGCTCAGGGAAGAAGGCACGTGTTGCTTCTGTGAGGTGGGCGGGTGGTGGGAGACCATATAAGCTGAAAACCACTTTGGCTTTTCCCCGAGAGATACTGAAAGCCAGTGGTGGGTTCTGAGCAGAGAAGTGACGCTGCTCTGGCTGCTGTATTAGCAACAGATTAGGTTGGGGGGCAAGAGGAGTTCAAGACTACAAACAAGCAAGCCAATTAAAAGGCGATTGCAATAATCCAGACCAAATGATGGTGGACGGAGAGGTGGTGTGATAGATGTTGAAATAAAATCCAACAGAATATATAAAATGCATACTATAAAATATAACAGTACCAGGATTCACCATTGTGATAGGTGTAGGGTATGAGAGGAAAACAAGTGTCAAAGATGATGCCAAAGGTTTGGCTTGAGTCTGCAGAGTAGAGCTGCCATATACTGGGAAAGAGTACAGGGCTTGAAGCCCAGGAGGGTGGTGTTAAGTACTAGCCCTGCCACTTCCTGGCTCTGTGGAGTCATGGAGCCTTCAGGTACTTGTTTACTCATCTATAATGTGGGAAAAACAACACTAGTTATTATCTCAAATGAAACAATGTTAGCAAAAGAGCTTTTTTTTATAAAACCATAAAAGGCTTAGGTTATTACTATTATCTCAATAACTTTAGAGGATTGTTTTGTTTCATCAACTCCTCTTCCCCTCCCTTCAAAAATATGCAGAGAAACTTCCTTCCTTCAGAAATTGAGCCAAGAAACTAGAAATTTAATATTTTATGTTATATACACTCAAAGCAGTACTTTCTCTTTGGGCTTTCAGTAAAGTCATAAACACCAGTGTAGACAACACCCAGAGCCCAGCCCAGAACTACATGCCACAAGGGGCAAAGTCCACTGTATTTACCCCTTGTTGACGTTCTTGTCATCATCCACCCACTGGATGTAGATGTGCTCCTGCGGATCCTCCACGTCCGCCTTGCCACAGCTGATGGTGAAGTCCTTCATCTCTCGCAGCGCCTGCCTCAGGGCATCCATGTTCTCCGCTGTGATCTGGACCATAACGCCATCTGAGAATCAGCATCAAGATGATACAGATGGAAACAGCGCCAAGCCAGGGAGAGGGGCTAGAGCTTCTCCTAAGACTGCTCCAAGGGAAAGCTTATACATGGCCGCATCCCTCTTCCACACAGAACTGTTTTCACTCTGTATTTAATTGCTCTAATCATATCTGTGTGTCTGCACCTCTGTCTCTCTCACCTTCCCACGACTGCCCAGTATACAGCGAATGCCCAGGAAATATTTGTTAAATACGTCACCGAATAAAAACAGCAGCGGTGGGAGAAGAGATGAATCCATTCATTGGCTAGTGATGAATAGGGCAAACCTACCACATGGTTCCACGAGCTACCGTGTAGCTAACACATGAGAATTCTACGTGGCCTCGTCAAAGGCAAACACTGAAATTCAGCATAAAGTCGTCACATATTAAGCAATTACTGACACAAAATTTTGTCAACTAAAATAATTTCTAGGGGATCCCTGGGTGGCTTAGTGGTTTAGCGCCGGCCTTTGGCCCAGGGCACAATCCTGGAGACCCCGGATCGAGTCCCTAGTCGGGCTCCCAGCATGAAGCCTGCTTCTCCCTCCTCCTGTGTCTCTGCCTCTTTCTCTCTCTCTCTCTCTTTCTCATGAATAAATAAATAAAATTTAAAAAATAAAATAATTTCTAAAAAGCTTCAATAAAGATATCATAAACAGGCAGCCAACTGCTCCACTGACACACAGTAAAATATAAGACCTAAGAAATTTTCAGTCCAAAGACACAGACCTAAGTTTTAAGCATATTACTTTGCATTTATAAGGATCTGTGTCACTTCAAATTACCATTTCCGCAACATTTAAAGGGTATTTTTTTAATCATCTTGTCAAGACACAATTCCAAACGTAGTCAGTACTTGATCACTTAGGCATTAAATAGTCATTTAAGACCAATGACTGTATAAGCCCTAGATTTCTTAACAATTTCTTTTTTTTTTTTAAGATTTTATTTATTTTTTCGTGAGAGAGAGAGAGAGGCAGACACAGGCAGAGGGAGAAGCAGGCTCCCTGCAGGGAGCCCCACACGGGACTCGATCCCGGGTCTCCAGGATCAGGCCGAGCTGAAGGCAGACATTTAACAACTGAGCCACCTAGGTGTCCCTTAACAATTTAATAGCATGTTTCCACTTCGTAGTCAAAGTTGTGAGACTTAGTTGTAAAATATTAGTGTAGTTTGCTCTTCACTAGCTGTTTTATTAAGTTTACCAATAAAGGAGGTCAAAGGCAGTGTCTATTAACGTGTAAGATTGTCTATGTATTTCAGTTAACATACTGGACTCCAGCCTCAGGAAGGACTGCTTTCACACAGGCCACTGGAGTAAGCCACTGTGGAAATGAAAACCTGTTTCCACTATGTGCGGCAGATTGTACTTTCCAAAGGTCACAATATCTCCCATCTCACATCTCAGTATCTCCCACCTTAGCGCTTTCTCACAGCGCTACCTTCCCATTTCCCCATTAAGAAGTGGTGTCTAGTTCCTCTCCTCCTGAACCTGGGCAGGTTTTTTTTTTTTTTTTTTTTTTTAAGATTTTATTTATTTATTTATGAGACACACACAGAGAGAGGCAGAGACATAGTCAGAGGGAGAAGCAGGCTCCCTACAGGAGCCTGATGCAGGACTCGATCCCAGGACTCCAGGATCACGCCCTGGGCCAAAGGCAGACGCTCAGGTGCTGAGCCACCCAGGGATCCCCGAACCTGGGCAGGCTTATGACTACTTCCAACACTAGAGTATGGTGAAAGGGGCATTGTTTGACTTTCGAGACTGGGTCATAAGAAGCAACATGGCTCTGCCCTTTGCTAGAACACGTGTGCCTGGAGTAAGAAGTCCAGCTATCCCAAGGCTGCCAGGCCATGCTGAGGAGTCAAGGTGTGAGTACTTCAGTCACCACTCTGTCTTTAAATCATCCCACACCAGCCCCAGATGTGTGAGTGAATGAACCTTCAGAAAATTCTAGCCTCCAGCTATCAAGTCATCCCAACTGAGGCCCAGGACATCACTGAGTAGAGTCAAGCCCTCTCCACACTACTTTGTCAAGATTCTTGACCCAGAGGAATCACTGAACCTGATAAAACAGTTGCTATAACCCACTAAGTTCTGGGTAAATTTGTTATGCAGCAACAGTAACCAGATCAAAGCAACCAGATCAAAATATAGGAAGAATCAACCAACAAAGAAAATAAACAGTATGCTCATGAGCCTTTCATTAATTCTCATTTAATTAGTTTTGTTGGGATATGTGTTATGTCTAATCTAATTATAGCAACCAGCAGCAAACGCATCCCATTCTGTACCCCAAGTGATGATTGCAGCATTCTTGTGAGTTAAGACAAACTGAATTTGAGCCCAATGATATATACTGAACTCAAACTATGTCCTCTTGGATGCCCTAACCCAGAGCTCTGAAAGGCCATCTCTTAATTTTTATGTCACTGTCCCATGATTATCTGTATCACTTATTCCCTTCTTTGGAGAACTAAGCACTATATAACAGTATTAATTAGCTTACCAGTTAAGATGCTACCGAATACATAATAGAAGTCAGAAGTCTACTGTAGAAGTGTCATGGTTTCACTTGACATCCTCTGCTTTTGAGTTTTTAACTTTTATTATTATTATTATTTTTTATGTAAGCTCTATGCCCAACATGGGGCTTAAACTTAGGCCTTGGAGATCAAGAGTCACATGCTCTACCAAATGAACCAGCCAGGCACTCCAACATCCTTTTTAGTTGTATGATTAGGACTGAATATACTTGCAGTAAACGACTTATTCTTTACCTTCCACAATACTGGACTTGGCAAGATATCCAGAAGAAGATTTCAGAGCGCCGCTGAACACAAAGAAACTGGCACCAGTCACTAAAATATAATATAAATAGTTTAGTGTAGACTCTGAGATATAAAGCCTGAGAACAATAATGAAATATTTGATAGTTGGTAACTCCAGCCACCATCAAACAGAAAACAAAGAACATCAACTCTATGTAACATAATATACAAGTAACCAATAATGCTTATGGTAGCTTTGGGAATGAACTTTTAAGATATACCCCTCATTTTGTTTTCCTCTCCCTCCAATCAAGAATTAAAGAATCTTTTTTTTTTAATTTATTTATTCATGAGAGACACAGAGAGAGAGAGAGACAGAGACAGAAACAGAGAGAGAGAGAGAGAGAGAGACAGAGAGAGAGGCAGAGACACAGGCAGAGGGAGAAGCAGGCTCCATGCAGGGAGCCCAACGTGGGACTCCATCCCGGGTCTCCAAGATCACATCCTGGGCTGAAGGCGGCATTAAACCACTGAGCCACCGGGGCTGCCCAAGAATTAAAGAATCTTACAAGCAAAGAAATCTTAGTGGTCAAGTCTAGGGTTTGGCAAACTACAACCTATTTGGCCTGTCCCCTGGTTTTTTTTTTGTTTGTTTGTTTGTTTTTTGTTTTTTTAAATTTTATTTAATTTAATTTTTTTTCTGTCCTGTTTTTTTTTTTTTTTGTCCTCTGTTTTTGTAAGTAAAATTTTATTGGAACACAGCCATGTCCACTCATTTGCATATTGTCTATGGCAGTTTTTGAAGTATGCCAGAGTTGAGTAACTGGCGACCAAAGACCACAGGCTTGCAATGCCTAAGATATTTATCATGTAGCCATTCATGGAAAAAGTCTGCTGTCCCCCGATCTAATACTTTTTTTTTTTTTAGATAAAACATGTTTTGAAGATGGAGATGTGGCTGGCAACCACTTTATTCACCGAATGCAGTTCTCTTAAAAAAATACCTATTCAAAAGACAAATATCTGTTACCATTATTTCTTCATAAAAGGACATTTAATCACATTTAACTCTAAGAAAATCTCACTATGCTCCTTCATATCTTTTTTTGTTTGTTTTTAAAATTTTGTCTTTTTTCAGTAATCTCCACACCCAACATGGGGCTTGAACTTACAACACAGAGATCGAGTCGAGTGCTCCACTGACTGAGCCAGGTAGGAGCTCCTGGGCTTCTCCGCATCTTACGTTGGACTAAGCTAATCCAATTTCCTGCTCAGTAGCCCTGCAATATCTCTAACAGGTGGACATCCAGGCTTTATCAAAGACTCCTAGTAACAAGGAACACAAAATGGCACAAGGCAGCCCGTTCTATTTCTTGGTAACTCTCAGTCTTACAAAATGTGCTCTCAAATTGAGTCCAGATCTAGATCCTTATAACTTTTACCCAATGGTGCTGGTTTGGGCCTTTTGTAACTACAGAGAATAAACTGAATCTTATTTCCATGTACTAGAAAACCTTAAAAATAGAAATAGCTATTTTTCACACTCTTCCAATCTATACTTTCCCAAATTAAACATTTATACTTTATTCAAAACTTTTGACCTAGTTTCTAGATTTTTCATAGGCCCTGAGTCATCTTCTGAAGAATCTCTAGTTTTATCAATGGATATCATCAATTACACTAATGATATCCAGAACTTAATTCAAATATTCTACGATGTGAGCTGACTAATGGAGAGCATTGAGGACTTATCACCTACCGTATTTTAGATATCATATTGAATATACATACACGTGACAAAGACGTTTTATGCCATTACTAAACAACCGATTTAAAAAACATATTGAAGACAGTGACCTATGTCACTGTCAACCAGAGAAGTATTTCATAAAGCTTACTAAAGAAAGCTAGTTATGGGAGATATTCTGAGTAAAAAGAAGATTCATAGTCAAATAAATTTTGGAAGGTCTAGGCACTATCTTCCTTTTGGAAAATCACAATACAAATCAGCCTATTAAAGGCTCTGAGGGTTCCTGTAGTAAAGAAATCTGTTTAAACTTGTTTAACCCAGGATTTCTCAGTTTAATGTATTAAGCAAGACTTTCACTTATCTATTTTTCAAAACCACAGAACCCAATTAGACACCTTAAGAAACGCCACTATAAGCAATGCTTCATAAATATCAATGTGCATTTGAACACAGGGACCATGTTAAAAAACAAATTCTAATTTAGCAGATCTGGAGTACAGACACTTCATTTCTAACAATCTCCTAAGTGAAGAGGACATATTCTGAGTACCACTGAACCAAGAAGCCTTCTTTCAGAATGCAGGCAACCTATTAATTACCATTCTTTGGATATGATCATTCAACAAGCTTCAAATCTACCTAAGCATATTCTCACTAAGAGGTCTAGTCTCCTACCTTCAAATATCAATTCTGGCCCTGCCAATGTCCTGAGGCAGTATTTTCAAAATGTTCCCCTCAATAGTAGAGATCCCATTTGCAACTCTGAGCCTGGCTACTTGGGGAGTCAATATCATCTTGGAGAATAAGCTTGGAAAGGTTAATTTCATCAAATTGTTTGTGGCCACTTAGCTAGAAAGTTTAGAGTTATGGGGCCGAGATATCCAACTTTCCAAGTCCAGCACAATTCTTACCGTTAATCAGCTCAAATACTCACCCTTTCTGGGTTGATTGTGAATACTGATAGCCTGGGTCTGATAGTTTCCGTCATCATTCTGTACACAGACAAGATGAGAGTCTGCCTTCTCATTGAAGCAGGCCCCTCCTGCCAGGACATGCTCATTGGACTTGTTCATGGCTTTCATCATCTGCGATCAAAGAAGAGGGTTATAACTTTATTATTCTACCAAACATAAATGGGCACTTTTTTTGGGTCTGACACAAGACAACTCCTTTACCTCAAAACCAAAAAACAGTAACGAAAACACAGTGGAAAATTAGTCACCATTGGAAAAAAAAAAACCCAACATATACAACAATTCTCTGTATAGTTTATAGGTGATTTGTATTATAATAACCTAAGTAAGTACATGACATGTTTTGCATTCATCTTTTTGGTATTTTTGTTGCTGCACGGAGCTCAATGAACATTATTAGTTTAGCTAATTACAGTAATTTCAACTACCCACTGGATTCTCTGAGGATATCTACACTGAAATTCTAAGTCAAAAGAATGACCTATATGTAAGTATATTTGCCTACTTTTCTCATATCCACACAAAGGAGGGTTTTCCTCTAGAAATATATAAACTCCACTGCTTCTTAGTTTTACTAACTGATGCTTGAAATCAATGAAATCACTTACTAGTATGTTGCTTTGTTCTTTTTTTTTTCAAGTTTTTATTTAAATTCCAGTGAGTTAACATACAGTGTAAAATTAGTTTTGGAAATTAGTGATTCATCACTTACATACAACACCCAGTACTCATCACATCTCCTCCTCACTACCCATCACCCATTTAACCCTTGCCCCCAGCCATCACCCCCCAGCAACCCTCAGTTTGTTCTCTAAAGAGTCTGTTTTGTGGTTTATTCTTTTTCCCCCTATATTTATCTGTTTCATTTCTTAAATTCCATATGAGTGAAATCATATGGTATTTGTCTTTCTCTGACTTACTTTGCTTAGCCTTATACTCTCTAGCTCCATCTATGTCCTTTCAAATGACAAATGTCCTTTCATTCTTTTTCACAGCTGAGTAATATTCCATCATGTATAATACCACTCTTCTTCACTCATCACTCAATGGACATCTGGGCTCTTTCCATAATTTGGCTATTGTAAATAACATTTCTATAAATGTAGGGGTGCATGTACACCATTGAGTTCATGTTTTTGTATTCTTTGGGTCAATACCTAGTGATGTAATTGCTGGGTTGTAGGGCAGTCCTATTTTTAACTTTTTTTTTTTTTTAAGATTTATTTGAGAGACAGAGAGCGCTTATGCACAAGCATGGGAGCAGGAGAGGGGAGAGAGAATCTCTAGCAGACTCCTTGATGAGCATGGAGCCCGACCCAGGGCTCAATTCCATGATCTTGGGATCATGGACACTTAACTGACTCACCACCCAGGCACTGCATCTATTTTTAACTTTTTGAGGCACTTCCAGACTGTTTTACACACTGGCTACACCAGTTCACATTCCTACCAACTGTGCATGAAGGTTCCTTTGTTTCCCCATCTTCGCCAACGCTGTTGTTCCTTGTGTTGTTGACTTTGGCCATTCTAACAGGTGCAAGGTGGTATCTCATTGTAGTTTTGATTTGTATTCCCCTGATAGTAAGTGATGATGAACATTTTTTCATGTATTTGTTGGCCATCTGTACACTTGGAGAAATGTCTGTTCATATCTTCTGCCCATCTTAATTGGATTATTTTCTCGGTGTTGAATTTGAGAATTTCTTTATGTATTTTGGATCCTAAACTTTTATTGGAATAAGTCACTTGCATTTTCTCGGTGTTGAGTTTGAGAATTTCTTTATGTATTTTGGATACACTTGCAAATATCTTCTCCCATTCCATTGGTTGCCTTTTAGTTTTGTTGATTGTTTCCCCTCACTGTGCAGAAGCTTTTTATTTAGATGTAGTCCCAAAAGTTTATTTTTGCTTTTGTTTCCCTTGTCTCAGGAGACATATCTAGAAAAAAGTTGCTCTTTGCCTATTTTTAAAATGGGATTGTCATTTGTTGTTGAGTTATACGAATTCTTTATACATTCTAGATATCAGACCCTTGTCAGATATGATTTGTAAATATTTTCTCCCATGTTGTATATTGTCTTTGTACTTTCTTGTTAATGTCTTTGAATACACAAAAGATTTTAATTTTATTAAGTCCAATCTGTTTTTTCTATTGTTACTTGTACTGTTGTATATTATCTAAGAATCCACTGCCAAATCCAAAGTCATGAAAAAGTACCCTTATATTTTTTTCAAAGAGCTCCATGGTTTTAGCTTTTATATTTAGGTTACTGATCCATTTTGAGTTACGTTTTATATATGGTGTGAAGTAGGGATACACATTCTTTTACACGTGGAAATCCAGTTGTCCCAGCACCATTTACTGAAGGCTATTCTTTCACCATTAAATGATCTTGGCACTCCTGCCAAAATCAGCAGGCCACAAATGTACAGATTTATTTCCAGTTTCTTGAGTCTATTCTATGCCAGTACCACACTATTTTTATTACTGTAGCCTTGCAGTAAGTTTTGAAATTGGGAAGGGTGTCCAATTTTGTTCTTATACAAGATTATTTTGGCTTTGGAGGCCCTTGCAATTCCAAAAGAATTTGAACACTGGCTTTTTCTTTTCTGGAAAAAAAAAAAGACCATTGGAATTTTGATAGAGCTTGCACTGGATCTGACATCTAAGTCTTCTAATCCATGAACATGAGACATCTTCCTATTTATTTAGGTTTTCTTCATTTCTTTCAGCAATGTTTTATAGTTTTAGGAGTACTAGTCTTTTTAGAAGTACTAGTACCTTCTTGGTTAAGCTTATTCCTAGATATTATACCAATACAATTCTAAGATATCCTCATTTCCTGGCTTTACTTTGTTATGTTTATAACTCTTGCAAAGTTTGTGTTTTAATAAATTATACCACCAGAGGCATCCAAATAACTGAATATTCCTCTCACACTGATATTTATCTACCTCACGAATTCAAACAACTTCTATCAGTGTTTTCCAAAGATTACTTTTGAGTAAGTTTTCTGCAAACAGGATAAGTCAGTAGGAAGATTCCTATATAGCAAAGTCCATTGATAGACTAATTTAGGTTCTCATTTGCAATTTACATTTGTATCACATGAAAAAGCTGTTATAATCACATATAATAATTTTTTAAAGTAAACTCTATCTCCAACATTGGGTTCAAACTCACAACCCTGAGATCAAGTTGCATGCTCTACTGACTGAGCCAGCCAGGTGCTCCCACATAGCAATTTTAAAGAATGTTTTATCGTTTCTTCCAAATCATTAGGCTAAAGTGGTTTCTAACTTTGTCTAAGCAGATTAAGAAACGTTCTCTCTTTTTTTTTTAAAGATTTTATTTATTCATGAGAGACAGAGAGAGACACAGAGAGAGAGAGAAAGAGAGAGAGAGAGAGACAGGAAGAGGGAGAAGCAGGCTCCATGCAGGGGGCCCGATGCTGGACTCGATCCCGGGACTCCAGGATCACGCCCTGAGCCGAAGGCAGGCGCTAAACCGCTGAGCACCCAGGCATCCCAAGAAACATTCTCAATTCAGACATTGTAAATAAGTTAGCTAGCCGCTATATAATAATTTCCCCAGATGTCAATTTCAAACCCCAATGAGATAAACAAACTTCATACTTCTTTATAAATGAATACTTTTACCTTCTTAAAATCATGTTCATTTATACCAAGTTTCCCAAATATTCAAAGGGCTTTGCTGACCATAAAATGAAATTACATTTGTCATATGATATACTCAATTTTCTAGTCGTGCTATTCCTCTGCTCTATCAATTCAAACTCTGTAATATCTCCTGTATCTATCCCTAACTTCACCAGAATTCAAGATATATTTGTCTGTTTTTTGGACTAATAATAACCTTATAACTGGTTTTTCTGCAGTCTGTCAGTTCTGATCCATTCCATGATGTTTCCGTATTTACCAAAGCACAGCTCAGATCATGTCAATCTTTTCTACCTTGTTCTCTACTTGAAGTAATTAGCTTCCCATGCTCTTTTTTTTTAAATTTTTATTTATTTATGATAGTCAGAGAGAGAGAGAGAGAGAGAGAGAGAGAGGCAGAGACACAGGCAGAGGGAGAAGCAGGCTCCATGCACCGGGAGCTCGACATGGGATTCGATCCCGGGTCTCCAGATTCGCACCCTGGGGCAAAGGCAGGAGCCAAACCACTGCGCCACCCAGGGATCCTGCTTCCCATGCTCTTAACCCCAAACCAGCTTTCCTGCCTTGCTTCCCTTCCTACCATATCTTTATTTGCAGGACTACTTCTTGATGTGCTACCATTTCCCATCTCTAAGCGTTTTAGCCTTCCTATTAATCCTTTGTATCCAAGCACCTGAAAAAGTTACTCCCCAAAATAAGGTCTAGTAAAAAAAAAAACCAATTCTTGCAAGCAGCCTTAATTCCCAGACACCAATGCGACTGCTTCCTTCTTTAACTGCCATAGGACATTGTTTATATTTCTTATACTGCATCAACATTCAGGTTTGGATTAGCATCAAGGACTCAAGCCAGGCTGCTTGCATTTCCTAGCTTTGCTACTAAATCACTGTGTACCCTTGGGCAAGTTACTTGATTTCTCTATGTCTTAGTTTCCTCCTCTGTAGAGGAGATAATAAAAGTATTTCATACAATTATGAGAATTAAATAAATATTTATAAAGTGCTTAGAATAGCACCAAGAACATAGTAAGTACTGACGATGTGTTTGCAAATAAAATTTGTATGCTTGTCTCCTCCACTCTGCTTACAAAATTGTAAAGCAACCTAAAAAGCAGTAGCAAGTAATTCAACAAAGTACCTCTTATGAGATAATGGGATTCAGATCCTTCCTAAGAGCTCACGAATTAGTGGAAATGACATACTGATAAAAGGCAAGGAAACAACTGCTGGGACAACAGTATGTGCAGAATAGCTAACATCTATAGAGTGTCAAGCCTGAGTCAGGAATTGACCTAAATGTTACACAGGTCTTATCTCAGAAGACTATTTTAACATAGCAGGTGAAGCAGTACAGAAGCCTTATCTTCCTATGTTTCCCACCCCCAGAGTCTAAACATCCATGATAATTGTTTAAAGCCAGTTAAAAGAATACAGTTCTAGGAATGATTGTGTTAGAGAAATAAGTGAGGAGTTATAACATCTAGTCCATCTCTGAATTAACATGCCACGTCCTTTGATTTCCTCTCTTGAGATCTCATGTTAAAAATGACAGTTTACTTAACCTCCTGATTTAAAGTGGAAAGAATTATACCTACAGGAGAAGTTTATGCACAGCCCCGAGAAACAGCTACAATATCTATATAATGTGTAAGGCTTGGCACAGGGCTTGGCTTATGACAGGTGCTCAATAAATATTTGCTAAATATACTAATTAGTAAACCATATAAATAGGGATAGATTTGGAGGGTTTATCTGATTTATGAAGTTAAACTAAGAGAAAATGTGGTTAGTATGATTTTAAAAATTTGTTTTGTTCACATACAACTGCAGTGTCACATAGATTAGTTACCTAATAAAGTTTTAATGATATAATTCTATAAACGTTTATTAAGAGGCTGACAATGAATTTAAGTAGAAAGACACTGCAGAGACAGTG
Source organism: Vulpes vulpes (assembly GCF_048418805.1). Lineage (NCBI taxonomy): Eukaryota > Metazoa > Chordata > Mammalia > Carnivora > Canidae > Vulpes > Vulpes vulpes. Next base: position 46,905,024 of record NC_132789.1, read on the forward strand.
GAAAATTTAAGAAAGCACTTCACCAGAGATACAATGAAGAATGAAAGACAGACTCTGCCTTCAGGGGACTCAAAATTCAAAGCAGAAAGGGTTTCCTACTCATCTGCTATACAAGTTACATGAGTAAAGAAAGCTAGGAAAACAAAGGAAAGAAAGAGTGATACTGTCTGGGGGATGGAGAATTCTAGGTAAAATATTCGAATTGGCTATGAAATCAAGTATAAAGGAAGAGCACTCTGGATAAGGGGAAAGTCCTGAGTGAAGGAACAGGAATAGACCTGAGAAAAGAACACGGAGTTGAGTAATTATCGAACCGAGGGAATATCCTTTCCTGGAGATATTCTAGAACAATATAAATATCCTTCCCATTACCTGGAGCTCATCTGTGTCCAGAAGCTACCAACCCACGTTCAAGTCTTATGGGTCTACATATCACCAACTATGAACCTTTGAACCTCCTCTCATTCATTCAGCAAAAACTTATTGAGCATCTAATCTGCACTGTGTTTGTTCAGTAGGAAGTTGGGTTTGTTCAGCAAGGAACAAATTCCTTCCATCACAGAACTTACATTCTCATGTGTGCATGAGGGAACAAAAACAATAAATGAAATAAGTAAAGTACATGACATGTTAGACATTGATAAATGCTCTACAGAAAAGCATGCATGCAGGACCAGAAGTACTGGTGGGTACCATTTCAAATAGCCCAGTCAAGGAATGTCTTACTGAAAAGTGAGGAAAAAGCCATGGGAATATATAAGGAAGGACCTTATAGGCATTTAAAACAGCTGGTTCCATGGCCCTGGGGCAGTTTCAAGGAACATTAAGGACAGTGTGGCTGAAGCTGAATGACAGGAAAAGAAAAAAAAAGAGGTATAAGAAATTAGGTTAGAGAGGTAATGGGCTAAGGAGTACAAATGTGTAGAGGATTTCAGTTTTTATTCTGACTGAGATGAAAATCTTTGGAGGGTTCTGAGTAGAGGAGTGACATGATCTAACTTAGTTTTAACAGGGCTGCTGTACTGAGAACAGACTGATGGGGGAATGGGTACCAACAGGAAGACCAGCTAGGAGGCTCCTGCACAAACCTAGAGGAGAAATGACAACTTAGACCCAAACTGGTCTAAAGATTGAGACAGGCTTGGATTCTAGATGCTTCTGGAAGGCAGAGCTGGCAGGATTTCCAGGCAGATTAAACATGGGATGTGGAAGAAAGAGGATTCAAAGATGACTCCATAGTTTGGGGCCTACTAAGTGAAAGGATGGCCATGCCTCCAATTCAGGTAAGGCTGCAAGTTTTAAGGGAAGATCAGGAGGTCAGAATTAAACCAGCTAAGCCTGAGGTGCCTACCCAAGTAGAGATGCCAGCAAGGCAGCAAGATACTCAAGTTTACAAAATGGAGGAGAGATTCTGGCTGGAGGAAGACATCAGCATAGAGACAGTATTTAAGGCCAGAGGATTGGACAGATCACTATGGAAATGGATAGGGAAATAAAACTTAGAAAGATGGAGCCCTTGCGTTTTCTAAAATGTGTGAGAAATAGGGTCAGAAATGAGTATACGGATATAGAAATTAAACTGTGGGAGATGAGAGACACCCTAGGGGTCTCTTACTTCTTGTGATGCTTGAACATAGTGAGATTAGAGCTGGTGGCCTCGGGGCCAAAAGTGGCAGCAGAGCTGGGAGTGCTGAGAGACAGGGACAACTAGGGGCTTGGCTAGCAGCGGAGTGTCCAGAAGCCACCGACCCTCCTAGTAGCGGGCATGCAGAGAATGGAGGAGGGTCTTATTCCAGTACACAGAGCTCAGCGGTGACCTCCTGCTGCAGTAAGTGAAGGTACAGCAGCCAAGGTTCCCTCTTGGGAGTCCTTTTAATGTGTGGTTAAATAGTGTCTTCTACATTTAATACTAGCAACAGTGATGTCACTAAGTCAATGGAACTTTACCTCCCTCCTCTGCACTACTCTCCAGCACACCTTTCACCACCTCCTTTCATTCTTTTTTCTTCTTAATTTCTCTTTCTGCTACTCCATTATTAGTGTACAGGAATGCAGATTTCTGGATATTGATTTTGTATCCTGTGACCTTACTGAATTAATTGATCAGTTCTAGGAGTCTTTTGGTGAAGTCTTTTGGGTATTCTATATATAGGATTCATGTCATCAGCAATTTGGGCAAGTTTTACTTCTTCCTTACCAATCTGACTGTCTTTTATTTCTTTTTCTTGTCTGATTCCTCTGGCTAGGACTTCCAGTACTATGTTGAATAAAAGTGGTATGAGTGGACTTCCTTCTCTTATTCCTGATCTTGGGGAAAAAGCTCTCAGTTTGTCACCGTTGAGAATGATGTTAACTGTGGGTTTTTCATATATGGCCTTTATTATATTGAGGTATGTTCCCTCTAACCCTACTTTGTTGAGGGTTTTTACCACGAGTGGATAATTTTACTTTGCAAAAGCTTTTTCTGCATCTATTGAAGTGATCATATGGTTTCTATCCTTTCTCTTGTTGATATAATGCAAATTGACTTGTGAATACTGAACCATCCTTGTATCCCAAGAATAAATCCCACTTGATTATGGTGAATAATTTTTTAATGTATTGTTGGATTTGCAACTCCTTTCATTCTTTTGAAAAGAGAACTATCAGCTCTTCCTCCCCTAAAAGAAATGTATTCTTTGAAGGCCAGAAAATAAGATATTCCTCAAACAGGTTTTAGGGCCATCTGTTCTTGCTAATGCTACAATGAACCTTTGAAATTATGCTTTTGTAAGTTCACATTTCTCTGAAGAATATGTGTAGCCTTGAATTAAAATAAACCCAAACTCCTATTTTAGTATACTAGAGAGGGAAGGATTCTCAAGAGGCCATTGAGCCTAAGTTATACTAGTTAGGGAATTGTACAGCCATAGAATTTCACAGGCCCTTGCATTATATCACAACCAACATAAATTTCTTTATTCCTTGGTATTGAGTAAAGGATTAACAAAACTTTGAGACTTGAGATTTTGACATTAGGTTAATTGTTTGGCTCTATTCTGGCAGTTACGTCATAAGAGATTAAATGATTACTTTAAAAACTGATTTTTTACAATTATATTTAAAATTGGCAAAATGTACAAAAATGTAAAAACTTTGATGTGTATATCCCCATAAAAACAGTACCTGAAATCACTCTCTACTCTGTTCCACTAATCTATACATAAATATATAGAGCAGGGCAGCCCCGGTGGCACAGCAGTTTAGCGCCGCCTGCAGCCTGGGGTGTGATCCTGGAGACCCGGGATCGAGTCCCACATTGGGCTCCCTGCATGGAGCCCGCTTCTCCCTCTGCTTGTGTCTCTGCCTCTCTCTCTCTCTGCCTCTGAATAAATTAAAAAAAGAAAAGAAGCAAAATTAAAAATATATATATAGAGAGAGAGAGAGCAAAATAAAACCATCTTGATTATTCTACCTTTAAAATAAACCTTAACATTGGGTAGTATAAATCCTTGAAATATGTTCTTTTTTCAAAGTTGTTTTTGGGGGAATGCCTGGGTGGCTCCGCGGATGAATGTCTGCCTTTGGCTCAGGGCATGATCCTGGAGTCTGGGGATCGAGTTCCACATCGGGCTCCCTGCATGGAGCCTACTTCTTCCTTGGCCTATCTATCTCTCTGTGTCTGTTGTGAATAAATAAATAAAATCTTTAAAAAAGCAAAAACAAAAACAACCAAAGTTGTTTTGGGTAGGGGCACCTGCGTGGCTCAGCCAGTCAAGCATCTGCCTTCAGCTCAGGTCATGATCCCAGGGTCCTGGGATTAAGTCCTTCATCAGGCTCCCTGCTCAGTAGGGAGTCTGCTTCTCCTTCTTATTCTGACCATCTTCCCAGTGTGTACACTCTCTCTCTCCAAATAAATAAATAAAATCTTTTTTTTTTACTTGTTTTTGGCTATTCTATGTTCCTTGTATCTCCATATAAATTTTAGAATAAACAGTTAAATTAAAAAAAAAATTCCTGCTGGCATTTTGATTGAGATTGTGTTGAATCTAAAGGTCAATCTGGGGAGAACGGACATCATAACAATACTGAATCTTCCAATCCATAAACATAGTATCTCTTTTCACTTATTTGGGTCTTCTTTAATTCCTTTTTCTTTTTTTCTAAAAAAATATTTTTATCTATTTATTAATGAGAGACAGAGAGAGAGAGAGAGAGAGAGAGAGAGGCAGGCAGAGACACAGGCAGAGGGAGAAGCAGGCCCCATGCAGGGAGCCCTTCATGGGACTCGATCCCAGGTCCCCCGGATCATGCCCTGGACTGAAGGTGGCGCTAAACCACTGAGCCACCCGGGCTGCCCTTTTTTTTCCTTTTTTTTTTTTAAAGATTTTCTTTCTTTCAGAGTGAGAGACAGCATGAGCAGGAAAGGAAGGGAGAGGTAGAAAGGGTCTGAAGCAGACTATGCACTGAGTGCAGAGCCCACTGTGGGGATCAATCTCATGACTGCAAGATCATGACTTGAACTGAAACCAAGAGTCGGATGCTTAACCAGCTGAGCCACTCAGGCACCCATAGGTCTTCTTTCATTTCTCTTAGCAGTGTTTTTTTAGCTTTCAGTGTATAGGTATTACAGATCTGTCAAATTTATCCCTAAGTATGTAATATTTTTATGCTATTTACTGTCTTAAAATTCCAATTTCTTTTTTTTTAAGATTTATTTATTTTAGGGGATCCCTGGGTGGCTCAGTGGTTTAGCACCTGCCTTCGGCCCAGGGTGTGATCCTGGAGTCCCGGGATCGAGTCCCACGTCGGGCTCCCGGCATGGAGCCTGCTTCTCCTTCTGCCTGTGTATCTGCCTCTCTCCCTCTCTCTGTGTATCTCATGAATAAAGAAATAAAATCTTTTTAAAAAAAGATTTATTTTAGAGAGAAAGAGAGAAAGTGGGTGGAAGGGGAAGGGTAGAGGGAGAAGAAGAGAAGTAGACTCCTCCCTGAGTTCAGAGCCCAACATAGGGCTCAATCTCAGGACCCATGAGATCATGATCTGAGCTGAAATCAAGTCAGATGCTTAAGTGACTGAGCCACCTAGCGGCCCCATAAATTCCAATTTCTGAATGTTTATTATTATATACAGAAATATGATTGATATTTACACAAGGATCTTGCTTATTAGATCTAGTAGCCATTTTGTAAGTTCCTTTAGATCTCCGACATAGTAAACAATCATGTTATCTGCGAATAAAGACAATCTTCTTTTTTCCAACCTATATCATCTTATTTTGTCTTATTACATTGGCTAGAAGCCCCACTGAAATGTTGAATAGAAATAAGAGTAGACATCCTCTCCTTGCTCTTAATCTTAAAGTGGAAGCATTTAGTCTATCACCATTTGATATATTAATTGCAGGTTTTTCACAGATGTGTTTATTAGGCTGCCAAGATACATTTACACATACACACACTTAGAATGGAAGTGGGGTTTTGTCAAATGCTTTTTCTCCATTATGTAATCCTCCTTTTTTTATCCTCTAATATTAATTAAGATTAGAGGAAAAAAGATTAATTTTAATTAAGATTAAATTTTAATTAAGATTAATTTTTGAATGTTAAATCAACTTAGCATTCTTGGAATAAACCCCACTTAGTCATGATGTACCTTATCATCTTGTGTTTTGCTGGACTTACTAAAAATGTGTTACATTTTATGCAACTATCTTCATGAGGGATCTTGGTCTGCAGTTTGCATTTCTTGCAATTTTTCTCCCCTGGTTTTGTTTTCTTGTTTTTTTTTTTTTAAATTTTTTATTTATTTATGATAGTCACACAGAGAGAGAGAGAGAGAGAGGCAGAGACATAGGCAGAGGGAGAAGCAGGCTCCATGCACCGGGAGCCTGACGTGGGATTCGATCCCGGGTCTCCAGGATCGTGCCCTGGGCCAAAGGCAGGCGCTAAACGGCTGCGCCACCCAGGGATCCCTCTCCCCTGGTTTTGTTATTAGTGTAATGTTGGCCTCACAGAATGAGATTCCCTCCTTATCTATTTTCTGAGTGTTTTTACAGAACTGGTATCATTTCCTTTGTTGTGTAGCAAAGTCACAAGTGAAACTATCTGGACCTGTGTTTTGTTTTGTTTTGTTTTTAAAGACTGAGACAGAAAGAAAGAGAGCATGAGTGGGGGCGGGGGTGGAATGCAGAGGGAAAGAGAAGCAGACCCCGCCTCGGGCATGAAGCCCAATGTGGGGTTTGATCCCAGAACCCGAGATCATGATCTGAGCTGAAGTCAGACACAAACAACTGAGCACCCTGGCACCCTGGAACCTGTATTTTAATTTGTAGGAAGGTTTGTAACAATAAATTCAATTCTTTCAATAGATACAGGGATATTCAGGTTATGTATTCTATTTTTTTTAAGTGTGATACAAAAGTTTGATGTTCAAGGAATTTGTCCATTCTGTCCAAGTTGAACATTTACTGGCACAAATATATTCATAATATACTTTTGTTGTTTACTGTCTACAGGACTTGTAATAATATCCCCCTCTCTCATATCTCATAATGGCATTTTGTATTCTTGGCTATGAGTCTTAGGCTATCAGCCTAATCAGTCTGACTATAAGTCTGTCCATTTTATTGATCTCAAGCTTTTGGTTTCATTTTTCTTAATTTTTTTTGTCTTCTACTTTATGAATTGCTGGTTTTGTATTTATTATTTTCTTTCTTCCATTTACTTTGTGTTTTATTCTTCCTTTTCTAGTTTCCTACGGTCACTGATTTGAAATGTCTTTTTTTCCCCTACTATAAAAGTTTAATGCTACCAATTTCTCTCTAATCACTGTGTTAGCTACATCTCACAAATTTTGATATGCCATTTTCATTTTCTATTAGCTCAAAATATTCTCTAATTTTCCTTTAGGTTTCTACTGTGACCCATGGGCTATTGAAAAGTGTGTATTATGTTTCCAAATATTTGGGAATTTTCTAGAGATCCTTCTGGTATTTTTTTTTTCTTCTGGTATTTTTAATTGAATACTATTGTTGTCAGAGATCATACTTTGTGTAATTTGAATCATTTTAAATTTACTAGGACTTGTTTTACACCACAGTATCTTGTAATGTTCTGTGTACACTGGAAAAGAAGGTATGCTCTGCTGCCTTTTTTTGGGGGGGGGAGTGTTCTATAAAAACCACTCAAGTCAAATTGGTTGACAGTACTGTTCAAGTTGTCTCTATCTTTGATGATTTCCCTATCTACGTCTAACAATTATTAAAACAGGGTTACTGAAATCTCCAAATACAGTCATGGACTTGTCTACCCTTGCAGTTCTATCACTTCTTGCTTCAAAAATTTTGAAGCTCTGTTATTAGTGCATAAATGTCTAGGATTGTTATATCCTTTTGATGAACTGCTCCCTTAATAATTATGCTTTTAAGTTTGCTAATATTTTCTTCAGCAGTGTCTAATCTACTATTAATTTCATCCAGATTTTTCATTTTATTGTCTTTTTCATTTCTTAAAGTCTGATTTGAGTCTTTTTAGTATTTTCCAAGTCTGTCCTTAACATGCTTGTGCCTTGGTCCTGTTAAGCCTTTTCTCTTAAGCTTGATAGGTAACATCAGAGCAGCCTGAATTTATGGATAATCTGGCTCAGCAGAAATAATCTGCCACTAGTTCACTTTGGTTGATAAGAAGACAAATTATGCCTGGTCCTGTGAGAATTGTTTTACCTGTATCTTTCTAGTGCTTTTCTCACATACATACTCTGATAAGTAGTCAGCTGGAGACAGTGGGAATCTCCTATAGATCTCCAGAGTTCTTTTATTTCTTTTATTTTAATCTGTTTTACAAATTCTAGCCATCATGACCTCCCTACTTCCTCAACTCTGTCTCTTCAACTCAAGGAGACTTCTAGGTTCAGTTTGGGTTTCCCCTACCTGAACTATGACCTGGAAATACCAGACAGTAAAACAAGGCAATCACAGAGCTCACTTTCTCTGCTCCACTGCCCTTTTCTTTCTTTACTTATTTCATGGCGACATTTAGCTATTTAAAGCAGACCTCTGTGTTAATGTGCCAGAACTGCTATTACAGTGTACCACAAACTGGATGGCTTAAACAACAGAAATTTATTGTCTCACAGTTCTGGAGGCTGGAAGTCCAAAATCAAGATGTTGGCAGAACTGGTTCCATTTGAAGGCTGTAAAAGAAGGATTTGTTCTGGACCTCTCTCCTTGACTTGTAGGTGGTCATCTTCTCCTTATGTCTTTCTACATCATCTTCCCTTTGTGAGTATCTGGATTTGATTCTGGCTCCACCACCTGCTAGTTTTATGCCTTAATATCCTCATCTATTAAAAGGAATTAAACATGCTAATCTCACAGAAACAGTGTCAAGAATAAATAGTGCCTGTTACATAGTATATTTTCAATAAATGTTATAATGTTAATATAACTAACAATAAATGTCAGTCAACCCAAAGATCAAAATAATCTCACAATTATAACATGAGTAGGGTTACGTAAACCAACAGAGCTTGAATGGCCTTGATTAGAGAATTTATATATAAAGTCTACTTCCTTTATTAAATTTTCCATGCTGTCAGAAGTACTGTTTTTTAGCTTTCTAAGCTTAAAATCTTTCCTTAGTGGCCCCCTCACAGTTTACATATAGCCACAAAACTCAGGTTTCTAAAACTCATTTTAAGTCACTTCTCTGTTTTAGAACCTATAAAATCTATCTACAGATTATCATATTAAGTCTAGATTGCTTTGCTTGATTTCTGAAGGCCTCTGAAAATCCAGCAGTCTTTGTACAACTTTATCTCCTAGTCTACTTTAGCCTCTTCTTCACTGGGTAGGCTGTCGTCTTCTATCTTCCTCTCATGACATGTCCATTCCTGGTGCTTTCCTGCCTTTTTTTCTGCAGGCATCTATCATCCTTTTCACTTGTTATTTTTCACCATTCTTTTTCTGTGCCTAAACATCATTCATTGTCCATTTCAAATCTTTTATTCATTTGCACTTATAAGACATTTACACGAACATTTACAAACTTGTCCTATGTGGAACATGCTGCTCTGGCTGTTAAGGATTCAAGATCAAAACGAAATAAAAGAACATTCCTGACTGCTCCATTTACCAAAGCTCTCCTTTCTCTAGACCTTTAGTAAACCTGCAGTAAGTTTCAGCACTTGTTTTTACAATGTTTTATCTATATTAGTTCTGTTTCATGTCTTTATTCAATAGATATTTCTTGTGCAATTACTCTTTACTAGGCAGTCTGCTAATGATACAGTGGTAAACAAGACAGACATATTTCCTCACAGAAATATGTCTGGTAGAGAAAACAGATACTGAAGAAGGAATTACAAATATAATACTTGTATTACACACAAATATGTGTAGAATTCTAGAGATGTTTATAACAGGGAGAGTTACTCTAGTTGGGAGTTAACTGAAAGCTTATCTGAGAAAATATCATCTAACACCTGAAAAATGAGTGAGAGTTAGGCAGGTAAGGAATAGGGAAAGTGTGCATCAATAAGGAAATGGCTTGTGCAAAGGCTTTAGAGCAAAAGGAAACATAGTTTAGAAAATAAGTAAGACTATGGATATCAACAAAAAATAAATAAGAGGAAAAATGAAATATTGTCGTAAGTGAATAATATATAAGAAATTACTTTTTCAACTACAAAGTAAAGTGGAATTATTAGCAACACAATTCAGATGTCCAAGACTATGAGAGAAACATTGAACTGAGTTGAAATAAACCTAAAATATGAGTTGAAATAAAAATTGAATTAGAAGGAAAGTTAGTCTGCTAAATCAAATAAGAAAAATAAGTGATATATAATTGGTAAACTTTATTGAAAATTAAATGTAATAAACAACAAGAAATAGAGTTACTGTCTTTTAAAAAAGATACTTGAACCTGCACAACCATAAACCTAGGAGGCAGATAAAGACAGGTAATATAAATGGCAGTTGTTGTCATAAATGTCCTAGGTCAGTACTGAAATAACTATGGAGGCCTCACAGCTTTTTACAGATATGCTTTTATAAACAGATCCAATTTCCAAACATCATCTTGCAAATACCAAGGACAGCAATGTATATCACCTGCTTGAGAATGACATTTCATTGCCCTACTCTGGACAATAAGCTCCCAGAAGGCCAGCAAAATGTTCTTACTCATCTTTGTATTTCGTATCACAGATTATATTTAACAAATGTTTGTGAAATAAAAAATTTTCAAATTTGAGAAATAAATGCATTTTCAAAGCATAGCTCTTTTAAGGCTATTTAGGGTACTGATAAAAATCTGCTCATTTTAAAGATTTGACACTACCTAATCTCAACTATTACTATCTGATATTCCAAGGTAGGGCTATATAACAAATAAAAACTATTAATTGTATCACAGAAAAAAAGAAAAGCACATGTTCTACTATCCTGAAAAAAGCCATTGTATTGAAAGCCATGGGTAAAACGTTTCTTGACATAGGTCATTCTCATAAAGCTCATTCTCCTGAGCTTATAAAGACATTTACATGATTCTAAGTGAAAGTACAAAATGTTTGAGTGTACAAATGAATAATGAATGAGTGGCTGAATGAAGGGGGAAAAAGAAAGAAGAAAAAAATGTAAAAAAGAGAGGGAAGGAGGAAATTACTTTATACCAATAGATAGTGGAAGTAGTAATTGGGGACTTACCATCCTAATAAAATATCAAATTGTAACCATTATTATATCAAACTAAGTTTCAAAATAAGATTTTTCCTTTATACCATAATGATTACTGTTGGACATTTTAGTACTGATTTTAAGAAACTTTTAAATTTAAGAAAGACTTCACATGGCACGTAGGCAAAATGCACTATTTACATAATTTTGTTAATGTGTGTATAGTATGCAAATTTTCATTATAGTTACAAAATACAGCTTAATTCAAAATGCAATCATTTATTTGTTTTTGAAACCTTACAATTCCTTTCAGGAGTGAACGATTAAATGTTGAGTATTGTCAAAATTAATATATACTTACAACAGGAGGAAAAATGAAAAGATCTCACCATGAATACTACCGATATAAAGTTAATTTTATACCTTAATTGAAATGCAAATCAATCACTGATTATCATGGTATGAAAAGCACAATCAATGACACAATTAACGACTAAATAAATCACAAACCTAACATCTTGATTTTCTTTCATAAAATGCCTCATCACTCATCTAAGTCACAGTATTATTCACTGTCAATTAATTTAAAAATGAAATTTATAAACAATCACATATTTTTCATCTTCATTTATGTATTTGACAATGAGACAATGAGAAATATGTCTTCATGGTAAATCTTACCTCATTGTATCTGTTGCTGGGAATTTTGATACTGGTTTTCCGAACTTCCATGTCAACTATCAAACCCTGAACTACTGGCAATGTATATTGGTAATTTCTGAAATCCTAGGAAAAAGCAAATTGAAGTGGTTAAATAAAGAATTCGCCGATGGCAGGATTTGATTTATAGCAATAAAATCAGCATAAACAGAAAGAATGTGAAAATTAAAAGATCTCAGTTATTTAAATAAGGAAATGTATTATAGAAATCCTATTGTATATATTCCCTAATTAGAATGTAAACTCTCATAAGGAAGTAGACCAGTCTCATATACACCTTATATACAATATTAAATAAATATTTGAATGCTTATTACTCTGCTTTACCATTACTTAACATTTTCTGTATTTGTTAACTGTCTCCTCCCTCTAAAGTAAGCTCCAAGAGGGTAGGTACTCTCACTTGTTTTCTTCTTGTTATATCCCAGATGCCTGGAACAGCCTAGGCACTCAATGAATATCTGTAGGGTAAAACATATACACATATACACACCATATCCAGTGTGGCTGAAACAAAGTGAGCAAAAACGGTAGGAGTTCAAGTCAAAGTGATGGCACAAAGCTAGATTTCATAGGGTTTCATAGGCCACTATAAGTACCTTTGCCTTTACTGTGAGGTGTCTGGCCTACTTTAACAGATCTCCCTGACTACTTTGTAAAGAATAGAGGTAAGGGAACAAGCATAGAAGAAAAGAGATCAAATAAACATATAAAAATAATTCAGGCAAGAGACAGTGATAACTTGACCAAAGTGTCAAAAATTCAAAAGGTGGTGAGAAGCAATGAGATTCCAGATATATTTTGAATGGGAACCTGACAACATTTATCACTGCATTGAATATGGAATGTGGAATAAAAGCGAAGAATCAAAGATGATTCTGAAGTATATGGACTGGGCAACTACAAGACTGCATTGCCATTTACTGAGAGGCAGAACATGATGCAAAGGGGAAGGTGGCAAGTCAGAAGTCTGCAGAAGAAAGGTGTCCTAGAAGCTAAGAAAAGAAAATGTATAGATACTGGTAAGCTGTTGGATGGAACAGTGTGAAAATTGTTTTCTGACTGCTTCTATTGGGGAAATTGGAGCTGGGTCATCAGCTGGAAGTAAGAAAAGGAGAGGAGTACTGGCAATTTGAGAAAACAGAAAAATTGGAATGTGTTATGGACCAGGAAAGATTGCCAGGTAAGTCTGAGAGCTTCCTTAATGGTATTGGTCATGAATCTAAGGTGAGAACAGTGAATAGGCTTGTCTTCATCCACTTACAGGCTTGGATAAGGTTATGAATGAATGAAGAAGTAGATCCACGCAGGTATGTATAGTCAATTGACTTTTCTTATTTTTTATTTATTTATTTATTTATTTATTTATTTAATTTTATTTATTTTATTTATTTATTTATTTATTTATTTATTTATTTTTTATTTATGATAGTCACAGAGAGAGAGAGAGGCAGAGACACAGGCAGAGGGAGAAGCAGGCTCCATGCACCGGGAGCCCGACGTGGGATTCGATCCCGGGTCTCCAGGATCGCGCCCTGGGCCAAAGGCAGGCGCTAAACCGCTGCGCCACCCAGGGATCCCTCTTTTTTTTTTTTTTTTAGGTTGATTGACTGATTTATTAATTACAGGGAAAGAGCAAGAACAGGGGGAGGAGCAGACGGAGAGAGAGGGGGAAAGAATCTCAAGCTGACTCTGCATGGAGTCCCATGAGGGGCATGATTTCACAAACATGAGCCAAAACCAAGAGATGGTTGCTTAACTGACTGAGCCCCAACTGACTTTTTGAAAAGGGTATAAAGGCAAGTAAATGAAGGAAGGATAGTCTTTTTGACAAATGGTACTGAAACAACTGGACATATGAATGAAAAAAAGTTTCTAACAATGCCTCACAATCATAAAAACTAAAAATGGACCATAGGCCTAAATATAACACATAAAAATAGAACTATAAGCTTACTACAAAGAAACATCCAAGAAAATATTTGTTATATCATTCTAGTCAATAAGTTCTTAGCATACAAAAAGCATGTTCCATAAAAAAAAAAAAAAATCAAGAAACTTGAGGGGTACCTAGGTGGCCCAGTTGGTTGAGCATTTATCTTCAGCTCAGGTCACGATACTGGGGTCCTGGGATTGAGCCCTGAGTCAAGCTCCCTGCTCAGTGGGGAGCCTGCTTCTCCCTTACTCTACCCTGCTTGTGTATGTTCTCTCTCTCTCAAATAAATAAAAAAACATTTTTTTTTAAGAAATTGAACTTTAACAAAATTAACTTCTGTTCTGTGAAAGACAGTGTTAAGAGAATAAAAAGATAAACCAGAGGCTGGGAGAAAATATAACAAATGATACAAATCTACCAAAAGACTTATATTCAGAATACATGAAAAACTCTCAAAACTCAACAAGAAAATAACAACCATATTTTTTAAATGGGCAAAAATCCGAACATTCACTAAAGAAGATATAAAGAGGAAAAATTAGCACATGAACAAATGTTCTGAATCATTCACTATAAACAGCATACAAATTAAAATCACAAAACTTAAGATCACTAAACTCCTATTGGAATGGCAAAAATTAAAAACAAAAAAGAGAAATAACAAGTGCTGGCAAAAAAATTTTTTTTGTATATTCTTTGTGAGTGCCAGCTACTACAGGTGTGCTGGAAAGTAATTTCACAGTTCTTTATAACACTAAATGTACAACATGGCTTAACTATCCCATTCCCAGGTATTTATCCAAGAGAAGGGAAAACTGACGTTTACCTAAAATTTCATAATTAAATGTTTATAGCAACTTTATTTATAGTCACCCCAAACTAGAACAACCCACAGATCCATCAACAGGTAAATGGAAACTGTGGTTCATATGTACAACCGAACACTACACAGCAATAAAGATGAATGAACTATTTGTATTAAAGGTTACCAGAATATGTCACCCCAAAATATGCCTGTTAATCACTCTTTGGTCAGTCTCATTTATAGGGCCTCAGTCAAAGAACCAAAGATAAGTAAAGGAAAAAGACTATTATTTCCTCCTAAATAATATATGTAACACAGATAAATCTCAAATACATAAGTAAAAGAAACCAGACTGAAAATGTTACATACTGGGTGATTCCAATTATATGACAGTCAGAAAAAGCTAAAACTATAGGGACAGAATATCAATGGTTACCAGACATTAGGGGTGCACTAGCAAGTTTTCTGGAGTGATGGAACTGTCTGTATCTTAATTGCAACAGTGGTAGTAACATAACTCATTTGTCCAAACTCTTCAAAAGGTGAATTTTACTGTACATCAATGAAAAAAAAGTTTCTTTAAGAAAGGTAAATTTATTTTATTTATTTATTTTTTTTTAAGAAAGGTAAATTTAAATAGGGTTTACATTTTGCCAGGCCACCACAATAGAGGGGAAGAGACAGAGAGGAACTAGAATTATGTCCCCCGCAAAAAAGTGATTTTAATGATGAAACCATAGAATCTTAAGACAGGGAAAGAGAAAAGCAAGAGGAGGGAGACAATGGAACAGTCTTAGAATCAATAGATTGGGGACGCCTGGGTGTCTAAGCAGTTGAGGGTCTGCCTTCGGCCCAGGGCATGATCCCGGAGTCCTGGGATCGAGTCCCAATTCAGTCCCTGCATGGAGCCTGCTTCTCCCTCTGCCTGTGTCTCTCTGCCTTTCTTTCTCTCTCTCTCTCTCTCTCATGAATAAATAAATAAAATCTGAAAAAAAAAAGGAATCAATAGATTGTAAGTCCTAATAAGCTAGAGACAGAGAAGGTGGTAAAGGGTTCAAAGCAAGTTTCCTCCAAATGCGTCACCTTGAACTGAAGGCAACTGAGACTCTGTAGCTCAAGAGAAGCTTTTGCCTTCATCTAAACTACCTAGAAGAACCTAAATTGAGGGTCTTTCCCAGACTTAGAATTATTACTAGAGATAAATTCTATCTGTATGACCCATCTGTATGGCAGATTACCAAAACACCTAATTAGCAAACATCTGTTCTTATTCTTACTGCCTTATGAATTGCCCTCCTCCCTTTGGAGGCCCTAGGCCCCTATCCCATTCCTTAGCTCAGGATGGCATATATAACTCCTTTCACCTTTCTGTCTTTGAACCCCTCATGTATGTGAGGTTCTCACATATATATACAAAATTTAATTTTCTCCTGTTAATTTGTCTCATGTTAATTTAATTCTTAGACCAGTTGGAAGTATCTTTAAAGACAGAGAAAAAATTTTCCTCTCCAATAGTCGTGATGCAGAGCAAGACACTTCAGTAAATAATCCACTAAAAGTTTATATAAGTAAATTGATATAGGCCATAAAAACCATAGGTTTCTGCTACTAGATTACAGGATAAATATCTCCTTTTCATGCTAACACAGATTATGATCAGTTAGAAAAATTACCTTGTCAAAAATGTGACTAAAAACTAAAGATGTCAAAGAGTGACAATAGGATGGGGACCAGAGTAGAAAGAGGGAGGGAGGGAGATGGGAGAGAAGGAAATCTTATAAAATATAACTTCAAAATTTCCACTTTGGGGGGGGCTTGGCTGACTCAGATCGTGGAGCATGATATTCTTGATCTCAGAGTAAAAAGTTCAAGTCCCACATTGAGGGTAGGGATCATGAAATAAAAATCAATTAATTAATTTTTCATTTCCAGCCTAAATGAAGAAAGGAGGACTAGATTTATTCTCCTGCCTGAAACAAACAAAGCTGCACAGAATACAGGAAACAATAATTTTTAAAGATACTTAGTCTCAAGCAACATAGAACAGTGATCCTTGAGAGGCAGAAAACGAACAAGATGAGCTCTATGACTATTCAGCTTATGCCTCCAGAGAGTTTCCAAGTTCAGGTGCAGGAAGGGGGAATGTAGGTAGAGGTGGACAGATTACCTGAGTTGAGGCAAAACTAAGAATCCAAAAACCCAAGGTAGCTAGAGTTCACAGGACAGAGTATCAGAGAGCAGAAAACTGATGCAGAGAAGAACTCCAAAGATTTGTAGGGGATCTCACTCCAGAATTCAGGAGAGTTCTGATTAGCAAATGTATATGAAGAAATCTCTTGAGGCCAGTGAAAGAACTACCTGAAATGATTACTGGAAACATTATCTGGTACACAGGTCTGTGAATATAGTGCCTAGACCTAAAAACCAGAGAGGAGAATCTCCTATTCCATGGACATTAGGCACAGCATTGTTGTACGACAAAGAATTTGGTTAGTTTTTGCTCCTGGTTCCTGAGAGGTGGCCTCTAAAGCCCTGGAATTTCCTGAGCTACAGGAGTATCCTTGTTATTCAGCAGTGGATCCCTTGATAGTCTATGTTAATTTAGACCCTCACAGTGGGTCTCTAGATAGTTTATGCCAACAAGATGACTCAGGGTGGGGTGTGGCCATGACAAAAAGTTCAACCATCTGACTAGAGGTTGGGGCTTAGGGGCACATGATATCAGGGGGGCTGCAGACTGAATTCAATCACATAGCCAGTGACTCAATCAATCATGCCTAGGTAAGGAAACTCCAATAAAAACTGGGGACACAAAAGGTCAGGTGCTTACTCTGTGCATATTATGTATCAATGCATCAGCTGGGTGACAAGTCCCAGAGGACACAGAAGCTTCCTATGTGGGACCCTTCTAGACCTTGTAGTATGTGTCTCTTCTTTTTACTGGCTCTAATTTGTAATTCCTTTACTATAATAAAACTGTAATCATAAGTATAATACACTTTGCTCAGTTCCATGAATCATTCTAGTGAATTACCAAAACTGAGATGGCAGTGGGAATGCCAACATTTGTATCCAGTTAGTCAGAAGTATGGGTAGCCTGGGAATCCCTAAACTTGAAACTGGTGTCGGAAGTAACAACAGTATTGTAAAAAATGTGCCTTTAATCTGTGAACTTTGGCCTAACTCCAAATAGGGCCAAAAGTCATTTCAAGTACTCAGAAGGGTCTTGCCTTAGTATTGGGGAATAATTAGTATTATAGTAAACCAGATTTGGTTCCACCTTACAAATCTTGAAAGCAAGACTTGAAAGGACCAAACTATTTTTAGGTAAATTAACTACCTTACTTGCAACACAACTCAAAAATATTTATAGGAATAGAAAACTATCCAGCACCAAGCAAGGAAAAATCATAATATTTGGCATTCAATAAAAAATTTAAAAATACCAACCATGCAAAGAAGCAGGAAAATACAACTCAAAGTAAGGGGGTAGTTAAAATGAACTAGAACTGATAGAGATGTTATAATTATCAAACAATTACATTATAATAATTACTATGACCATATTCCAGATGTTCAAAATATTAAGTATAGGCATACAGAATACAGAAAAAGACCTAAGCCAGACTTCTAGGGATGAAAATTACAATGAGTAAGATCAATCCCCTTTTCCCCTAAAAAGATGGAACTGGCAGCTTTAACAATGCAAAATAAAAGATTACTGAACTTGAAGACAATAAACAATTAAAACCATCCAAAATGAAACATAAAGAGGAAAAAAAAAGACTGAAAAAGAATTAAAAAAGCATTAGTGAGCTGTGAAACAATTTCAAGCAGCCTAATATTGTCTGTAACATTAGAGTCACTGAAGGAGAGGAGGAGGTAGACAGAAAGTTATTTGATAAAAACTATAAACTTGGGCAGCCCCGGTGGCTCAGTGGTTTAGCGCCACCTTCAGCCCAGGGCCTGATCCTGGAGACCCAGGATCAAGTTCCATGTCGGGCTCCATGCTTGTCCCTTTGCCTGTGTCTCTGCCTCTCTCCCTCTCTCTCTCTCTCTCTCTCTCTCCTTCTCTCTGTCTCAAATGAATAAATAAAATCTTAAAAAAACAAAACTATAAACTCACAAAACTAAGAAGCTCAATGAACCCCAAACACAAGAAACATATACCAAAAAACCATATCAAGGCACATAATCATATTGCTCAAAACCAGTAATAAGAAGATAAAGTGGGCAGCCTGGGTGGCTCAGCAGTTAAGCGCCACCTTTGGCCCAGGGTATGTCCTGGAGACCTGGGATCAAGTCCCATGTCAGGCTTCCTGCATGGAGCCTGCTTCTCCCTCTGCCTGTGTCTCTGCCTCTTTCTCTGTGTGTCTCTCATGAATAAATAAATAAAATATATTAAAAAAAAGATAAAGCAACCAGAGAAGGAAACAACATTATGTAGAGAGGAACAAAGAGGGAAAATAGACTCCTTGTCTGAAACAATGCAAACCAAAAGATAGTAGAAGGATTATTATTCATCCTTCAAATACTCGAATAAAATTGCCAACCTAGAATTCTATATCCAGCAAAAATATCTTTCAAACATGAAGGCAAAATAAAGATATTGTTAGAAATACAGGTGTCAAAAGAGCTTCTCACCAGCAGACCCACAGGACAAGAAATGTTACAGGAAATCTTTCAGGCAGAAGGAAAAGGACAGCAGATAGAGATACAGGTTTACACAAAGGAATGAAGATCCCTGGAAATGGCAACTATGTAGGTAAAGCTACATAAGTTTTGATTATTTAAATATCTTTAAAACATAATTGAAACTATTAACTACAACTGCATGACAGAGTTAAGGAAATAAATCCAGTCCCCAGAAAGCAACTAAAAAGCTGGGTAAGCAGTTTTTAAAAAAAACAATCATTACAATGCTCTGGATTAGACCAAAGGCATACAACATCCTGAGACAGGTTTATTCATGAAAGCTGTTCAACTCCAAGCAAGGCCAGTAGAGCTGAGCCTATGAGAGCTGAGCCCGTGATCATGCTTGGGGCTGCCTCCTAGCCCACTCAGGTAGTTTAAGGTAGTTTGTAAAAACAATAATCTCTGCTACTGGAAGGATCTGACTTGATTTGGAGTGGTAGTGGTAATCTCAGCAGCTCATGAAGACAGAAAGCTTGGTTGGCTCAAGGTTGCTACTCGCTGGCCTGTTTGGGGTAAGTGAGGAGCAGGCAGGCTAGTCAGAGATTTAACAAAGGCTTTGGGAGGGGACACAGCCCTGAAAAGCTTCACAAACTCTCCACACACCCAGGAGTGACCTTAGTCTGTGCACACGTATAGTAAAGACCTTAGTGGGCCCAAGCCAACCAATATCCTTGGTCAACAGAGTTAGAGCCTGTGCATGTGCAAAGGCACATGGGAGCCCAGTGCAAAGGAAAATAATAAAGTTTGAATCCCAATCTATACACAAATCCATCAAAAAGGATGAAAACCTTTGTCACCTAGGGTATTTTAATAAATCTCTGAGCAATCTCGGGCTAAGCAATAAGCTACATAGACAAAGGGGACACCCATATGACGGGAAGCTTAAAATTAAAACAAGACAGAATGCTTGGTGCTTGATTACGTCTAGTCCTTACAATAATCCTGCAAGGACATTTAGTAAGTGTATAATCAAGGGCTGAAATCCTATACTATTTCATTCCAAAGCTCCATATACTTTCCAAAGAATATGTATGTTATTCTTTTCCTATAGTATAAATCTCCACCTGGCTATTAACAAAAAATGAAATCGTTCTCTTCCTTTTCCTGTACAAACCCCAGTAAGAAAAAAGAAAATAAAAATCCCCAACTTACTGCAAGAAGATTCATGATGGTATGCCCTGTCTCTCCAAACAATGGCTTCCGAAATCTGACACTGAAGAGTGGGCATGGATAAACTATGGAAATGAGAAATAACAAGACTCAGTTTGACAGCTTAACATTTTGGTAAAAGAGATATCATGATTCATAAAGTTTTCAAAATATAACTCTAACAGCTGTTTTAAAGCATATGAAATTTAGGGCTCAAAAGCTTTTGGCATAGTAGCATTAAAGACAAATTCTGAATCTTCTACAAACCATACCAGATTAAATCTTTTGATGACCAGAATAAGCCTTTTGATGCAACTGTCTCAAAAATGAACTACAAAGTCTTAGGAAGCACTCTTCTTCAAACTGGATTAATATGATCCAGGAAACAAATATCTCCTAATTCTTCTGTGTTTACTCTTACACACCTCCCTAACAGGATTATCCTCCTTAGAATAGGCAACCTATTAGCTGGCTTATTCCTCAAACTTTATGGGGTGAGACAACCTATTAGCTGGCTTATTCCTCGAATTTTATGGGGTGAACTGCCTATACAGGACAGAAAGATATACACGTTGTTTCCTCTGCAAACAATCCTTTCCTTTCCCTACTTCATTTAGCTGACTCATATGTCTCTCTCACAATTCAGTCCAGAAGCAAATTGGTCCAAGAGATGTTTCTTATCCAACTCCTTCACACTTGGTGAAGTCAGAGTCCGTCTTGGAACTCCAAAAGAACTTTGTTAGCTTTGAACATGTGCTTTAACACAATATACTACTATAATCATTATTCCTGTATGTCTTCCTTACAGAGGTTTCCAAGAGCCTATAACCATGCCTTAGCTATTTCTGAATTTCCAGGATTTGTTACAAATAGTAGGGCTTTGTTAAATTCTTATTAAATGAATAAATAAGCAAAATAATGAAGCTGACCTCCTGAAAACACATAATATACTGTTTTATAGTTTGTAAAACAGTTTTTCATTATCTCATTTGATCCTCTTAACAATCTTACATAATAATGTAAAACACAAGTATTATTTTTTCTACTTGCAGAGGAAACTGACAGATTGAGTGACTTGCCCAAAGTTACAGAGCTAGTAAGTCATAGAGTTACGAACCCTGTTCAAATGGTCTGATTCCTAGACCACAGCAATTCTGAGTAAGTGAAGATAGTTTAAAAGAAAGCTTGCATTTAGGCCTTAATGTCTTTAAAATACTCACAACTTAGTTGTATTGCTTCCACCATGGGCAAGGAAGCTCTTCTATTGCTCACTTTATCAACTGAGAGTGATCTCTACAGCACTAGTTTCTAGCATGTTACGTTATGTAAAATATAATTTGTCCTAAGTATTTTCCAACAAAATTACCAAAAAATGCTCACTATAGATACTGTAAAAAGATACTTGTTAAATTCCAATTTTTTTTTCTGAAGATGATTATATATTTATCAGCGAACTACATAAAACCAGTAAGTTTACAAGATAATAAATAATCACTAACTTCCTCACTTGAGATTTTTAGTCCTTTCCATTAAAGCTAAAATAAGTAAAGACAATGACCAAATTTAGGTTGGCTATTTCAAAAGACTTCTCCTGGATTGTATCACTGTGGGGAGAGGGTCTGAATATCTCGGGCCGTTAGTCATCAAATCTTGGTCATATGGTGTAGAAGTTATTTTACACTTACGTCGATATTCAGCTCCAAGTCTCAACATTAGTCGGATGGGAAACACTTTAGCCCAAGGAGTTTCCCATTTCTGGATGAGAATCCCAAACAAATAAGGTGGGGTTGGGAGTACTAGGTCTTGCAGTGACTGGTAAGTAGATGTCACATATAAGAATCCACCATGTTCTTTACTGCCAAGGAAACTCTGACTGAAGAAGGAATGTCCCAAGTTGCCCACAACATTTCCTAAAACAAAAAAGTTCATTAATTACTCCCTTAATAAATCACTCACATTTTTAATAATCGTCATTACTTAACATTGGGCCAGACACTGCCGAACACTAATTCCCAAACTTTCACTATGAAAGACGCATTTATAAACGGTATTTACTAAATGAAAATTTGTTTTCTTTTTTTTTTTTTTTAAAGATTTTATTTATTTATTCATGAGAATACACAGAGAGGGGAGAGAGGCAGAGACACAGGCAGAGGGAGAAGCAGGCTCCATACGGGGAACCCAATGCGGGACTGGATCCCGGGTCTCTAGGATCAGGTCCTGGGCTGAAGGCAGTGCTAAACCGCTGAGCCACCCGGGCTGCCCAAAAATTTGTTTTCCAATCTTATCAGGGCCTCTGGTTAGCATGAAATATTATCACACTGTGGAAGTCTATCTAGCTAAAAGCCCAAAATATTAATGCCTTCCTTAGACTGGACAACTCTACTGTATGAATCACTTTGGAGGTATCAGGATAAGAATCACTGCCTCAAAAGTCATGAAAAAAATGTTATGACCAGGTACTTTCTCTCACAGACCTTACAATCTCACTGGGTGAATACAGTCAGTTCATGAACATAATAAATTAAGACCATACGTAGTTATGTATGAGACACTGAGGGAAGGAAACTTATGGAGAAGATAGTATCACAGACAGGATTTATATTTTGTAATTTTGGGTGGGACAAATATGAAATATAATGCAGGGCTTAAATTCATACTAGTTTTTTTTTTCCTCTTAGGTGCAAATGCTCTTGCCTAAGCACTTTCTAATTCAGATATTTTTTATTTTTTATTTTATTTTATTTTTTTTAAATTCAGATATTTTTTAAATGAAACAGTGACAAATCAGCCTTTCATTAAGATGACATTTTCCTCAGTTTGGAATTACAGAAGAACTTCCCAACAGGAGATGTTCCATAGAGGTAGATAGGTTCCCTAGACATGTGTAAGCTTCTTCCAATATCTCTGAAAGAAATAACAGCAAATACAGAAATGCTCATCAGGAAACTTAATGCTTACTTTCCTAGAAAACAAGGCTCTGCTCACAGAATAGTTCAATAATGGGTCACAGAATCCAGGAGTGAAGTAAGAAGCTGAGAGCCATATTCACCTGTACATTATTATTTGCCAAATACATATAGAGACAGTACTCTTCTTACCCCAGGATTAACCAAATCTGGCTGCACATTTTAGCTGCTGGGTCAGATCTATGAAAACAAAATCCCCATATCTAGAAGCAGTATGTATTTTAGGGGAAAAAATCACAGATTGTGGAGTCACAGAAGTATGGTTTGAATACTAGTTCAATCACTATTATGTGATTTGGGGGCAAATTATTTGACTTCTGCAAGCATCAATATTGGTGTAAAGCAGGGGAAATTATAAACTTCAGAACTGTTGAATAAACGATAGAATTTATGCAAAATGCCTAAGAACACATGGCACACAGTGTGTTTTCAAAAAACTGTAACTCTTATTGTTATAATGTACATGTACATATAATGACTAGGCAAATATTATAGGATTTTCTTTGCTTTATCAAAGATTTTAAAGTTTGTATAAATTTTCATCTTTTAACCTGGAGAGAAGAATGGGATGTAAAAGAGATAGAAGACTTTTTTTTTTTTTTTTCCATCTACAATGGAGAGGATACAATAGCATTCCTCTGAAGTTCTAACAAGAGCATAATGTTTATGTTTCATAAAACTGCCCTAGTGCTTATATACCTCAAAGGTGAAAACTCTGTCGGCTTGGTACTCAGGCATTCATTCATTATCCCTTTGGGGATTTCCCTATTAGAGACTGGATTATTTATGGATAATCTATTACTGGCTATTTTTCCATAGATATTACCTTTTTGCTTCTACCACCTAACAACCTCTTTCTCCCTGTCTCAATAACACTCAGATTCTTCCCTATGCACCTTCATATTATACATTATACTGTAAACATCTATGTTCTTAAAAACATTTTTTAAGGTAAATCTCTATCAATCGTAATAAGTGATTTAGACTGCTATATACCACCTCACTGATAAACATGTAGCATTCCACAGGTGTCGATACTAGCAAAAATAAAACACTGGGTATGAGAATTTAACAAACACAAGCTTTCGTTGAAAACTTAATCTGGGGCTCTTGAACTCGTGAAGTCTGTTATATATTGGTTTATACAGGTACTTCTCTATGGGAAGATACAATAGAATGAATCTACTGAACTAATATATCCCAAGACTACTACAGAATCCATATACATAAAGTAGATACTGATTCTTGCTTCTGAGCTTAAATGACCAAGAATACAAAGCTATTTTGCATGGCATTAATCAGATAATTCTCAGACCAGTGCCACTAGAACTGAACTTTAGAAGGAGTGAATGAACGAATGAATGAATGTATTTAAGAGAGAGAGAGAGAGCGTGCGCACAAGCAGTAGGGGCAGAGGGAGAGGGAGAAATAGACTCTCCATTGAGCAGGGAGCCCAAGGCGGGGCTCCATCCCAGGATCCTGGGATCATGACCTCAGCCAAAGGCAGATTCTTAACCAACTGGGCCACCCAGGTACCTCTGGGTTTTTTATTTTACAGATGAGGAAATTGAAGGTTAGGAGTGGAGGTGAAGTGACTCTCAAAAGACAAGGTAAAATAAGTGCCAAAATAAGATCTAGAGAGCAGATCTTTTAATCTCCTAGTCTTTTAATATACCATACTGTCTTTCATACATATATATAATAAGTATATTTTATATATAGTAATTTACAATTTTCCATCTTAAATTTGGAATTTTAACTTTGTTTTTCAAAGTGCTTACAGCCATCTTTAAATTCAATTCAAATACAATTTAAATATCTATGTGACAACAGCTTCCTTTTGTTTCAAAACATGTTTATTCTCACAGCTAACTCAAATGGAACAATTTCCAAACAAATGGTTTACTTACTTTAAGAAATTAATATTCATGATTAACATATAACTAAACTTCAAACTATCAAAAGAATTTAGATAGCTGCTTAATGTTCTTTGCAATACAATAAACTGCAGTTAAGCATAAGTACTTCAAAAAACGTCATTTCCTCAGTCCAGAGCATCTGCGAGATTTGCCATCTAACTTCAAAAAATTCAAGAGGCCGTTTACTGCTTTTTTAGAACATGAGATTTAGAGAAGATACAACTGAATTCAAACCGGGGTTCAGCCACTAATCAACTACGTGTCTGATTTTTGATTAAGTTACTTAAGCCCTCAGTGCCTCTCAGTTCCCTCATATGTAAAATGGGGACAAGAACAATAAGAATCTCATGGAGTTGTCGAGAAGAAATGAAATAGTGCACATAAAACAATGAGTATGGCCTAACATGCAATGAGTGTTCAATATATACTAGAAGGGTGCCTGGGTTGTGCAGTTGGTTAACCACCCAACTCTTGCTTTTTTTTTTTTTTTTAAAGATTTCATTTATTTATTCAGAGAGAGAGAGAGAGAGAGAAAGAGAGAGAGAGAGAGAGAGAGAGAGACAGAGAGAGAGAAAGACAGGCAGAGGGAGAAGCAGGCTCCATGCAGGGAGCCTGATGCGGGACTCAATCCCGGGTCTCCAGGATCACGCCACGGGGGCTGCAACTCTTGCTTTTGGCACAGGTTGATCTGTGTTGTGAGACTGAGACCTGCATCAGGCTCCATGCTCCTCAGGCAGTCTGCTTAAGAATGTCTCCCTCTGTCCCTCCCCTTTGAATGTGCACACTGGCATGCTCTCTTTCAAGTAAGTAAATCTTTTTAAATAAGTAAATAAATACTAGATATTAGCCTTAAATTACTCTTCATAAATAATTCCATATTTCTTTCTCATTGGTTGAAAAATTACTTTGCAAAAAGCACAATAACATGGCTCCTTTGCTCATAGAAAGATACAAGACTAGTTTACCAAAAAGGTTCATAATTAATTGCAAAAGAAGACTAAAAATCCAAACCATGATACAACATCTTTAACTGGAAAAACAATACAAGAAATTACTGATGATGAAGAAAACACCAATGAAGTTCCTCCTTCCCTGGAAGCACAGCTGCTAGGAAACATTTTTTTTCTTACTTTACATATAAAAAAGTGACTTACTTCAGAAATACTAGAGATTATAAGCAGTATAATTTTAATAGCCATGAGAAATAATAGTAAGCTACTAAAATCAGAAACAATTACTGGACATTGATTGATCAATCAAAAATTTACCACATGATATACTGCTAGATACTGGTCCAAAAAAGAGATACACATATTAGCAAAATATCTTCTAAGATGCACAAAGCTTGACAGACTCCTAGTCATTCCACAAACATTTGCAGGATACCTATCATGTTTTTATAAATGTCTTATCAATTATTTATATTCTTTGAGAGATTACTATTTTTTTTAAGATTTTATTTATTTATTCACGAGAGACACAGAGAGAGAGGCAGAAACACAGGCAGAGGGAGAAGCAGGCTTCATGCAGGAAGCCCGATGCAGGACTCAATTCCGGGACTCCAGAATCACGCCCTGGGCTGAAGGCAGATACTCAACCGCTGAGCCACCTGGGCTGCCCAAGAGAGACTACTATTTTAAAATCTCTTCCCTGCCCCCCTTCTCTAATCCACCTACAGTTTTTCTTCTAAATACTTGTGGGGATAGAAAATTGGCAAGAGACGGTGGTTTCAAAATACCTAAGTACATTTTTTTTTCTAAATTAATAGTGAGTATGCATCTATACTCTTAGGCTGAGATAAATCTCTGCGTTAAAAAAAAAAAATCAAATTCCATTATATTTGAGGCCTATAATTTTATATGACATTACAAAATTATTAATAAAAATAAAATTCAAAAATGAATGCAATTATCAATAACATATACATTAGTAATATAGTACCTTAAAATTTACTTTGCCTTTTGATAAATCTATATAAGAAATTTAAATTAACCAAAAGTTCATCTGGATTAACCCAAGTGACCACAATTTAAAGATACAAAGTAAGGAAGATTTTAGCAGAGTAGGTGATAAAGAGAAATAATTTTTAAAAAATTTTCAAAGATAGGAAATTATAGAAACTTCCCAAGTAATCTGAGTGACTCATGGTATTTCTTTCTCAAGTACTAGAGACACTGGGGTCTCAGAAATGCTCTTAGGTTGACCTCAATAGCATTTAATCTTGTTTCCAAGTCCCAGTGGGAACAAGAAAGTCAGGAATAATAAGCACAGCATTTTTATTAATAGAAGCGTTCTCTCAGGACTCGTTTCCTCCAGATACTTCTCCACAAAATGACAAATTGCTTCAATCCACGTTTTTTGTTTGTTTGTTTGTTTGTTTTTTGATAAACTTCTCCAATGTGCCAGACTATTTGTTCTAAAGGCTGGTACACAGAGTTGAGCCAGACAGATAAATCTTGCCCTCCCAGAGCTTATATTCTAAAGGAGGCAGACAAACATCAGTTAGCAAAGATAGTGATAAATGTTTTGAAGAAAATAAAAGAAAGGTAATGTAAAAGATTGATGGAGACAGGGGAGAGAACACTTCTTTAGCTATGAGGGTAAGGAAAATATCCTTTGAGGTAGAAACATCTGATAATAGATCTGAATGAAGAGAAGATACCAACCAGTTAAGATCTGCAAAGAATAGCATTCCAAGTCTAGGAACAGTAAGTACAGAAGTCAAGAGTTAGAAATGAGTTTGATGGGTTCAAAGGTCACAAAGGCGATCAATGAAGCTAAACTAAGGAATAGTAAGAGATAAGGTCAAATAAATCTTCAGAAACTAAATCATATAGAATCTTGTAGGCCAAAGGCATTTGGAGTTTATTCTTATTTGTAGTGAGAAGCCTCCATTGTGCCTTCATACCCATCACTACGCTACACAAATATGCTCTCAATTTGCAGGGATTAGATTTAGGATAACCAAAGAACAGCTGAGAGAAAATAAACAGGTCTGCAAACATAAAACTGCAAATGACTGAAAGGGAACAAAAAGCATTTTTCAAAGATAAAATGATTTAACACGCAAGGTTAATATTTACATTCTGTGTTTATAATTTTAATGGTCTTTTTGCCTCATTCCAAAGTTAAATCTAAAAGCTGAAAATCAGTAACAGTGTAAACCTTGTTATGTCCATGTAAGTATTAATCAATTCACATTAATATTCCTATTAAATTGATGACTTTTTTGAAGAGAAAATATACCTTAGGATCCAGCACAAAAGGCAAAAATTACCCAAAACAACAGCTCAGAGATACCCAGATTGATTTCAGAGGCTTCAACATCAAAAAGGAGTTCCAAAGGAAGACAATGTTGGGAATGAAAGAGAAGTAATATTCAAAGAGATAATAACCAAGAATTTTCCAAATTAAAGAAAGGTGTTTTCAAATCAAAAGTACACTTTTGGTACTAGACAACAAAAATAAAACTAGATCCTCATATATGTTCACATATAGATCAACAGAATAGAGAAAGAAACCCATACATAGAATGCAAACTAATATTTAAAAAGCATCAAGGTAATTTGATGGCAAAAGGATAGTCTTTTTAACAAATTGTTCGAACAACTGGATATCCATAAGCGAAAAAAAAAAAAAAAACAAAGAACTTTGAGCCTTATCTCTGTAGGGCTCAAGGGCAGCTGCCCCTTAGAGAGGCCATGTTGGCACAAAAATTATTCTTTCTGAGTTAAAAAAACTATTAAAACCCAGCAGATTCAGGAATAGCTCTTTTCTTCCCATATAACTGTCTACAAAAATTTTAAATAAAGGATCTGGCCTGGTAAAAGAACTATCACCCATAGATGACTACATTATACCATGAACTAGGTATGGAAGACAAGAAGAAACCCATGCAGGCCCATTTGATCAAAGTTCTCTATGTCACATTGTTTCTGCGTGGCCCAGCAAACACTTGAAACACTCTTTTTCATCTTCCTGTGAATTGCATTCCTTCCCTCTGAAGTCCCAGACCCCCTACCACTCCCTCTGCTTAGTTCAGAATGGCATATATACCTCACCTTGCCTGTCTCTGGAATTTCCATGACTGTATGGATTCCCCATATGTATGAAACTAAATTTGATTTTCTCCTGTTAATCTGTCTCATGTAAAGTTGGTTTTTAGTTCAGCTAGAAGAATCTTCAAGAGAACAGGAAACTCTTACTCTCCAACATCTCACTCCCTGTGGAAATATTAACTCAAAATGAATTATATATATATCTATATGTAAGAGATACAACTATAAAACTTCCAGAAAAAAATATATTCGGAGAAAATTTTTGTGACTTTGGGTTAAGGTAAGATTTCTTAGGAAACTAAAGTATAAACTATAAAAGAAAGACTGATAAACTGGACTTCATCAAAATTTAAAACTTAAACTCTTTGAAAGAGTAATAAAATGAAAAGATAAGCCATACACTGGAATATAATATTTGCAAAATGTACTATCTGATAAAGGACTTCTATCCAAAATTTATAAAATACTAAAAACTCATTAAGAAAACTCAATGTTTAGGGATCCCTGGGTGGCGCAGCGGTTTGGCGCCTGCCTTTGGCCCAGGGCGCGATCCTAGAGACCTGGGATCGAATCCCACATCAGGCTCCCGGTGCATGGAGCCTGCTTCTCCCTCCGCCTGTGTCTCTGCCTCTCTCTCTCTCTCTGTGACTATCATAAATAAATAAAAAATTAAAAAAAAAAAAAAAAAGAAAACTCAATGTTTAAATGGGCAAGAGAAGAGCTACAGATGGTAAATAAGCATATGAAGAGATGCTCAATATCATTAGTCATTAGGGAAATGCAAATTAAAATTATAATGAGATGCTACAACACACTCATTAGAAAAGCAAAAATATTTTTAAAAGGCACCATCAAGTGCTGGCAAGGGTCCAGAATAATTGGAATTTTTCATACATTGCAGGTAAATGTATAAACAAAGCTGCGATACATACATCCAAACATATGGATGAATCTCAAAAGCATTATGCTAAATGAAATAAAGCCAAATACAAATGTGTGATTGCATTTATAAAACCTTCTGGAAAATACAAAACTATAGGGAAAGAAATTAAAATGATAGTTGCCTGGAGCAGAAGGTAAGGGAAGGAGATTAAATACAAAGGGACATGAGGTAAGGTTTAGAGATGACAGAAATCATTCTGTATGCTGATTCTGGTGATGATGACCTAACTGCATCTGTTCATCTACACTCACTGAACTTTATGTCTGAAAAGGTGAATATAAGTTATACCTCAATAAACCTGATTAAAAAGCTCACAGAGAACTTTAGCAATGGACTTGCACAGAATTAAGGATAAAAATAAAATCCTAAAAGTAAAAGAGTAAAGACAAATAACTATATTTAAAAAGAAAAAAAAAAACTAGGCTGTAGGAGATGCCAAAAGTCAAAGGAGTATCTTCAAAGTACTTGCTAAGGGGAAGTAAAAGGAAGAAAGTAAGGAATGAGAGAACGAAAGAGGAAAGGGAGGGGGAAAAAATCCCAAAGAGATTAACCTAGAATTTTATAACCAATGAATTATTCAAGAGAGAAGACAAAATAAAAAAATTTCAGACATATAAAGGCTAATGGAGTTTACTAACCACAGAGCTTCACTAAGAGAACTAATAACAAGATGAGTTTCAGCAAGAAAAGCAAGTCCAAAAGGAAACACAAGATACTAAAACAACAGATATGGAGAAAATATAATGGCAAATTTAGTAATCTTGATTGAATTGAATAATGACAGTGATTTTTGATACTGACACCAAGTTGAATTGATGAATATAAATAAAAACATTTTTTCTTTTACAACAAAAGGCAAAACAAACTATAGACAACAGTAAGATTAGTGAAGGTATCAAGTAAAGCATTTTTTTTAAAAAGATTTTATTTATTTATTCATGAGAGACACAGAAAGAGAGAGAGAGACAGAGGCAGACACACAGGCAGAGGGAGAAGCAGCTCTGTGCAGGGAGCCCGATGTGGCACTCCATCACGGGTCTCCGGGGTCAGGCCCTGGGCCGAAGGCGACGCTAAACCGCTGAGCCACTGGGGCTGCCCAAGTAAAGCATGTTTTAGGTCTGTGTCATGTTTGGGAGGATAAGAATCCTGTGTTGGAGGCAGAATTCTGTCTGCCTCTTGGTATATACACCGTAATTCCCTCTGCTTGAGCAACAGCAGCATCTATTAATATAATGGGATGTACCCCATGGTTAGGTTACTTATCAATGGAGCTAATTAGTAGGGAGGTTATCAGCGTGGGCCTAACATCAAACCTTTAAATCTAGGTCTAGGGGTCAGAGATTCAAAGTGGAAACATACTCCTCCTGATCTGAAAGAAACACCATTGCTGTGAACTATCCATGGAGCCAGGAAGCCACAGAACTGCAGGCAGCCTCCGGGAGCCAGGAGGATCACCCAGCCAACATCTATCAAGAAAAAAGGGATTTGAATTCTGCCAACAACCTGAGTTCTGAATGAGAAACCTCACCACAGATGACACCGTGAGGCACTGTGAACAGAAGATTCATCTAAACTGTGCCTGGACTCCTAATCATGGAAACAGGTGTTATTTCAAGCTACTAAGTTTGTTGCTTAGAAATACATCAGTAGAAAATTAATACATACTGAATAACTTAACTCTGTTAGAAAAAGGCCATAATTCAGAATATATGTTAAAAAAATTAAAAGAAAGATACAACCAGAGACATATTTGTCACAGAAGACAAATTATGTACAGCCAATAAATATATGTGCAGCTTCATTAATAATTAGTGAAATGCAAATCATACTGAGATACTATTTTCTATCTACTAGCTTAGCAAAAATTAAAACACTATCAAATGTTGGCAACTGTTATATGCTGGAGATGGGGACAGGTGGATATAAACTGATAAACTACTCTGGGCAACAGTCTAACATCATCTAATAAAGTTGAAGATATTCATATCCATATTTAAACCAGCAATTCTATTCCTTAAGTGTTCATGTACAAAAATTTTAAAGAACATGTCTGAATAACAATATATTGGTAAAAAAAAGCAAATTATTCATCAGGAAAACTGATAAACTGTGGTAAACGTATATAATAGGTATAAAACAGTAGCTGAAAATGAATGGACTAAAACACTAGAGCTATGAACAAGTGTCAGAAACATGATGGAATGAAAAAAGCAAACCACATAAAATATATACAGTGTGATATCAATTGTATAAAGTTTAAAAGCATGCAAAAATAAATGTATAGTAATCCTTAGTGATGCAAAATATTTGTGATAAAATTACAGAGAAAAGCAAGAAAACTAACACAAGATTAAAGTCAGTGGTTATTTAAGGGTTGCGGAAGTTTGGGGAAGATGTAATCAGGATTGGTCATTGATCAGTGCTTCAGTGGGCTGGTCATTTTTACTTCTCAAGTTGGGTATTTTGTTTATGGGTGGTTATTTTGTTGTTAAGCTTTATAACTTGCATAATTATTAAATATATGTATATTTACACGCTTTTATATATACCAAACAATTTTTTAAGGATAAGTAAAAAAAAGTTTAGGAAAGAAGGGCACCTGGGTGGCTCAGTGGTTGAGTGTCTGCCTTTGGCTCAGGTTGTGATCCCTGGGATCGATTCCTGCATCAGGCTCCCCGGAGGGAGCCTGCTTCTTCCTCTATGTCTCTGCTTCTCTCTCTGTGTCTCTCATGAATAAATAAAAAACCTTAAAAAAAAGTTTAGCAAAAAAATACTTCTATCTGGGAGGATTATTAGAGAAGAATTCACAGAGAAAGTCATCTTTGAGTAAGACTTAAGACAACTGATAGGATCCAGATAGTCTGGATAGTATGAAACAGTATGGTGGTAGTGAGGCACCATGATCATGGGTAGTGAAGTAGGAAATCATCAGAGTGTATATATAAAGAGCCGAGAAATGTCTAGTTTGGGAGACTACTAGTGGAAATGAAACTGGAAAACAGGATCAGATTACATAGAATACTGAAAGTCAGAATACACATTTTATTCTAAAGGCAATACAAAGCCCATAAAGATTTTTGAATAAGAGAGGAAAATAACAAGAGATTAACTCCAGAAAAAATAATCTAGTACATACAATTCTCGTTTCATTCAAATCCATGTTCTGAATGTTTGTTTGCAAAAAACAAGTACAAAACATAGGAGGAATGGAGGAGAGATGGCAAGAAACAATACATGATCTAGAATCTCCCACGGCACTATAATGATAACCAGAAGGCACCCCAAAACTCTCAGAATGTTGTTACTCACCAAAGGTAACTTTCTCTCTCATTGTGGGAAGCATAAGCAACTATGTATGACAAAAAATGTACATATGCTAAATAAACATATATGGACACAAAGACATATACATATATTATTAAATACATATAGTTTGGATTAAAAATTCATAAGAAATTGTAAATAAAATTCATTCAAGGGCTTCTAAGGCTTTTTGAGTAATTTATGGCAAAGTAACTCCTACACAAGTGACAGAGTATTCAAGGCTTTCACATTTAGGAAATTTAAGACAGAATTTGCTGACTCTGCAATATGTGCTACACAGGAGAGAAAAATATTAGGATCATTTCATAACATGTAAAAGATGTTTCCACTTATTTAAAATGATGTAGTGAAATTATATATCAAGTTACTACCTTGCTTATCTAAAAACAGGATTCTTAATAAAACAGATATAACACATAGCACAGATATTACGTATACCTGTTGTTTTTTTTAAAAACTGCGGTACTATTAATATACACATTGAGACAACTGACATACTGTAAAGAATACAGGTCTGGGAGCCTTAGGCCTAATTCTGCCACCGTCTAGGTCTATGATTTAGATTAGCCTTAACACCTCTCATTTTCCTCATCTAAAAAATAGTTTATACCAGATGATCTAAGATACCTCCTAGTCTCAGTATTTTATAAGTTGTGAAATGATTCCTAGTTGAGGAGAAACTCTTAAGACTCACTTGTTTTATTTACTTAGACATATATGCACATGCCCTCATCTATATTATGAATATTTAAAACAGCTTACATGGTTATAGTCTGACCTTAGACTATCACCATTATTTTAGTATCAGTAATTTTGTTGCGGAATTTTTGCATTTTAATATGATAGTTCAAAATAGATTCTACTGATATATAATGATACTTCTGAAAAGTGAATAACCACTTATGGTAAACATATTTTAATAACTCATGTAATGACTCACAGCCTTTCTTTGTTGGTATTTCTCAGAGTTCCATTCACAGCTCTAGTCTCATCTCACTGACCTATCCCATTCACAACTATAGTTTCAACAATCGTGTAACTGCTAGGTCTTCCAAATATCAGATCTACTCCCTGAGGTCCATATCTATACAGTCATCAACCATTTACGTATCACCATTTGTTGTCAATATTTCAAATTCAACACAATGGACAAAGAACCAATATCCCACTCCTCTGCCAAATCCATTCTTATTCTATTTCTTATCTCAAGGAATAAGAGCAAAGTCCACTCAGATGTCCAAGCCAGAAATCTGAAGCCACTCTGACTTGTCCCTTCTCACCTCTCACATCCACTTGGTTACCAAATCCTACTGAACTGAAACATCACTGTCTTTCATTTCTTTTCAATAATCTTTGTTCCTACTGCTATTACCTAATTACTTTATTAAACCTTGATAATTTAATTTCTTGCTGGATCCTGACAATAGCTTTTCTAAAAATTCAATTTTAAAATAACAAACTGTTTGTGAGGATATAGAGGAAAGGGACCTCCACGCACCATTGGTGGGAATGTAAATTGGTGCAGCCACTAAGGAAAAGAGTATGGAGCTTCCTCAAAAATAAAAACCAGCTCAATCAGCTGAGCATCCAACTCCTGGTTTCGGCTCAGGTCATGATCTCAGGTCCTGGGACTGAGCCTCACACTTAGCATGGAGTCTGCTTGGGATTCTCTCTCTTCTTCCTTTGCCCCTCTCTCCTGCTTGCACTATCTAAAATAAATAAATAATTTTTTAAAAAGATTGTATTTACTTATTCATGAAGACAGAGAGAGAGAGAGAGAGAGAGAGGAAGAGACACAGGCAGAGGGAGAAGCAGGCTCCATGCAGGGAGCCTGACGTGGGACTCGATCCCGGGACTCCAGGATCGAGGTTTAGTGGCGCTAAACCACTGAGCCACCCAGGCTGCCCAAAATATTATTTTTTTAAAAGATTTTATCCATTTATTCATGAGAGACACACACACACACAGAGAGAGACAGACAGAGACATAGGCAGAGGGAACCTGATGCAGGACTTGATCCCAGAACTCGAACCTGGGACTCTGGGATCACCACTCGAGCCAAAGGCAGATGCTCAACTGCTGAGCCACCCAGGTTACCCCATAAATAAAATCTTAAAAAAAAAAAAAAAAAGAAAAACCAGAACTACCATATGATTCAGCAATTCCACTTATGAGTATTTATCTGAAGAGAATGAAAACACTAACTTGAAAAGAGATCTGCATCCCAATGTTTGTTACAACATTATTTACAATAGCCAAGACCAGGAAAACACTTAAGTGTCCATCAATAGAAGAATGGATAAAGAAAATGTGGTGTGTATATATACAATGAAATATTATTCAGCTATAAAAAATAAAATCTTGTCACTTACAACAACATGGATGGAACTTGATAGCATTATTTTAGGTAAAATCAGCTAGAGAGAAAAAGATAAATAACATATGATCTCACATTTATATGTAGAATCTAAAAAACAAACAAACAAAAAACCACAGGACTCCTAGATACAGAGAACAGGTTGGTGGGGGAGGGAGAGGGGTTGAGAGGGTGGGTAAAATCAGTAAAAGTGGCCAAGAAGTACAAAATTCCATTTATAAGATAAATTAGTACTGAGGATGTATGTACAGCAGGGGAACTATAGTTAACAATACTGTATTGTATATTTCAAAACTGTTAAAAGGGTAGATCTTAAAAGTTATCATCAGAAAGAAAAAATTATTAACTAGTGTGAAAATGGATGTTAAATAGACTTACTGTGATCATTTCACAGTAAGTACAAATATCAAATCATTATATTTTATATCTGAAAGTAATGTTACATATGAATTATATCTCAATAAAAAATGTTTAAGTCAATCTTATTAGGAAATAATTTCATGCAATAAAACCCGGAGATTTTAAATATACAGTTCAATGAGTTTTGACAAATGTAAATATTCATGTAACCACCATCCCTATCACTATATGAAATATTTACATAACTCCAGAAAGTTCCCAGGGCCCCACTGTAGTTAGTTGCAACACCTGCATCCCCAACTCACCTCAAGCAAACATGATCTTTTTTTTTTTTTTTTTTAATTAATTTTTATTGGTGTTCAATTTACCAACATACAGAAAAACACCCAGTGCTCATCCCGTCAAGTGTCCACCTCAGTGCCCGTAACCCATTCCCCTCCAACACCCGCCCTCCTCCCCCCTTCCACCACCCCTAGTTCGAAGCAAACATGATCTAACACCACAGATTCATTCGCCTGTTCCGAGAATCATGTAAATGGAATCTTCTAATATGTACTTTTTTGTGCCTGGCTTCTTTTGTTCAGCACAATATCTGTGATATTTATCCATGCTGTCGTATATATCAGCAGGTTTTTTTTTATTGTTGAGCAGTATTCTAGTGTTTATCCACTATAATTTTTTGTTTATCCACTGTAACTGCTTCTTAACTCAATTTACCTGCCACCAGACACACAGTGTCTGTCACTCATTTTTTCAATTGTTCCTCATTGCCTACACAATAAAGCATGGACTCTTGAACAAGACTTTCATGAATCTCCCATGCTTTTAGTCCCTAATTCCCCCTTAAAATGTACATGAATATACAATTGCTTGGACCTCCAATGTCATTTCTCTGCTTATAGTTTTCATATGTGAATACATCCAAATTGAGGAGAAAAGTGAGTGTTTCAGATCATTTCTGGAAATAAATGTAGGTCCTGAGTATTATATGGCCTGAAGGTTCTAAATGACTACATATTAACCCCATATATTTTGAACTGACACAGTAAATACAGAAGTATACTTCATAGGTATGTGGTCAGTTGCTGATGTACTTACTGTCTTATCCTCATGTAATAGGATACCTAAATTATCATAGAGACTAAGACATAAAGGTATAATCTTTAGCTATAATCCACACTAAAGATGTAATTTTATATCCCGCTTTTGTACTTACTTCAAGAACATTTTCCATGTTGTTACATTCTATTCATAAATATTACTTTTAATGGCTAAAAAATGTTCTAAAAAAGATGCATACATCTAATCAGCATAACAGTTTTAAATGTTTCACCTGTAGCCAGGCATTTAGGTTACCTCTAAATTTTTGTGTTAACAGTAAGTAATGTTGTAATAAACACTTTCATGTACAAAATGTATTTTACATTTTAGATAATTTTTTTTAAAGATTTTATTTATTTATTGAGAGAGAGTGCGAGAGAGAGAGAGAGCACAAGTAGGGTTAGGGGCATAGGGAGAGGCAGGCTGTCGCTGAGGAGGAGCCCAATGAGGGGCTCAATTTCAGGACTCTGGGATCATAACCTGAGCTGAAGGCAGAGGTTGAACTGATCAAGCAGCCCATGTGCCCCATTTTAGATCATTTTTTTGACATAGAATCCCACAAGGGGAATCACTGCATTCAGAAAATATGAATAATTAATGGTTTTAATATATTTATAAAATATTACCATGTAATACATGAAAATAATTTTAATACCCTGGTCAATCTCACTCCCCTTTCCAAGCCTTGTTCCTCAGAGACAATCTCTTCTATTATTCATTTGTTGTAGTTATTACACAACTCTTTTCCTATTTACCAACCACAGGTACTGGTTTTTTTTTTTTACTTCCTGTTATGATGAGAATTTAGCTCAACTACACCACTTCTTACTTCCTCTGTTAAATCAGAGGAGGTCAACTTTGTAATGCCAAATAATACACATATATTTTTCTCTTAATTTATAACAATATGTCTTTTTATTAGTATCCTTAGCCTTTTCCAGTAGTTATGCATTTACTTTTACACTGGTAGGGCTAGCAATATTTATAATTTACTTTGAAACCATAATAAAGTTGCCCATTCTAGTGGTTTTTAAAACTTGAAAATTAAAGAATGTTTACATAATGATTATATAGATATTGTTAACTGAAGAAACAAGTAGTAAGTTATGATTATGCTTCCTTCTACCAGTTGCCAATAAGTACCAGGTACCCTAAGCCACTCAAAGAAAAGTATTCTTATATCATGGTCAATGGGTAATCTCTGACCTTTGATTCCAGCCTTTGTAAAATAATAACAACCACACCAGGTAAAGTACTAAAATTTATATTTCCTTAAACCTTGGCAAGTTCTAACTTGCTGCTGATACCAAAGTCCAATGCTAGGCTTCAGTATTTATGACTATTATTTTGCAACTGAATCCAAAATTTTTATTTTTTTTTAAATTCTCACTCATATTTTAAAAAATATTTTTATTCTTTTATTTTTTTAAAGATTTTATTTATTCATGAGAGACACAGAGAGAGAGACAGAGAGGCAGAGACACAGGCAGAGAGAGAAGCAGGCTCCATGCAGGGAGCCCGACGTGGGACTCCATCCCAGGTCTCCAGGATCACACCCTGGACTGAAGGTGGCGCTAAACCACAGGGCCACCGGGGCTGCCTTCATCTTTTTTTTTGAAGTAGGTTCCACACTTATTTGGAGACCAACATGGGACTTGAACTCATGACCCTGAGATCAAGACCTTAGCTTAAGTTGGACATTTATGGGATGACTGGTAGCTCAGCACTTAAGCGTCTCCCTTCCAGCTCAGGGCGTGATTCTGGAAACCCGGGATCAAGTCCCACATTGAGCTCCTCGCATGGAGCCTGCTTCTCCCTCTGCCTATGTCTCTCTCTCTCTCTGTCTCATGAATAAATAAAATCCTTAAAAAAAAAAAAAGAGTGGACATTTAACCAACTGAGCCACCCAGGGGCTCGTAAAATTTTTATCTTGTAAAGGGTGCAGACTAAGTCATAAAGCATTCCCACCTGCCAGAGCATCTCGATAAAGCTGCACAAAATGATTAAAGATATCCTTCGGCAAACATTTTTCATCCGGGAGACACTGTAGAAGGATGACTATCTCAGACTGACCCACTGCATGCATCCCCTTGGTTGTGAAACACCAGCACTTCCTGTTCACATCTATAAATGGAATAAAAATAAAGACATTCTTTTCAATCCTTACCTTTAAAGAAATGCACAGAAAACTGTTACAATACATCAAAGGACAAAACAGGTTATATTGAATCTGTACAATTCAACTGTGAACTATAAATCCACTGAGACAAAGTATTGTAGAAAATAAAGAATTCCAATGTCTCTGGCTTTAAGTAAATACTTAGAAAATCAATGGAAGGGAAGTAAAAGAAGTAATAGTAAAAGAAAATGCATTTAAAACTTTTAACTCCTATTATTAGAAGGTGTAATTATTAAAAGAAAGCATTTCATAAAAATAAAATAAAACAAGGTATCCTAGGCTATATGATTAAAGAATATATTCCCTCACCTGTATTTTTTTTTCTCACCTGTATTTTTAAAAAATTCACTTTACCAAGGAAATAATTACTCATGTAGAACTAGAAACAACAACAAAAGCCAGTATTATAGCTTTGGATTCAGGTTGTGGCTTAAAGAAAAAATATATTTATATATACATTTTAAATTTAACCTAGCTAGAAAGATTCTAGCTTTTTATTTTTTTGAAGATTTTATTATTAAGTAATCTCTACACTAGCATGTGGTTTGAGCTTTACAAACTGAGATCAAGAGTTGAGTGTTCTACTAACTGAGTCACCCAAGTCCTCAAGATTCTAGCTTCTTAAATTGTAGTCCTTTTTGGGAGAAAATTTTAGCTAAACAGCAACATGATTTTACTTGGTTTTATCCTGTAAAAAGTGGTGAAAGAATGGCTTTTCTGGACTATTTACTTCCACTTCTTCACTTTATGGCATTGTAGAGTCCCAATATATAGCACAAGTTATATGAAATTAAAAATAATGTTCAATCTGATACTTTTATCATTTTTATTCTACACATAATAGGATCCCCAAAGGAGCTGAAATAAGATTCAAATATAATTACAGACATCACAATGTAAATCAAAACTAATAAAATTTCCCTTTCTTTCCCTTTGGGAATTGTTACTTTATATACCTAAACAGGAAGCACTGAATACAACCATATTAAGATGGTATACACTTTAGGAATTCTGGGTTAGCTATTTTCTAAGTATAACTTTTAAACTAGATATGGTAAATTAAAATTTCACAAATTATTTTAAAACCTGATCCTAGAGGGAAAGGGGGAAAGCATTAATAACTGGCCAAATATACAAGAGTACAATTAATAAGGAAGCCAGAAACCTGCACTCTTTAATACAGGTTTTCAAAGGAAGTAGCATGTAGGTATTTCTGGTCTCCGAGATCAACTTAAAACAAGTACACAGTGGGAATTAGAGGACAGTTCCTCAGTGCTTTACTCTTCTCTCCAAAACTCTGCCTATTGACATTCATCCAGGATAAATGAATTCTCTATTTTCCAAGACAATCCTGGAATTAAGATTCTAATTTACTATTCTCTTACTCATTCTGATGCCCCCAAAATTTAGAAGTTAGCCCCAAGAATTAGGAAGTTTCTTCTGAATCTTAAATTTAATGTACTGAATTTTAATGTAAGTGTTAGCTAACTAACACTTCTCTCAAATGAAGGTTTGCACATGATTAAGGTTTCTGAGATTTAAATCTAGCCTGTAAATTATTTGACCCTCTTGGATAATTTATCCATTTCCAACTACTCTGGTGGTGAGTTGTGACTTAGCACATCCATCTCAGGAAATTCTGTTTGGCTTTCCTCTTTGAGGAATTCACCTATCTCATTTCAAGAGTTTCAGTTAGTCCCACAGTTGTCCTCTGGGAGATGTTATTTTATACAAACCAATATCTTTGGTACCCAGTTTTCAGTAAAATGTGGCTCCATCCATATAAAAATACTGTGTATAATGAATTTAAAAGCTTTACTTATTATCTATGAGTCAGTAAAGTATCTCATTTTAATTTTAAAAAACGAATTTCTAACTTACAATTTACAATTTTAACCACTGACAACAAATTTGCATTTAAAACAAATACAAGTGGGTCAGGACCACCATCCTCTAATTGCTGCATTACTGAAATCTGTGATGGCTTCTCTTCCACAGCATAGTCTGCAAGGGAAGAAAACAATGTAAAAGATTAGATAAAGGGACATATCAAGAAAGAAATCTGATGGAGAAATGGGCTGATTATTCACAAGAAAGAGTTAAGCACTGATTTATAGATAGGGTGAATCTACGTTTATACCTGCTCTCCCAGTGTAATGCTAATAGTTTCCCTTTCACTCTCAAAAGTGTTCCAGTCCAGTTCAGATAAGAACATGGTTATCCTATGTAGACTTTTCCACAAACTGACTTATGCCATAATCTAAAGACACCCCTTTAGCACATGCACCCGCTGTTTATAGCAGCATTATCAACAATAGCCAAACTATGGAAAGACCCCAAATGTCCGCTGACTAATGAATGATAAAGATGATGTGGCATATATATACAATGAAATATTATCCAGCCATCAAAAAGAATGAAGATAAAGAATGAAATACTGTTATTTGCAAGGACATGGATGGAGCTAGAAATGCTAAGTGAAATAAGTCAGAGAAAGACAAATATCATACAATTGCATTCATATCTGGAATTTAACAAACAAAATGAACATAGAGGAAAGAAAAAAAGAGAGGGAAGCAAACCATCAGAGACTCAACAATAGAGAACAAACTGAGGATTGATTGGAGGGAATGGGCTAAATGGGTGATGGGTATTAAGGAGGGCACTTATGATGAGCACTGGGTGTTATATATATGTAAAGAATCACTAAATTCTATACCTGGAACCAATTTTACCATATATTTTAACTAACTAGAATTTAAATAAAAACTTGAAAAAGCAAAATAAAGACAGCTCTTTTATTTAACAAAAATTCTCCAACTATTATAACAAGAATTTCACATATATTACAAGTTCTAAGACCAACATTTAAAATAATCTATGATATACAAGAAAGTGATAATACACTACTTACCAAATGTACCCAGAAAATAAACTAAAACTATCATAAGTCACTGGTTTCATGAAACACTTCCTCTCAGTCAAAGTTCAGCATGTGTATCAATCACCAAAATCACTAGTAAATCACACAATAGATTCTGAACACGGACAAGTTAATACTTGAGATCCTGCACAGAACTTTTCCCAATTAATTCCTGAAACCACAGTATACAATCAATATTCAGTAATGCCATTTTGAGTGATGGTAGTCTTCTCACCCTTACATCAAAATCATGGATAATAATCAAGAGAAACCAAAAAACTATTTTTTGGATGTAAGGAGAAATGTCTACTCTACCAATGAAAATATTTATTGAACAGAGAAATATGAAGTGACTTTTAAAAAGAAGAAAACATTTGTATGAAGTTATTCCACTGGAATACAAAACTGCAAAATTCTGGTAAGGAGATAGTAATGTGGTTTAAGTAAATATAAATAACTAGCTGTTGTTTCTTAGTAGGAGGGGTTTGGATAATTAGATTTAATGAAAATGGAATCTTATTTATCTTAAACAATAGAATAGGCCAATTAAACTTCTTATAAGTTAAATCTAAGACTCATTAAAATAACCAAAATATGAACCTAAGTAGTAATTTAACTAATAAAAGAATATTTTTAAGGGGTCCTAGTCAAAAGAACGCTTCACCTACATATAAGTTCACTGTTGAACTATTTGGGACATGGCTGGATTTTATAGTTTGATACTTTCAGCCAACCTTGCTGAGAGCCTGCTATAGGTCCAGCACCATAGGAGGAGAAGACATGAGTATGAATTAGGATTGAAGGAATCCATGTTCTAAGTAAAAGAATCAAACCTATAAAATATCTAAATTGCAGGGAAGTGTTAATATAGTAAAGATCTATTAGAATCTCTCTTCAGGAGCACCTGGATGGCTCAGTCAGTTAAGCCTCCAACTCCTGATTTCAGCTCAGGCCATGATCTCATGGTTGTGAGATGGAACCCCATGCCAGACGCCAGGCTTAACAGGGAGTCCGCTTGAGGCTCTCCCTCTTCCCTGTCCCTCCCACTTTGTTCCTCCTCCTACTTATGCTGCACATGCACTCTCTCTCTCTAAAATAAATAAACAACACAAACATACACTCAAAGTGGTTGAAAGATCTAAATGTGAGATAAGAATCCATCAAAATCCTAGACGAGAACACAGGCAACAACCTTTTTGACCTTGGCCACAGTAACTTCTTGCAAGACATATCTCCAAAGGCAAGGGAAACAAAAGCAATAATGAACTAATGGAACTTCATTGAGTTAAAAAGCTTCTGCACAGCAAAGGAAACAGTTAATAAAGCTAGAAGACAACCTACAGAATGGAACAAGATATTTCCAAATGACATATCAGATAAAGCGCTAGTATCCAAGATCTATAAAGAACTTACCAAACTCAATATTCAAAAAAACAAACTATCCAGGCAAGAAATGGGCAGAAGACATGAACAGACATTTCTCCAAAGAAGACCTACACAAGCCCAACAAGCACATGAGAAAATGCTCCACATCACTTGCCATCAGGGAAATACAAATCAAAACCACAATGAGATACCAGTTCACATTGGTGAGAATGCTGAAAATTAAAAAGACAGGAAACAACAAATGTTGGAGAGGATGTGGAGAAAGGTGGAACCTCTTGCACTGTTGGTGGGAATGCAAACTGGTTCAGCCACTCTGGAAAACAGTGTGGAGGTTCCTCAAGAAGGAATAGGGTAAAAATAAGAGCTCTAAAAATAGAGCTACCCCATGACCCAGCAATTGCACTACTGGGTATTTACCCCAAAGATACAGATGTAGTGAAACAATAGGACACCTGCACCCCGCTGTTTGTAGCAGCAATGTCTACAATAGTCAAACTGTGGAAGGAGCCATTATGTCCTTCCACAGATGAATGGATAAAGAAGATGTGGTCTATAGATACAGTGGAATATTACTCAGCCATCAGAAAGGACAGATACCTACCATTTACACTGATGTGGATGCAACTGGAGGGTATCATACTGAGTGAAATAAGTCAATCAGGGAAACAATTATCATACAGTCTCACTCAATTATGGAATATAAGAAATAGTGAAAGGGACCATAAGGGAAGCGGGAGGGGGGGGACTGAGTGGGGAAAAATTAGAGATGGAGACAAACCATGAGAGACTCCTAACTCTAGGAAGCAAACAAAGGATTGCAGAAGGGGAAGTGGGTGGGGGATGGCATAACTGGGTGATGGGCAAAGGAGGACACATGATGAGATGAGCACTGGGCGTTATACTATATGCTGGGAAATTGAATTTAAATAAAAGTTTTTTAAAAAATTAAATAAATAAAATCTTAAATGAAAAAAAAGAAAATGAACTAGGGGTGGTGGAAGGGGAGGTGGGTGGGGGTGGGGGTGAATGGGTGACGGGCACTGACGGGGGCACTTGACGGGATGAGTACTCGGTGTTATTCTGTATGTTGGCAAATTGAACACCAATAAAAAATAAATTTATTATAAAAAAATAAATAAATAAAAATAACAAAAACAAAAAGAAAAAAGAAAAAAAAGAATTTCTATTCAAATGGAGATGATGTAAAACAATTCTATGGAGACAGCATTGGTAAAGATTCAGAGAAGAGCTTTTCATTAATCTGGGTTCTGAAGGGTTGAGAAGTTCTTTAAGGAGTCTACAGCATACAAAGGTATTCTAGGCAGAGGAAAGAAGATAAGGAAAGTATTAATTACATTTCTACTTTGCACCAGACCCTGTTCTTGCTATACACTTTCAGGTATGAAATCTGATTTAAAATTCACAATGATTTTTTAAATAGGTGT
Organism: Vulpes vulpes; assembly: GCF_048418805.1. Taxonomy (NCBI): domain Eukaryota; kingdom Metazoa; phylum Chordata; class Mammalia; order Carnivora; family Canidae; genus Vulpes; species Vulpes vulpes. The sequence goes on from NC_132789.1 coordinate 46,949,970, forward strand.
GTTACCTAACATTAGGAAAAAGATTCAGGTAGGATAAATGATCCGTCCACTGATAAATCACAGCTAGGAAATAAGGGTCCTAGGATTAAAACTCAGGTTTGTCCAGTTCTGTAGTCTATTCTCTCCCCATTATTCCACAGCATAAGAAAAAACATGAAAGTGTGGAAAGTGAATATTCAGAAGACAGTAAATAATCTGTAGTATGCATGTAAAGTACTGGGGTATTGGCTGGAAATAAAGTTAGAAAGATAAGTTGGGATAAAGATATAAGGAACATTGCATGGTAAAATAATTAATTTATACTGAAGGCGCTGGGAATCCACTGAATGTTTCTAAGCCAGAGGAATCTATGATAACATCTATGTTTAAAAGATAATTGGCAACAACATGGAAGATAAGACAAAGGAGAGAAAGACTGAAGGCATGGAGACCAGGTAAAAGACTAGGCAAAACTATGGAAAGCTTATTGATAAACCCATCTCCCAAAAATGTACTAACTAGATGTTAATCTGCATCTATCAACACAAACTTTCACATAAAGATAGCATTGTTTTGACTGGATAGTTATTTTACTTCTTACCAGAACTCACTAAAAATATATTTTTAATAAAATGGCTATTTAAGGTCAGTGCTCTCCACTTATTACATGTATATTTCCGAATGTACATTATACTAAAAAACAAAAAGTTAGATAAACGTTCTGACCATTCAATCAGGTGGGCCAAATCAGAGTATTATATGCTTTGAAATTAAAGAAAAAAGTGCCAATGAACATTTATATACCATAATTAAAAATAATATATCTTTCCAACAAATAAAATGACCATATAATATAAAAACATAAATATCTACTCTAAAATTATATAAGTAACAGCAACAATTATTTTCATGGCACTGAGTAGTTGTTTTCTCTGCTGGAGAAGAAAAAGGTGGGTTTATCACTCGAATTCTCTCTCTTTCCCTTAATTAGAAGACAACATCCAGCATCCTGCCATTATTATTCCTGCTGAAATATGTAAGTCCACATACCTCCTTTTACACCGGTGGAGATGAGAATGGGAGGAAGGCCATCTTCAGGAATTAGGTTCATTGCACTGCCAACAGGACTTCCAACCTGAGTTATACTCCCAGAGAACGGAGAGACATCCGTCTAGGAAAAGCAAATCAGCAAAGTGAGCATTGCAGAGAGCTCAAGATTTTACCAAAATATTGTTGAAAATATAAATCGGAATTTAAGTGAAAATTTGGAATTCATACGTTTTGAAAAATAGCACAAGTTTCTCATTAACTTGTGGTTTCCCAAACACCTGGATTTATACTATGAAAGTATTTCCAATTGTATTGTTTCTCTTTTTGGCATCACCAAATCATAAGAATGAGAGAAGAGGCCTTGTAGCCTAGGTTAAAGCTTTCTCTATCTAGGTTTCTTCGGCCATAAAAGAAAATATTTTTATTTTTATTTATTTATTTATTTTTAAGAAAACATTTTTAAAAACTGCAGTGGAACAGAAACTAAGTTTCAGTATTATCTCAATTTCTGAACCTTTAATGCATTTGGGTCCACTTAAAGTCTCATTTACAATGATGCCTGGGTGGCTCAGTCGGTTAGGCATCTGCCTTCAGCTCAGGTCAGGATCTCACGGTCCTGAGATCAAGTCTCACATCAGGTCAGGCTCCCTGCTCAGTGGGGAATCTACTTCTCCCTCTCCTTCTGCCCCTCCCCCCCTACTCATTGCTCTCTCTCCCTCTCTCAAATAAAATTAAAATCTCTAAAAAAAAAAAAAAAAAAGTCTCATTTTCATTGCTTTTTAAAAATAAAAAGGGACACCTGAATGGGTCAGTTGGTTAAATGTCCCTGATTCGACTCAGGTCATATTCTCAGGGTTGTGAGATCGAGCTCCTTGCCTGGCTCCACTCCACTGGAGCCTGCAGAAGATTCTCTCTCTCCTCTGCCCCTCCATCCACTTCTTTCTTAAAAAAATAAAATAAAAATTGTAAAAAATAAAACAAACTTTGAGAATAGTGGTGATGGTTGTACAGCAATGTGAATGGACTTAATACCACTGGTTTGTACACTTAAAAATGACTAAAATGAAGGATTTTATGTTATGTGTATTTTACCACAATAAAAAAAGAGAAAAAAATTAACTGATAAATACAGAATAAACGAGCATCTGGGTGGCTCAGTCTGATAAACATCTGATTCTTGATTTCAGCTAAGATTGTGATCTCAGGGTCCTGGGTCCAGACCCCACATTGGGCTCCACATCAGCAGGGATTATACTGGAGAATTTCTTTCCCTCTCCCTGTGACCTTCCCCCTGCGCTTGTGGGCAAGTTCATGCTTGCTCTTGCTCTCAAATCAATCTTTTAAAAATACATAGATTAAAACAAGTCATTGTTTTCTTTTGCTATGCAGTGAAATAAAACTTCAAGTTCATTTTTCTTTGCATTAATATGAAGATCACATTAACTACTCTAATAAAGTATAATGCTGCAAGACACATTTGGGGTGGAGTTAAATCCATTTAATTAACAACTTAATAGAATACACTCAAAGATCTATTAAAATAATGCTCTCTTCAGTATATTCTCTAACAAGAAAAGAAAAAAGAAAAGAAGCTTTAAAAAATGTTAAAATAAAAGCATTTAAAAACTGTTTTTAACATGTTTTAAAATATTTATAGGGGCACCTGGATGGCTGTTGGTTAAGTGTCCACCTTCAGATTAGGTCATGATCCCAGTACCCTGGGATCTCTCCCTTTGCCTCTCTCCCTGCTTATACTCGCACACTCTCTCTCTCAAATAAATAAATAAAATCCTCCAAAAAAGCCAAATAAAAAAATAAAAGTGTTTATAGCAGCTTTATTCATAACAGCCATAAACTGGAAACCATCCAAATGTCCGTTAACAGGAAAACAGAAAAATTGTGGTATATTGTGGAACATTACCCAGCAATAAAAAAAATACCAACTTTTGATGCACACAACATGGATAAATCTCATAATCAAATCTTCATAAGAAGCTAGACACAAAATACTATATACTATGTTTGCATTTAGATGAAATTTAAGAACAGTCAAAAGTAATCCATGGTAATACAAATCAAAATAATGATTACCTTGGGGAAAACACAGGCAGGTTTTGAAAAGGACACAAGGGAACCCTCTAGAGTATTTTCACTTGGGTAGTGGTTGCATGGGTATGTCCATAAGTTCATCAAGTTGCTTCTTAAAGATTAATGTGCCTCAAGCACAATGCTATCTAGATTTTATACTTGAATAAAGATTAAAACTATTTTTTATTTTTTTTAAACTTTTTTTTAAAATTTTTATTTATTTATGATAGTCATAGAGAGAGAGAGAGAGAGAGAGAGAAGAGAGAGAGGCAGAGACACAGGCGGAGGGAGAAGCAGGCTCCATGCACCAGGAGCCTGATGTGGGATTCTATCCTGGATCTCCAGGATCTCCAGGATCGCGCCCTGGGCCAAAGGCAGGCGCCAAACCGCTGCGCCACCCAGGGATCCCTAAAACTATTTTTTAAAAAATATGTCCATGTCTTACTATATTTTTGTCTATGCTATTATTTAGGACTCTATCAGTTTTTAGCAGGCTTTTGCTAAAAATTTTGCAGTGTTCTCATCACTGGAAAATTTTATTGACAAACCATTATTACTGATTTGAAACCTAGCAGAGGAAATAATCTATTCTAACTTATTATTTATTGATGCATAAATCCATCTTTTAGTTTCACAGAAAGTGGTCATCGGGTTTCCTCTTATGTATCATCTGCGAAAAGGAATTTATTTCATTCACTGAGTACCTACTAAGTGCCATGCATTTTACTGAACCATTAAGATGAGAAAAATATATTCTAGTCTGGCCCTAAATTTGTTTTCCTACATTTTACCAGATAAGTGTTTAAAAATAGAGTGTTGAGGGATGCCTTGGTGGCTCAGCAGTTTGGTGCCTGCCTTCGGCCCAGAGTATGATCCTGGAGCCCCGGGATCAAGTCCCACATCGGGCTCCCTGCATGGAGCCTGCTTCTCCCTCTGCCTGTGTCTCTGCCTCTGTGTGTCTCTCATGAATAAATAAATAAAATCTTAATAAAATAAAATAAAATAGAGTGTTGAACAATGTAAAAGACAGAAATAAAATATCTTGGTTTAGTTTTGTAAACTGAGCTGAACCGTTTCCCTGTAATATTCACTTACCAGAACTTCCTCTTGCAGTCAAACAAAATTTATATTTTAAAAACCTATCAGGGTCACCTGTCTGGCTCAGTTGGTAGATTGCACAACTCTTGATCTTGGGGTTTTAAGTTTGAGCCCCACGTTGGATGTAGAGGTCACTTAAAAATAAAGTCTTTAAAAATCTTACATAGAAACCAAAAAGTAGAACAGAAGAAAGTAGAGATGCTCAGTTGAAGAGAAAGGAAGAGAGGGATTCCTCAGCCACCTGTATATGGCCTGGCCCTTCCTCACCATGGCACTCCCAAGAGATCACCAAAGAAGCTGGGGAACATAGTTTGAAAACCAATGTACAAAGGCGGCAGGATTCCCTCTGCATGACCTCTATCTAACTACAGCAGTAGCCTGAGCCCACTGAGAACAACCTTCATAAGAGTCTTTCTCTTGGGGGGAAAAAAAACCCTCTAAATATAGAGCAAACAAGAACTGATTTTGCCAGGACACCTGGGTGGCTCAGTGGTTTAGCGCCCGCCTTTGGCTCAGAGCGTGATCCCAGGGTCCTGGGATCGAGTCCCACATCGGGCTCCCTGCAGGAAGCCTGCTTCTTCTCCCTCTGCCTGTGTCTCTGCCTCTCTCTCTCTGTGTGTCTCATGAATAAATAAATAAATCTTTATTTTAAAAAAACCTGATTTTGCCACCTTTACTTTACCCCTAGACACACAGACATATGCACTAAACTGTATCTGAAACCCACAGGGTTCCATAGAAAGGTCACTCAACTTAGAAAGTGGCAAGGCAGAAGCAGCACAATGCTGAGTAAACTAAGTACACATTTTTAGCTGCTGTTTTATTTTCTTACCTCTGCTGGTAGAGGACTGGTAGTTACTGGCTTCACTGGGTCATGTGACACAGCCAGGGTTCCTGCAGAGGAAGTTCCATTCACGGTTAATTTGGCTGCATCAGCAACTTCTCCATTAGGCAGGATCCCATCAGCAAACCAAACTCGCCTCTGCTCTCTGGGCTGAGCCACTTGAGGAGCCAGAAAAATAAAACAGGTATCAATGTGATATTGGTAGGACTTCTTAACATCAAAGAAGAGAAGGTCACCAATTCCAGAAGTACTAAGAAATCACTTCTTAGCATCTTATAAATATAAGAATTGTAACTGTGTTTAAAAGTAGTTATAAATAAAATATGAGTTTAAATATATTCTTTATTTCTGTAACTTAAAGATTTAAAACACTTTGCTTTAAAATATTAAGTACACTTATGATAATGTCACATACTCTGTTCCCTATTATTGACAGAGAAACTAAAAAAGGTTTTTTAAATGCCTAAGAAATAAATTAATAGCAGGGGGAAAATATCTAGCAATAGATATCCACATCTCCTAAAAGTATGAAGTTTCCCCAGGAATTAAATATCTGGAAAAGTGATTTGGTATTTTTAAAGGGCAAAAGATGCCCTGAAGAATGTTCAAGAATTATTTACTAATAAAGGAAGAGTTGGCACAGATATATAAGAGAGTTGGGAAGCAAACTGACCAGATTTTTGGCTGAAGTATAACTGAAGATGAAAAAAGAGTGACCTGGCAGTGCAAAAGTAGTTCGCAATAGGGGAAAAGCTGGAACACTAGGTCTGATGAAATGATCTCTTTAAATCCAGTTCTGGAAATCAATTCCAAACAACCAAAACAAAGAACGACTAGCAAAGAACAACAAAAACAACAAATGAAGAGAATAAAGATTTTAAGAAAGAAAGTCTGAACTCATAAAAATACAAGGAATATGACTAAGGGATGATCTGAAGAGAGGGGGAAATGGGGAAGAATGTGACAATGTCAGTAGAAGTCTTTGATCTTCAAACAGGGAGGAGGGCTAGTTAGCAAGGGGAAGGAAATATTACTAGACAAAAAGACATAAAATTAATCAAAGAAGATTGATCTTAATTATCAAGGGAAACTTCTTCACAAGATCTTTTTAAGGAAATACATAATTGTTATTTTTACTACTGATTATCTCCTGAATTTACAAAGTGCCTTTCAGCAGACAATATCATAATCCTAAAGATATAATAGACTAAAATAAGTTGAACCTATGATTTCCTACCTATCACCTATATAATCAGAATTAAAGTTCCAGATTTATAAAGGTCTAAGTACCTAACATATTTTCATATTTTTATATGGATAGATTAAAAATGAAAAGAGAAAATGGCAATGTGTTTTCAAAAAGCAATATTAGAATGGGCTGGTCCAAAGAAAGAACTCTCCATTTTCATAAACTCCTACAAAGAACATTAAAGTAGGCATGAAGCTAGGATTTTACAGACCAACCTCAAATTCTGTATCTTTTTTCAAGTATAAGCAGTGTAATCACTCCATTCTTAAGCTGGAGAGTGTATTAGCATATTTTTAGAGGTGCCTCCAAAATATCAGGCAACACAGTATTATTCTTTATTTGCCCAGAAATAGTCTTGACACATTTCTCACCTTGTTCCTTCCACTTTAATAACCACCCAAAGGGACTTATCTACAGTGTTTTAAAGACTTGTGCTGTAAAATCACATCAGCACATTTTCAGAGGAACTTGGTGAGGAAAAAGAGAGAGAAGAGCACATGATCCCCTACCTTCTGCTCCAGGGTGCTTTAAAACTCCCACAGGTACCATCACAGTGGGAGGTGGAGAGCTCAGGGCTCCTGAGGCCTGAGCTTGCTGCAAGGGAGGGATAGTAGAACAGTATTCAGCAGGATTGTTAGGGTTAGGGCTCTGGCTTGAGGCACTCATCATGTTCTCCCAGGCTTGAGCTAAAGCAAATACAGACAATCAATGTGAATGGATTGCAAAATATGGACATCAAGACCTCCACAATATTGGATAAATAATGTAGTTCCTCCTCATTAACACTCATAGTATGTCTCTCTTCCAGCTAGTGAAAGTATGAAGGAGATAGGTGATTTTACTCAATAAAGGAGACCATTTAGTTAAGTAAACTATTTGGAAGCAACAAATAAGAAGTAGGTGATACTTCTGATACAGACTGATATATCAGTCTGAGGTTAATGACTAGGCACCTGGCTTCTTTAAAAGAGACCATATGTTCCCTTAACAGGGAGTGAAACATCAAACTAGAATTTGCAACTGCGATAGCATTTAGACATGGCGGGGGCAGGTTTAATATTCTATGCATTTTATAAAGTTCTAATGAAAATCAAAATCGGAGATTAAAATAGCATAACTCCATTGTATGATATTCTTGGTTTCATTTATAGACTTCTAGGCTTTTCTCAGTGGAGGTAAAATCTCACTTGAAAAATTCTGAAGGCTAAAGCTCAAGAGAACACATCTCAACATTTTTGTGAATTCTGCTTGTGTGTAATCATTACTTCATGTAAAAGTATCCAGCAACAAAAACCATTTCACACCTCTGGTGTGCCTCAAAAGCATAGGACCCATTTGAACATGAAAATGTGCCAATGTCATATAACTGCCATCAACCAATATGAATGATCACAAATGTGTTAAGAATCTGTATATTCTATATAATTTTACTAACTAAATATTGACATATCAACTATTGTTTTTAAAGTAAACAGGATGCAAGATACTACAGAAATGAAAGATATCAAATTTTATCTTCAGGTTCAGGTAATACTATATGCCCAGGAATGGAATCCACTCAATTTTTTAAAGCATCTCTTAAAAACTCTCATTCAACATCAAAGAATGATCCATAAGATTATGAACATTTATTGCCTCTAAACTCCAGGACAAGACTAAAAACAATAGCTGTGTTCCTTTGAAAGCACTGGCAGAAAAATGGTAGGAAGAAAAAAAGTGAAAGGAAATAGGGATAGGAAACACTGAAAAGCATCAAATTAAATATTCAGAAAAAGACTTCGCTAAGCCATGCAAGAGGAAAGACACTGGAAAAACCAGAAAAAGTAGATACTTTAGGATCCCCTGGTAAGGGCATCCTTGGCTTAATAAAAATAAGTATTCTATATTAATCCTCTGCCATTTCCTTCATCTTTAGCTATGCCAAGTTAAAAAAAAAAAAAAAGGAAGAAGCTATCAACTTGAAAGACCTCATCAAATAAAAGAGGTAGTAGGTACTGTAATTAAGTATCATGCTCTTTTCTGTGGATATATGGCTGAAAATGAAAGCAGAATTAAAAATCATCAATTGAGTAAATGAATGAAATAACTACAATCTAAAAATTGACCCTTAAGAGTGGAGAGAATGAATTAACATTTGATCAAAACTGTAAGAATTCAGAAATGGGAGGAAATTGGGTGGATCACAGGAGATCAGAACAGATCAGATTAACTGACATGCAGTAGGTTAATAAGCCAGCAACAGGAAAACATCACTATGAGCAACGCAGACAGACAGAGCAGGAGGGGTCTGAAGCAGATAGGTTCCGGCCTCCAGGATGCACACTCCCTGGCACAGGCAGCAGTGGTGCCCAAGTTGAACATTTTATTAGCAATTCTTCTGGCAACTGTGCAAAGAGGTACTCAAAGAGAAAATACTACAGCCTGATCAATTTTATTGTATCTCTTTACAAAAATTCTATTGTTGTTTTTTTAAAGTTTTAACTAAAATGTCCTTAGATTCATTTCCAGTCCCACAAAAGATGAACACTGGACAAGCTGTATTTACTTTCTTCTGGCCATATTCTTCTACCACATAACTAAATTCAAAATTAATATCCTTATGACAAATCTAAATAGTATTAAGGAGATAACTGATAGATAAATGCACTTCTCTATTTGATCTTAGATGCTAAAATACTTATTTTTAGCAAGATAAATAAAACAAGGTGTTAATAAGAACACATTTTAAGTTATCAAGGTATTCCCTAGAAAGAGATAGCTTCCCTTGAAAGGAAAACCTTGGCCCAATTTTAGTATTTCATCATCTGAGTAGTCAATAGCCTACCCACCATCCCACTTTAGTCATTTCACAGAACAGTAAAGCCACACAGCACCAGATTTCCATGAGAACCTCCTTTCTTCCTGCAAAACTTACCTGACATTAGCATTCATTCATTAAATTAGGCACAGGAATCTTGAAATGCTACAACATCTTCAAAACATGGAAATTTAGCTCAATATTTTCAGTTAAAGGTGTGCCTTTTGAGAAGGTGAACAACATATGGAGAAAGGCAGGAAAAAACAGTAGCCTTTTCATAGGAATTCTCTTGTTTTGTCTTCATAACTGTGAATTCAAACTGTTTTAATACTTACCATTCATTAGCACTGAATGGCAGATTACACATACTCTAGCTTCCTTTCTATCCATGTATAACAGTTTACATTTCAGGCTACAGCAGGAAGCACAGAAAACCTATAGGAAAGAAAAAGAACATACTAAATGTATTTAGGATCACAGTACAAAGGGAATAAACCAATACTGACCAACACTGACTGACAGGATATCATATTACTACAACACTGAAAATTTCAAAGGAAAATGCAATTGAGAAAGCTGGGCACAAGACCCAATTCAAAAGCAAGAGTGAGATGACACATCTGTCAGCAAGAAGTAAAAGTGTTGGTTGAAAATAAAAATCTTATCCAAGATTACATAACAAATACACAGCAGGGGGAAAAATGAACTGCCCTTAGGTGATATTCCTATACACAATACCATGTAACATGGGCATTTAAAGATAGTTACATCTGTTTGGAAAGGCAATAGAGCAGGATAAAATAATAAGCAAGCATTGAGAATTCCAGGTTTGAGCTTCTGGTTTTTACTCATTTTATGTGTGGAATAATAATCATAATACTTATTTTCACTGGTTTGCTATGAAAGCCAGGAAAAATCAAAGTATACAACTCAATCACAAAAATAAGCACAGGCCCAGCTATAGGAAATCAGAGCAGGCAACCAAAAATTCACCAATTTCACCAAGGCCAATTTCTAGCACCTTATTTCCACTTTCCAGAGTTGGTTCCTGATAATACTACTTTCTTCTCCCTTCCACATCAGGCAATAAGAATCTCCTTAGCTCCCTGCTAAGATTTATTTTCTTGAGGAGTCATTAGTCACTTATCACAGAGAGCTCCATACAGACAGAAGGCTGTTGCAGTAGGATAAATTCTACTAATCCAGTCTTTGTGGCCAGGATGTACCTATCTGGGGCACCTGGGTGGTTCAGTGGTTGTGTCTGCCTTCAGCTCAGGGAGTGATCCTGGGATCGAGTCCTGCATCTGGCTCTCCGCAGGGAGAGCTTTTCCCTCTGCTTATGTCTCTGCCCCTCTGTGTGTGTGTCTCTCGTGAATAAATAAAAATAAAATCTTTAAAAAAAAGGAAGTATCTATCTTACAAAGATGAATCAAGAAATGAGGTCATAGACCTCAGGTCTCAGACCGAGAGAGATCATCTCCTCTCCTACCATGATTATCAATTTAGTTTTCAGAAGCTTTATATTTCTCAAAGTAACTGCAATGCAGGGGGAACAAGAAATATATTATCCTTTTTGCTATCAGAAGAAACTGAGTTTGGATGGTTAAATGACTACTTGTTCAAGTTCACAGCAAATTGTATGAATACAAGCTTTTTACATATATTATCTCATTTAACCTGTGAACGCAATCATTCACAATTAACAGAGTTAAATAAAAAAATGTCAAGTAAAATCATTCAGCTGTACAGCTAGTAGGTTACCTAATAAGTCTCCAAAGGCTCTGTTCTTAACCACTACGTAATACTGTCTCATTCTAATTCATAGATGGCATTTCATTTTGAGACTTGACTTTTCCTTCTCCCTCACCATGACTACATCTAGTCAGTCAGTTGCTAAGTCCTATTCGTTCTCCCCTTATTTTTTTTTAAGATTTATTTATTTATTCATTCATTAATGAGACACACACACAGACGGGGGGGGGGGGGGGGGGCAGAGACACAGGCAGAGGGAGAAGCAGGCCCATGCAGGGAGCCCGACGTGGGACTCGATCCTGGGTCTCCTGGATCACGCCCTGGGCTGAAGGCAGGCGTGAAACCGCTGAGCCACCGGGGCTGCCCTCGTTCTACCCCTTAAATGGTACTCCCAAAATACCATCTCTCCCTCTCCATCATTAATGCTGCTGCCTTTATTCAGGCTTCTATTATCCGAGGCCAAGAAGATAACATAATGATCTGTCCTCCTAATCTTCAGATGCCTTTCTAATTCATCTTTCACACAAACAATAAATGACAAACTTTCTAAACAGTAAACCTAATTATGATAATCTTTGTAATCAAGATGTAAAGCCAAGAAGGCATCATTTATTCATTTACGCTACAGTTATTTGAGCCCCAACTATGTGCTGGGTCAGGCTACCATACTAGATGCATCAGTGAACAAAAACAGGTATGACCTTTGCCTTAATGAAAGTTATAGTCTATAGAGATTGTAATCTAAAATTAAATAATCACACAAGTGAATATAAAATTATTTGCTTCAAAAGAAGTACATGGTAAAATAAGATGTATTCTAGGCTTTACCACAACTGGCAGGGTCAAGGAAGGTTTTATTTAGGAAATGAGAAAGATAAACTCTGAGGTAAAAGTTTTCTAGGCATAAAATGGTAACAAGGAGAGAGAGACAATAATAAGCCAAGGTAACTGCAAATGCACAGGTCTCATCAGGAGAAGAAAGCATGGCTCCATTAAGGAACTAAAAATAGTTAATGTAGGGTAGCCCCAGTGGCTCAGCGGTTTAGCACTGCCTGCAGCCCAGGGTATAATCCTGGAGACCCGGGATCGAGTCCCACATCAGGCTCCCTGCATGGAGCCTGCTTCTCCTTCTGTCTGTGTCTCTGCTTCTCTCTCTCCTCTCTGTATATTCTCATGAATAAATAAATAAAATCTTAAAATAAATAAAAAATAAAAATAGTTAATGTAGCTAGAGACCCTTAGGTTAAGGGAGGCGAGGAATAAGATGAGGCCAGATAAGACAAATAGCATATGATTTCATTCATGTGTAGAATCTAAGACACAAAACAAATGAACAAAGAAACAAACAAAAATATGGACTCAAATACAGAGAACTGGTGGTTGCCAGGGGGAGGTTAGCGGGGTGAGGGGAGGGTATGGATGAAATAGATAAAGGGAATTAAGAGGTACAAACTTCTAGTTATAGGAGTCATAAGTCATGGGGATGAAAAGTAGAGCATAGGGAACAGTCATTAAGAGTAATATATAGAACTCTTGAATCATTATATTATACATATGAAATATAACATTGTATGTTAATTACATTCAGTTACAAAAAAAGATGGCAAACCAAGCAAAGGTTCTATATGTTTTATTAATAATTTTGGTTTTCTAAAGAGAGCAGTGGGAAATCACTTAAATATTTTAATCAAAGAGAAAGATATAATCAGACCTGCATGGCTACAGTGTAGAAAAAAAAGAATGGGTCTGGGATTTTTCAATGTACAAAACTCAATCAGTGTAATACACATTAACAAAATGAAAGAAAAAAACCCATAAAATCATTTCAATTAAAAAAAAACCTTTGACAAAATGCAACACCCTTTCATAATAAAAAGCCAAGAGACTAGAAACAGAAGGAAACTATCACAACATAATAAAAGCCATATACAAAACACCCACAGCAAACATACTCAATGGTAAAAAAACTGAAAGCTTTTTCTCTAAGTTCTAAAAGGATGCCTGCTTTCACCTCCTCTTCTCAACATTGGTATTGGAATTTCTAGCCAAAGTACTTAGACAAGAAAAAGAAATAAAAGGCATCCAAACTAGAAAGAAGTAAAATATCTGACAGATAAAAATATCTGTCTGCAGATGATAAGAACTTATATACAGAAAACCCTACATATTTCACATAAACTATTAAAACTTATAAATGAATTCAGTGAAGTTGCAGTATACCAAGTCCACACACAAATATCAGTTGCATTTCTATACACTAAAAATGAACAATCTGAAAAGGAAATTACAAAACAATTCCATTTACAATACATCAAAAAGACTAAAATAGACTAGATAAAATATTTATGTTATATATAATGAACAAAGGACTAAGATCCATAACATATAAAAAGCTTCAATGAACTAATAAGAAAAATACAAATACCTCTAGAGAAGATAACTCACATAGGTAAATTTACAGAAAAATAAAGGGACGCTTGGGTGGCTCAGTGGTTGAGCATCTGCCTTTGGCTCAGGGCATGATCCTGGAGACCTGGGATCAAGTCCCACATCGGGCTCCCCGCATGGAGCCTGCTTCTCCTCTCTCTGCCTGTGTCTCTGCCTTTCTCTCTGTGTCTCTCATGAATAAATAAAATCTTTTAAAAAAAAAGAAAAGAAAAATAAAATGGCTAGTAAATAAAGATATACTAAGTAACACTTATGACAAAATAAAAATTAAAGGAATGAGATACTCTTTTTCGTTGTACAAAAATTAAAAAAAAAAACTGGTATCATCCAATGGTGGTGAGGGTACAGTAAAAAGGTCAAGTTAGAGGATAAGAATTGGATGGAAACAGGGCTTTTTCCCCCTCTCTCTTTTTATTTTATATACATTTTCTAGGTGTTGGACTGGGATATTTTAATTTTATTTTGAGTAGACCCTTTTCTGTATTCTAAATGAAAAATAGAATTAAAAGGGACATTAGTTGGGCGTTACAGGTTGAATCGTCTCTCCCCTGAATGCACATATTTAAGTCTCTCAGTACTACTACAGAATGTGACTCATTTGGAAACAGAGTCTTTACAGAGGTAATCAAATTAAATGAGGTCATTAAGGTAGGCTCCTAATCCAATATGACTGGTAACTTTATAAAAGGGCAAATATGGACACAGTATGCAGAGATTACGATATAAACATAAAGATATGAACTATAAGCCAAGGAAAAAGACACGGAATAGATCCTTCTCTCAAGACCATCAGAAGGAACCAACCCTATCACCATCTCAATCTCAGACTTCTAACCTCTGGAATTGTGGCACAATAAATTTCTATTGTTTAAGCCACCAGTTGGTGGTACTTTATTTTTAAATTTTTATTTATTTATTTGAGAGCGAGTGAGTGTGAGTGGGGGGAAGGAGCAGAGAGAGAGGGACAAGTAGACTCTGCACTGAGCCTGGAGCCTTACTTGGGGCTCAATCTTACCACCCTGAGATCATGACCTGAGCCGAAATCAAGAATCAGAGGCCAACTGACCCAGCCACCCAGGTATCCCCCAGTAGTCCTTCATTATGGCAGTCCTATAAAATTAATACAACTAGCAACTTTCCAAAGTAAAGGACTTGCTTTGGGTAAAAAATCCTCAAGAAAGTATAAAAAACAAACAAACAAAACAAAACAAAACAAAAACCAAAGATACCCTTTTTAAAAAGCAAGCTAGGGGGCAGCATTATGCAGTTAAACAACAACACCTAAGACTACTATCCTTCCCAATAAGCGATGGGTCTAACAATAGTGTGAAGGGGGATCTTTTATGTCTCCAAGGAAATTAGAGAAAGGTACAGAAGTTAGTTAGAAAAGTGGATGACCTGCCAAGAAACTACCTACAATGGTAAGAAAATGGGAGTCAGGGGGATCCCTGGGTGGCGCAGCGGTTTGGCGCCTGCCTTTGGCCCAGGGCACAATTCTGGAGACCCGGGATCGAATCCCACATCGGGCTTCCAGTGCATGGAGCCTGCTTCTCCCTCTGCCTATGTCTCTGCCTCTCTCTCTCTCTCTCTCTCTGTGACTATCATAAATAAATAAAAAAATAAAAAATTAAAAAAAAAAAAAAAGAAAATGGGAGTCAGGCAAATGGATGCATTTCTGTGGGATCACCCATGCCAGAGAACTACATGGGATCAAATGTAACATAAATCACAAAACCACCACAGAACAGTACATACTGCTGACAGGTGTCGTACCACAACATAAAACAGAAGAATGACCCAGAAATGCTGGTTTTCATTCTCAAAAAGACAAAGACTATCATGTAATAAGCTCCTCAGGTCATTAGAATTAGTACCATGGAATAGATATGTAGAATCTAGGAGATTTGAACCACATGAGAACAATAATAATTCTGGATTTAAAACTACCAGATGAAGTTGCTTGCCATGAATCAGGCTAGTCAGTGTTTCTGAACAACTTGGCATTCTTGGCATTTGGGGCAGCCAATTCTTCCCTGCACAGCACTGTTCTGCTTAACACAGGATGTTTAGAAGCCCGGGTCCCAAATTACTATACACCAGTAGCAATCCCAGTCACTGTGACAAACAAACAGCATCCCACTTCACATTCCAAACATCATCTAAGATCCTTCCCCAGTTCTGAGCTGAGGGTCAGAGTCAAAAAGACAGTTCTAGAAATAGAGAATTACATTATCTGCACATACAAACTTATTATACTACCAAAATATCACCCCATATACTTTTATTATCACAACTAACACAATCTACTGCAATCTATTACTACATTTACCATAGTCTTCATTTTCCCACACTAGGATGTAAACTTCATGAAGGATTGAAGTATTTTAATACTGATACCACAGTGCCTGAAATAAAATAGGTGCTTAACGAATGTTTCTTGCTTCCTGATTACTAAAATTACTGCACACATGAATATGTGAGTGGAGAAGCAAATAGTAAAAGTTGTCTCTTTGTAAAGAGACAAATTATGATAATTTATAGTGCATAAGCTATTCAATGTTCCAGCTAAGGACCAGTTAAAATGTTCCACTTATGTGGGTTTGTTTGTTTGTTTTTGTTGTTGTTGTTTTTACTGAGGTCAGTTCCTTTATTTCATTGTTTACATATATTAAGGTTTATTCTTTGTAGAGTTTAATTTTTTTTTAATTGAGGTATAACTGACACACATTATATTAGTTTCAGGTGTACAACATAATGACTTAGTATTTGTATATATTGCAAAATGACGACAATAAAGTCTAGTCGACATATGTTATCATACATAGTTACAGAATTTTTCCTGTTATGACAACTTTTAAGATTTACTGTCTTGGGGATCCCTGGGTGGCGCAGCGGTTTGGCGCCTGCCTTTGGCCCGGGGCGCGATCCTGGAGACCCGGGATCGAGTCCCACATCGGGCTCCCGGTGCATGGAGCCTGTTTCTCCCTCTGCCTGTGTCTCTGCCTCTCCCTCTCTCTCTCTGTGACTATCAAAAATAAAAATTAAAAAAAAAAAAGATTTACTGTCTTGGTAAATTCCAAATATGCTATATAGTAATATTAACTATAATTGCTATGCTCTGCATTACGTCCCCATGACTTATTTTATAACTGAAAGTCAATACCTTTTGACTCCCTTCAACCATTTTGCCATTTTACCCTACCCCTACCCCTCATTTCCTCCCTGCTTCTGGCAACCACTTATCCATTCTATGGGCTTAGGGTATTAGTTTTTTTACTTTTAGATTCCACATAAAAGAGAGATCATATGGTATTTTTCTCTGACCATCTAGAGTATTTGTAATTTTTCTTTAATGTGCCATTTCTGGACTTCAATCTCAACTTTATCATTCCCTGACCAAATAACTTTATGGGAATATATTTTTTAAAGATTTTATTTATTTATTCATAATAGACAGAGAGAGAGGGGGGCAGAGACACAGGCAGAGGGAGAAGCAGGCTCCATGCTGGGAGCCCGACTCAGGACTCGATCCCGGGACCCCAGGATCACGCCCTGGGCCTAAGGCAGGTGCTAAACCGCTGAGCCACCCCGGGATCCCCTTTATGGGAATATTTTAAACTCTGCCAGCCTCAGTTTCTCCTTATATGTAAAAATAAAATGTTAATATTCTCCTTGTAAGGCTTTTATGAGGATTAAATGGATAATACATATAAAACGTAGTAAATTGAGACCGAGTGAAATGATGGTGCCTTTATTTCCCTTTCCAAACTTCCTACTCATGGCTTTCTACATAACACATCTTACTGCCAAATTTATAAGCAAGTTTTATACTCAAGTACCATTTGTGCCTATTTATTCCCCTTTAGAGTGTAAATAATACTTATTAATCCTTGAAAATTCTTGAAAATTCAAATCACCAAATGTTCACTTATTTCGTTCCAATTCAGAAAGTGGAAAAAGTGACATCCCAGGTCTTCAAAAAGCACTGTAATTATGACAAAAATAACTGCCTTGCAAGAACAAAAAGCATGAAAGTGCTTGTGACTAATACCCAGCTATTCACAAAGTGACAGTAACAGCTTATAAAAATTATTTTTTTTCTTTTTTTTTAAAGATTTTATTTATTTATTCATGAGAGAGACACAGGCAGAGGGAGAAGCAGTCTCCCTGCAGGGAGCCCGACATGAGACTCGATTCCTGGACTCCAGGATCACGCCTTGGGCCAGAGGTAGATGCTCAACCACTGAGCCACCTAGACATCCCAGCTTGTAAAAATTCTTAAAGTCAGAAAAGTACTTTACCCTTGCTTATTAGCAAATACCAAAACCAATGTAGTAAGAGCTAAAGCAGTTCTGATGCCAACTCTGCCTCTATTCAAGCACCTGTTCCAACCAACTACTGTTATTAACTGAAAACAAAAATAATTATTAGTCATTTTAAGAGTATACCACAGGAAGGGCTATAAAAGGTCTCTAATTTAACCTTGCAATTTTATTTCCTTTTTTTTTTAATTTTTATTTATTTATGATAGTCACACAGAGAGAGAGAGAGAGAGAGAGAGAGAGGCAGAGACATAGGCAGAGGGAGAAGCAGGCTCCATGCACCGGGAGCCCGACGTGGGATTCGATCCTGGGTCTCCAGGATCGCGCCCTGGGCCAAAGGCAGGCGCCAAACTGCTGTGCCACCCAGGGATCCCACAATTTTATTTCCAATCCAGGTTACACAGACAAATACAACACCAGAATTATAAGAAAATAAATTCAACATAAAACCTTAAATTTGTTTGAAGCTACCAAACTCAATTCCTGTAATACGCTATAAATTAATTCTTATATGTCCTGTTGTTATTTTATAAATAACATATATTGTGTTTTATGTTTTATGTGTAGGTTAAAAAGTGCTAATTTGGGACGCCTGGGTGGCTCAGTGGTTGAGCGCCTGCCTTCCGCCCAAGGCGTGATCCTGGAGACCAGAGATCGAGTCCCACATTGGGCTCCCTGCATGGAGCCTGTTTCTCCCTCTGCCTGTGTCTCTGCCTCTCTCATGAATACATAAATATTTTTTAAAAAGTGCTAATTTGTTAAAGGCAAAAAATTAAAACACATCCCCCCTACTTTAAGCCATATTTTGGTCATTCTGCATTTTTAAAACATTTTTAATAGAAAATTTCAATCATATAAAAGTAGACATAACAGCATAAAAAATCCTTAAGTGCCCAGTGCCCAGGTGAAACAATTATTAAAGCAAATCCTCGTCTAGTTCTTCATTTAATAATTTTGAAATAAATCTCAGATAGCATTTCATCTCTAAATATTTCAGTACATAACTCTGAAACACAAGGACTATTTCAACAGTAGTATATCTTAAAATTAAGATTCTTAAACTTAATTTCTTAATATCAAGTATCTGAACAATGTTATATCTTTAATAGACATATCTTTTAATAGACTCCATTTTTAAAAATTTTTAAAAATATTTTTATTTATTTATTCATGAGAGACACAGAGAGAGAGGGGCAAAGACACAGGCAGAGGGAGAAGCAGGCTCCATGCAGGGAGCCCAACATGGGACTCCATCCCGGGTCTCCAAGGATCACGCCCTGGGCTGAAGGCGGTGCTAAACCGCTGAGCCACCCAGGCTGCCCCATTTTTTCTTTTTTTTTAGAGTAGTATTGGGTTCACAACAAAGCGAAGCGAACATTACAGGGCATTCCATATTCCCCTGCCCCAACACATGCCTAGTCTCTGCCATTATCAACATCAATCATTCTAGTTTCCTAAGGTGGAAGCTTAGATGATTGACTTTAGATCTTTCTTTTCTCATTTATGCATTTAATGCTGTATTGTATATTTTTACATTTTATTTAGCTTTTTAATGTTATGCTTGAAGTAGAAATCAAAGAGGTCCTTAATACTATAATTAGTGAATGTCTCAAGTCTCTTTTATTATATAGTTTCTCCTTCAAACATATTTTATTGAAAGAACTGAATCATTTGTCCTGTACTTTCCCACAATATGGATTTCACTGGTTGCCTTCCTGTGGTGATGTTTAATGTGTTTCTCTTAACTTTCTTATAAATTGACTGCTAGACATAGAAACTGATCAGTTTGGATATGCTCTTTCCAGGGGCGCCTGTGTGGTTCAGACAGTTAAGTATCTGCTTTGGCTCAGGTCATGATCCCAAGGTCCTGAGATCAAGCCCCATGTCTGGCTCCCGGCTCAGTGGGAAGTCTGTTTCTCTCTCTCTCTGATCCTACACTCCTGCTTGTGCTCTCACTCTGTCTCTCTCAAATAATTTTAAAAAGAATATGTTTTTTCTGGGAAGACTATTTCATAGATCTTGAATTATTTTTAATTGAACCAATACTAGGAACCTTGTTAAGAATTAAAAACAAAAAGAATTATCCAGAATTCCACCAATTAAAATTATTTATAATTTTACGTTGATTTATAAATACATGTTTTTATACCCAAGAATAACTTTTATAATTATAAACAAAGCATAACTATGAGTTTGCGTTTTATTTTATCCCTGTGTCATCATAGGCATTTTCTATACTGCTTTATCATGATTATTCTTTTTTTAAAAAGATTTTATTTATTTATTCATGAGAGAGAGAGAGAGAGAGAGAGAGGCAGAGACACGGAAAAGCAGGCTCCGTGCAGGGAGCCCAACATGGGACTCGACCCCGGAACTCCAGGATCACGCCCCAGGCCTGAAGGCGCTAAACCATTGAGCCACCCAGGGATCCCATCATGATTATTCTTAATGGTCAAATTATATATATTTAATAAATGTATATATCATATTTAACTTATCATTATCCAATTGTAGAGAGAAATTATTTGAAATGCACTTGCTATTTAAAGTAACACTAGGATGTCTAGGAGGCTCAGTCAGTTAGGTGTCTGACTCTTGATCTCAGCTCAGGTCTTGATCTTAGAGTTGTGACTTCAATCCCTGTGTTGTTCTGTCAAAGGAAGCACTGATTTGTTCTATCAAAGGAAGCACTGATTTAAGACTCAATATCCTACTCTCCATTTTTAAAATAATTCTCTTCTGGCTTAAAAAATTTGTGACTGGGGCATCTGGCTGGCTCAGTTGGTAGAGCATGCAACTCTTGGATCTGAGTTTGAGCACCCCATTAAGTGTACAGATTACTTAAAAGAAAATTGTAATAAGGCACCTAGGTGGCACAGTTGGTTAAGTGATTGACTTGGTTTCCGCTTGGGTCAAGATCTCAAGGTTGTGAGATCAAGACTGTGTTGGGCTCAGTGTAGAGTCTCCTTAAGACTCTCTCCCTCTCCTTTTGCCCCTCCCCTCGCCTGCCCTTGCAATAACTTGCGAATGTGTGCACGCTCTCCTTCTCTTTCAAATAAATTTTTTTTGGAAAAAAATTGTGACCAACCTAGATGAAATGGACAAATTCCTAAAAATACAAAACCTGCTGTGCCTGAATCAGGGAGAAACAGAAAATCCAAATACATCCATAACTAGTAAAGAGATTGAAACAGTAATCAAAAACATCTCAACAAAGAAAAGCTCCAAATAGGGACACCTGCATGGCTCAGCAGTTGAGTGTCCGCTCATGGTGTGATCCTGGGGGCCTGGCCCACATCAGGCTCCCTGCAGGGGAAGAGGCTGCTTCTCCCTCTGCCTATGTCTCTGCCTCTATCTTTGTGTCTCTCATGAATAAATAAAATCTTAAAAAAAAATAAAAATAAAAGTAAATTCACCCTTTATTCTAGGGAGGGGAGGGGGGGAGGGTACGAGAGGAGAGGAGAGGAGAGGAGAGGAGAGGAGAGGAGAGAAGAGAGGAGAAGAGAGGAGAAGAGAGGAGAAGAGAGGAGAAGAGAGGAGAGGAAGAAAGAAAAAGTTCCAAATAAAATGGCCTCATTGGTGAATTTTACCAAACATTTAAAAAACAAATAGGATCGTGCCATCTGTTTCTGGAAAGACTTATCAAAGTCTTTCCAAAAACTGAAAAGGAAGGAACCCTCCCTAATTCATTCTATGAAGCCAGCATTACCCTGATACCAAAGCCAAGCAAAGGCACTACAAGAAAACTACAGACCAATATCCCTTATGAATACTGACGCAAAAAAAAATCCTCAACAAAGTACTAGGAAACCAAATTCAGCAGCACATTAAAAGGATTCTGATGAAGTGGGATTTATTCCTTGAATGTAAGGGTGGTTCAACATAGAAAAATCAATCAATGTAATATACTACATTAACAGAATGGGAAAGAAATCCACATGATCACCAATACAGAGAAAGCATTTAACAAAATTCAACACCTTTAGATGATAAAAACATCTAACAAACTTAGAAGAAAATTACCTCAACATAAAAGGCCACATATAAAAAATTCACATCTAACATCATATACAGCTACGAAAGACTAAAAAACTTTTCCTCTATGATAGGAACAAGACAAGCATGTACATTTTTACTACTAATATTCAAGCTTAGTATTTGAAGATTAGCCAGAGCAATTAGGCAAGGAAAACAAATTGGCATTCAAATCATAAATGAAGAAGTAAAATTATCTGTTTACAGATGACGTGATCCTATATGTAAAAAATACTAGATTCCACACATAAAACTATAAAAACTAATAAATAACAGCAAGCTTGCAGGATATAAAGTAAACCCATACACATCAGTTGTAATTTTTTTTTAAGATTTATTTGAAAGAGAAAGAGAGAACATGAGTGGGGCAGTGGGTTACAATCTCAAGCAAACTCCCTGCTGAGCACAGCCAGACTTGGGGCTTGATCTCATGACCCTGAAATCATGACCCCATCTGAAAGCAAGAGTCAGATGCTCAGCCAACTGGGGCATGTAGGCACCTGCATAAAATCAGTTGTATTTCTATACACTAATAATGAACAAGTCAAAAATGAAATTAAGGAAATGATTCCATTTATAGTAGTATCAAGAATAATAAAATACTTAGGAATTAACCAAGGAGGTGAGAGTCTTATACACTGAAAATAACGAAAGTTTTTTTTTTAAAGATTTTATTTATTCATGAGACACAGAAAGAGAGAGAGAGAGAGAGAGAGAGAGAGAGGGGCAGAGACACAGGCAGAAGGAGAGGGAGAAGCCTGCTTCCTGCAGGGAGCCCGATGTGGAACTTGATCCCTGGACTCCGGGATCACGCCCTGAGCAGAAGGGCAGATGTTCAACTACTGAGCCACTTAGGCATCCTGAAAATGACAAAAAATTGCTGAAAAAAAGTAGAGATATAAACAAGTAAAAAGACAATTCATGAATTGAAGACATTATTGTTAAGATGTCCATACTATCCTGGGAGGCTGGGTGGTTCAGTCATCTGGTTTCAGCTCATGTCATGATCTCAGGGTCCTAAGATCCAGACTTGAGTTGGGCTTGTGCTCAGCATGGAACCTGCTAGAGATTCTCTCCCTCTCCTTTTCCCTACTCCTCTGCTCTTCCCCACACTGGCTCATGTGCTCTCTCTCTTAAAATAAATAAATAAAATCTTTTTTAAAATGTCCATACTACTCAAAGTTATCTACAGATTCAATGATGCCTCTATCAAAACTCCCTGATCTTCACAGAAATAGAAAAATCTATCCTTAAATTAATATGGAATCCCAAGGGATCCCAAATAGCCAAAATAATCTTGACAAAGGACATCTTTGGAAGATTCTTACTTTACGGTTTCAAATTTACTACAAAGCTACAGTAATCAAAACATTACAATATTAGTATAAACACAGACATAAAGAACAATGGAATAAAACAGCGAGCCCAGATATATATCCACACATACACAAATGATTTTGACATTTCAATGGAAAGAGGACATGTTTTGAACAAACGGTGCTGGGGAAACTAGATACCCATATTCAAAAGAATGAAATTGGACTCTTACACCATATACAAAAATTAACTCAAAGTGAATAAAAAAATCTAAATTTAAGTGCAAAAACTATTATAAAACAGAAGAAAATATAGGGAAATAGCTTCATGACATTTAGTTTGGCAACAAAAGAAAAGTAAATGAACATCAAAGTTTAAAACTTTGTTTGTATCAAGAGGCACTAACAACAGAGTAAAAAGGTAACTTATGGAATGAAAGAAAAGATTTGCAAATCATAGCTGACAGAGGACTGATGTCCAGAATATATAGAGAATTCTACAACAAAGAACACTTTTTAAAGAAACTACAGCCAATTTTCCAAAAAGACATAATTAAAATAGTAAGTTGCCATTTAATGATAGTCTACTACATATAGTACTAGGTAACACATTTATTACTTCTAATACACATAATTAATTCAACAGATCTTTATTATATAATTGTATAGGTTAAGTATTACCATCTTTATTTTACAGATGATCAAAGTGCCTTGCCTGATATCATAAAGAAGCTAGCAAATAGCTGTGAAGTTATTCTGAATCTAGGTGTTGAGAAATATTGATCTCTTTTGCTGTTTATAATGCTCTTAATACATTTCAACAAACTTTCACTGTGAGAAATTTCCACTTCTCTGCTTCCCAAGGAGCACAACCAGTGGTCATGTTTTAACAGCAGAGAACAAAACAAACCTTAAGAAAACTGATCTCTGAAGTTATAAACCAACAGATTTTCTTAAAGTGCTTTTTACTCGAGTCCAAAAAAGATTATTCTGTATTCACTACCAAAATTCTCAAATGTTAAACAAAATTGCCTGTAACTCAAGTTATTCAAGAGTAAATTGTGAGTAATTTAACATGTAATTTTATTTAAAATAAGAAATTGCCATCTAATAAGTACCAGATATTTTTCAACTTTCTTTTTGAAATAAATATATTTGCTTTGGACACATGCTATAAACATAGACATTCCCCTAAGAAAACAATATAAAAACCACCATAAAACTTACTGAACTGTTTCATTTTTGTCCTGTCAACTATATTTAAAGGAAAAGAATGTGAGTTATATAGACAAGAAAAAACTGACTGGGGTGCCTGGGTGGCTCAATGAGTTAAGCATCTGCCTTCAGCTCAGGTCCTGATGCCAGGGTCCTGGGATCCAGCCCCATTTGGGGCTCCTTGCTCAGCAGGAAGCCTGCTCCTCCCTCTCTCTTTGCCTCTCCCCCAGCTTGTGCTTTTCTCCTCTCTCAATCACCCTCTCTCTCAAATAATAAAATCTTAAAAAGAGAGAGAGAGAGAGAAAAGAAAACACTGGTTCCTAGTTCACTAACTGAAGAAACTATCAGTTTTTTCAACTGGAAGATAGGAATAATAAACCTTTCACAATGGATTTACTAGGAAAATGATAAATTACAGAGTATGCACCAAACAAAGGTTTAGCTACTTTCCGTTTCCTGCTTAGCTGGCTGCCTAGGAGCTCTGCAGTTGTAATTCCAAGTGTTGAAGTGATCCTTACTAAAGTTAAGGACCTCAATTTTATCACTCCCTTACCGTTTGTTTTTCCCTGAAACTATTGCATATTGCTTTGGCGTGTGGGCTCTAAATTTGAATCCTAACTCATTTATTGGCTGTGTGATTCTGAACAAGTTACTTAAAAATTTTAGGCCTATTTAGTCCCTTGTAAAATGTGGACTATAACCCTAGCTACTTCACAGGGTGTTATGTATATTAAATAAGATAAGTAGCATTTAGAAAAGTGCCTGGCTCACAGTTAACACTCAACAAAAATTCAGCATCTCACTCTCACCACCACTACCATCATCATCTATCTTCTTCCCACCGCAAAGCATGTACAGTTTTCTGATTTTTTTATTTTTTATTATTTTTTGTAATTGTTTTATTACTTATTTTATATATTTAAATTTTGTCATCTATGGAAGCATGAGCAGTATGTTTTAATAGGATAGCCATTCTATTTTTTCTTTCATCTCTTTGGTTGAAAACAGAACACTAAGCAATAAGTAAAACTTGAATGAATCAATGAAAGAATAAATGGAAATGGACAGAGAGATGGCAGCATAGATTGGCCTTATAAAACTTTTCTTGCTTCTCCAAAAATTGCTGTGTACTGCAAAGATAATGTAGCAAGCTCACAATGTCCCCAAAGACTTTATCCCATGAAGTCAGGACTGTACTAGTATAAAATGATTGAAAAAAATGTTTTTAAGATTTTATTTATTCACAAGAAACACACACACAGAGGCAGAAACACAGGCAGAGGGAGAAGCAGGCTGCATGCAGGGAGCCTGATGTAGGACTCGATCCCGGGTCCCCAGGATCATAACCTGGGCTGCAGGTGGCGCTAAACTGCTGAGCCACTGGGGCTGCCCAAATGACTGAAAATTTGATATACCCAGTCTCACAGGGCTACCAAAATTTCAATCTCTAACTAGATTTTACTTTCCTACTCCCAGGAAACTCTCAGACCTCTCAAACTTTCATCATTTACCTCTCTCAGTGTTCATATTTTCTATATGAAGTATGAGCCAAGTATGAGTAAATGTCTTTGTGCTCTCAACAATAAATCCACAATCCTAACTTAATCTGTCCCCAACTTAATCTTCCTTTCCCCAGTTGAAGACCAAACCCTCAACATGTGCATAGATCCCATTCCTTTGGCCTTCTTAAGGATTTTCTTCTTCCTTTGATCAATCATTTCCCACCCCCCCAAAAAAACATGTCTAGAGGATCATTCATTTAATTACATAAATACAAGAGTAAGTATTTCTCATCCTTTAAAAAATTCATCTATAGTGGTGCCACCGTGGCTCAGTCCATTGAACGTCTGCCTTCCGTGCAGGTCATGATCCCTAGGATTGAGCCCTGCATCAGGTTCCCTGCTTAGTGGGATCCCTGCTCCCCTCTCCGGCTTGTGCATTCTCTCTTGCTCTCTCTCTCTCTCTCAAATAAATAAAATCTTTTAAAAAATTCATCTATAACCACCATCTTCATCTAATAAGTGCTCCAAAATTTTGTTTGTTCTCCCTCACAGCAAAACTTCTTGAAAAAACTCTACCTCCTCACTTTTTATTCCATTTTCCACTCATCCCCCATTTTCAACCTATTCTGTCTTCTGTATCCACAGCTCTACTAAGTCTGCTTTTATCAGAGTCTGATATAGATCAGTCCACTGGTCCCTTTTCCTATTCATATGTTCTTGACCTTCCATCAGCACTTTATATAGGTGATAACTCCCCTCCTATGACAAACTACATTCTCCCTTTTATTTCCAAGACACCACATTTTTTTGGTTTTCTGCCTAACTCCCTGGCCATGCCTCCTCTGTCACTTGTACTGGGTCTTCCTCTGCTTGACCTCAGTATTCCTCTGTTGACCTCAGTAGCTCGGCCTTGGGCCCCTTTTCTTCCCTCTGTAAACTCTTCCCTAGGTAAGCTCATCCATTCCCATGGCTTCCCACTGTATTCCTCAGACGACCTGCAGAACACTACATGATGTATTCCCTGGCTTCCTCTCCAAGCTCTTTTTATGTGACTGTCTTCCCTTATTATACTAACCCTACTAGATTCCTTTCAGTTTCTTGTATAAGTGTCTTCTTAGCTAAGTCCACCTGTTCTCTCTTCCTGAAGCATTTTTCTCCCTGCACTCTGAATGGCTGACTCCTCAACTTTCATATGTTAACTAAAATGTCTTTTCTCAGAGGCCTTCCCAGATCTTCCACCCCTCATCTTTTATATTAGCCCTTCTTGTCAATTTCCTTCATAGCTCTTATTACAATTCGTAATTATACATTTGTTTGCTTTTGGTTCTTCCCATTAATCTTTACATAAGGGTAGGTAGGGATCACAGTGTCATCCATGTAAACCTAGCACCCAACACAGTGACAGAGAAATAACAAGCACTCAATGTGAATTGATGATCGGGCATTCACTTATTCATTCATTAACCAACATTTATAAAGGAATTTGTGGGTGACAGGTACTTTGCTAGATGCTGGGGACAAAAGATAAATCAGAATCAATCTCAAGATCCTTACCTTCCAATGAGAAGGACAGACACAATACTGTGTGATAAGTGCTATGACATGGGTGAGGCTGGCTTTTAGCCATTACACAAACTTTTGAAGGATGTGAATGGAAAATATTTCCTTAACTTCTTTAGAAACCAAGGTTAATACAAATGTTTTTCCTGTTTTACCATACCAGAATGGTTCAGATCATCATGTCAATGATAAGTCAAGGTTTTAGGCAGAGTATAAAGAAAACTAATTATTGAAGAATATTCTATTTAAAGCATCCATTTCTCACTCTCATATCTATTGTTCCCCATCAAGTAAATATGAAATCAGGAAAATAAACTCTTTTTGGTTTGAATCTGTCAAGAGAAACATACACAATTAATTTAAAATATTTTCCAAAGATCTTATATTATATTCTGAATTTGACACCATTATCTGAAGACTCAAGGTGCTACATAAGAAACGTACTGCTCCATTAAGAGACAGTATTCATTGGTTTATCCAACAAATATTTTGTAAGCACCCACTAATGTGTTAGGACTGAGAATATAGCACCAATTAAGGCAGAAAAGATACTTATCTGCACTAAGTTTAAGACTCGAATTGGAGAAAAAAATAAGAAAATATGTAAATAAAATCTTAATTGAAAAGCTAATAAATAATTTCTAACACTAATAATCAAAAAACAGCTAAGAAACTTTACTGAAATGTCCAATATAAAAATGTTTAGTTAAGGAGTGGTGGCCTGGATAGTTCAGTCAATAGAGCACATGACTCTTGATCTTAGGGTTATGCGTTCAAGCCTCATGCTGGGCATAGAGATTACTTAAAAACAAAGGAAAGACATTTTAAGAAAATGTTCAGTTAAATCCCAGAGATCCTTCTAAGATTATTAAAAGTGAATATGTCTAAGAATGAAAGGAACACAGACTGGGAGAAAAATTTGTAAAACATATCTGATAAAAGGGCGTGATCCTGGAGACCTGGGATCAAGTCCCATGTCGGGCTCCCTGCATGGAGCCTGCTTCTCTCTTTGCCTGTGTCTCTGCCTCTCTCTCTCTCTCTCTCTCTCTGTGTTTCTCATCAATGAATAAATAAAATCTTAAAAAAAAAAACATATCTGATTAAAAAAAACCTTGTAACTTATGAAATGTAAAAAGAACTTTTAAAATTCAACAAGAAAAAAATTAAATTCAATAAGAAAACAAACAGCCCAATTAAAATTGGAAAAAAGATCTGAACAGACATTTCACCAAAGATATACAGACAGCAAATAAGCACATGAAAAGATATGTCACCATCATAAGTCATCAGGGAATTGCAAATTAAAACAAAAATGAGAAACTACCAAACATCTATATGAATGGTTAAAATCCAAAATTGACAATATCAATGCAGGTGAAGATGTGGAGCAATAAGAACTCATTTATTGCTGATGGGGATGCAAAAAAGTACAGCCATTTTGGAAGACAGATCAGCAGTTTTTTACAAAAAGAAACACAAGTTTACCATACAATCCACCAATCATTTTCCCAGGTATTTTTACAAATGACCCGAAAACTTATGCCCACCCAAAAACCTCCATGTGGAATGTTTATAACAGCTTTATTTACAATTGCCAAAAATAGGAAGCAACCAAGATGTCATTCAACAGTTGAATGAATAAACAAAACTATGGTACACCCACACAATAAAATATTACTTATAAATACAAAGGAATGAACTATCAAGTCACAAAAAGACATGGAGTTTCCTTGACACTGGTCTTGGCAATGATATTTTTATTTGGCACCAAAACCAAAAACAATAAAAGCAAAGATAAACAAGTAGGACTACATCAGCCTAAAAAGTTTCTGCACAGTAGAGGAAACCATCAACAAAATGAAAAGGCAACCTATGGAATGAGAGAAAATAACTGCAAATCATTTGTCTGCTAAGGGGTTAATATTTAGTTTTTTAAAAAGATTTATTATCTATTTATCTATCTATCTACCTATCTATCTATCTATCTATCTATCTGAAAGAGAGAGAAAGAGGACACAAGTGGGAGGGGCAGAGGGAGGCGAAGATAAAATATCAAGCAGACTCTTTGTTGAGTACGGAGCACCATGTGGGGCTTGATCTCAGGATCCTGAAATCACAACCTGAGCCAGAAACCAAGAGTCAGACACTTAACCAACTGTGCCACCCAAGCACCCATGGGTTAATATTTAAAATATATAAAGAACTCATAAAATTTAAAAGAACAATCTGATTTAAAAAGGGGGCAGAAATCTGAACAGATATTTTTCCAAAGAAGCTATATGAAAAGGTCTCAATATCATTAATCATTGGGGAAATGGAAATCAAACCCACAATGAGACATCACCACACATCTGTTAGAATGGCTATCAAAAAGACAAGAGATAACAGGTAGAGATGTAGAACAAAGAAAAACCTTGTGCAATATTGGTGGCGATATAAATTGATGCACCTACTATGAAAAATAATATGACAATTCTTTAAAAAATTAAAAATAGAACTACCATGTTACCCAGAAATGGGATTTCTGAGTATTTATTTAAAAAAAATAAAAACAGTAACTCAAAAATATCTGTATCCCCATGTTCACTGCAGCATTATTTATAATAGCCATAATACAGAAACAACCTAAATATCCATTAATGGGTGAAGAAAATGTAGTATATATACACAATAGTTAATTTATTCAGCCATAAAAAAGAAGGAAATCTTGTTGTTTACAACAGGACGGATCATAAGGGTATTATGCTAAGTGAATATTAGAGAAAAACAAATACCATATGAGCTCACTTATATGTGGTATCTTTAAAAAAAAAAAAAAAAGCTCATACAGAGAATAGATTAGTGGATGCCAGAAGCAGGGAGTGAGAGGTGGGCAAAATGGGTAAAGGTGGTCAAAAGGTACAAACTTCCAATTATAAAATAAGTCCTGGAGATGTAATGTACATCATAGTGACTATAGTTAATAGTACTGTATTGCATATTTCAAAGTTGCTAAGAGAGTAAATCTTTTTTTTAACAAAGATTTTAAGGTAATCTCTACACCCAATGTAGGTTTGAACTTAATGACCCCAAGATTAGACTTCCATGCTCCACCCACTGAGCCAGCCAGGCACCCCTCAAAGAGTAAATCTTTTTTTTTTTTAATTTTTATTTATTTATGATAGGCACACAGTGAGAGAGAGAGAGAGGCAGAGACACAGGCAGAGGGAGAAGCAGGCTCCACGCACCGGGAGCCCGACGTGGGATTCGATCCCGGATCTCCAGGATCGCGCCCTGGGCCAAAGGCAGGCGCTAAACCGCTGCGCCACTCAGGGATCCCATCAAAGAGTAAATCTTAAAAGTTCTCATCACAAAAAAAATTTTGTAACATATATTTTGTACAATATATGTACAATTTTGTACAAAATTTTTGTGACATATTAACCAGACTTATTGTGATCATTTCACAATATATGCAAATATCAATTATCTTATACACCTGAAATTCATATAATGTTGTATGTCAATTATACTTCAATTTTTTAAAAAAAGACACGGAGGAACCTTAAATGCATATTACTAAGTGAAAGAAACCAGTCTGAAAAAGGTTATATAACAGTAGGGACAGTAAAAACATCAGTGAATGCCTGCAGTTCAGGGGGAGGAAGGAAAGCACAAGTGGGACACAAGGGATTTTTAGGGTAGTTTAATTATTCTATAGGATTCTATATAATAGGATACATAATACCGTTTATCAAAACCCACAGAACCATACAATACAAAGAATGAAATCTAAAGTAAACCACAGCATATATTTCTTTTTAGTTAATAACAATGTATTGATATCGGTTCATCAATTTTAACAAATGTACCACACTAGTGGCAAGATGCTAATAATGGGGTTAACTACAGGGAGTGTGTGGGAACTCTATACTTTCTGTTCAGCTTTTCTGCTCTAAAAAAATAGTCTATTTGTTTTTTTAACTGGGTATGTCTAGGAAGCTAAATTAAAGAACAGGGATATTAAGAGGTAGACAGGGGATCCCTGGGTGGCACAGCGGTTTAGCACCTGCCTTTGGCCCAGGGCGTGATCCTGGTGACCCGGGATCGAATCCCACGTCGGGCTCCTGGTGCATGGAGCCTGCTTCTCCCTCTGCCTGTGTCTCTGCCTCTCTCTCTCTCTCTCTCTCTCTCTCTGTGACTATCATAAATAAATAAAAATTAAAAAAAAAAGAGGTAGACAGATATTAAGAGGTTGCCATCATAAACATTATTTTAAATTAATATTAAAATACACTGCATTTTAACTACATTAGAATTGAAAAATTTTAAAGGGCAGCCCGGGTGGCTCAGCAGTTTAGCGCTGCCTTCCCCCCAGGGCCTGATCCTGGAGACCTGGGATCGAATCCCGCCTCGGGCTCCCTGCAGGGAGCCTGCTTCTCCCTCTGCCTGTGTCTCTGCCTCTGTGTGTGTGTGTGTGTGTGTGTGTGTGTGTGTGTGTGTCTCGTGAATAAATAAAATCTTTAAAAAAAAATTTTTTTTAAGTGTGCCACGAGGGGGCACTCAGGTGGCACAGTCATTTGGGCGGCTGACTCTTGGTTTTGGCTTAGGTCATAATCGTAGTGTCATGAAATCAAGCCCTGCAAGGGCGGAGGCACTCAGCAGGGAGCCTCCTTGGAATTCTCTCTCTCCCTCTCTCTGCCCCTCCCTCCCCTCTCTAAAATAAATAAATAAATCTTGAAAAAAAAAATGTGTGCCATGATTGATGTCTGAGTTCCAAAATAGGTAAAATAAAGTAAATCTAATAGTAAATAAGAGGAAAAAAAGAACAGAAGAATAGTAGTCCAGTATTTCCATCCTTGTAAAGATGAGGAAGCTCCTGTCATATTCTAGAGCTCTCAGGATAAGAATTCTTTAAATACCTGGATGAAGTCAATATTGACAAATACTCTTGGAATCCTGCTAAAACAGTACATATGACATAAATCGAATTTGGTATCAGGCAAGTTTATCATAACTAATGCAGCAGGCATTTTCCTATGGTTAAAATATAAGCACCATCAAATTTTTTCATGCTCTGAAACAATATTATTTTATTCCAGATAGCATCAAAAACATTGTAACTCTCCCCTAATATTTCACGTGAGTATGATGCTGTATTCTGTAATATTACTGAATAAAAATATTGTTAACGTCTAAAAATTATTTTAAATAATGTGTTTTATTCTTGGTTTTAAATATGTCATTTTAGGGAAGCCTGGGTGGCTCAGCAGTTGAGCATCTGCCTTCAGCTCAGGGCATGATGCCAGGATCCAGGATCAAGTCCCACATCAGGCTCCTTCCAGGGAGCCTGCTTCTCCCTCTGCCTGTGTCTCTGCCTCTCTGTGTCTCTCTCACGAATAAATAAATAAATAAATAAAATCTTTTTTAAAAATTTAAAAATGATATTTTAATTTTTAAAGTATATTTTCACTTAAGCTAAAAATATGGCATAATGACATGAGTTCAAAATATTATATAGGTTTTTTTTAAGATTTATATATTTATTTGAGAGAGAGAGAATGACAGAAAGAGTGTACAAGTGAGGGGAGGGGCAAAGGGAGAGAATCATCAGACTCCCCACTGAACGCAGAGCCTAGCGGAGCTCCATCCCATGATTCCTGAGATCATGACTCAAGATGAAACAAGGATGCTCAACTGACTGAGCCACCAAGCACCCCTATAGTTCTCTTACACATCTTTATATATAAAATTACTCCTGACATTACTGTGGAACACTAATTCAAATTAAAAGTAGCATTAGACATTAACTGTTTTGCCATTATATACAGAAACATATATATTATGTAAATTATATAAACTTATAAAATATTTATATAGTATGTAAATATAAAATACATCACATTAATGTCTTATAATTACATTTGTAAATGCTCAATATATGTTAAATATCTGTAATTCCAAGTGTCTGAAAGGGGAAAACTTATCAGAACTATATTAAAAGTTAATCTGAGTCATTTTTCAAAATCCTGTTTTAACATTAGGCATATCATCAAGCTATATTTTTACAAACTGTAATGAAGGTCATGTGTGTCCAAAGGGATCTTGAAGAAATACTGGGAATCAAAAAGGAAAGAGTAATTCCAAAATAAAACTCTCTGTAGCACATTTAACTGACACCTTGATAAAGAGCATTTAACCGAGAGGACTTCCAGAAAACACACTTTCAGCACAGCACACTTCAAAATGTTTAATGGTGTACTCTTCTCACAAAGTGACCTTAGCTAATCAGTACATTTAGTAATAATTTTACAGAGATAAATCACTGCTAGTACAAATCTTTCCATTTTCTTTTTTTCTTTTAAACCGTTCATAAAAATCTCTTTCAGAGCTGCAAGGAAACAGAATAGTCTATGCAATCCTCTCCTTTTATAAAAGAAACAGAAGCCTAGAGCTCTTTCATATCCATTCCAGTGTTTTCTACATTACCTCTCTTACAGTTCTCTTCTCTGTTCTATTTATTCAAATTACTAATGCAATAAAAAAATTCATCTACGTTTATACTTTTAAAGCCAATTACAATGGAAAAAATAATTGTGAGTAAACTGAAGTGGTACACATTATTACCATCACTAAATCTCTCCTCATTCAATCACTTTGCGTTCGTATTGTTTTTTTACTTTGTAAATCAAGACCTGATAGGTAAAGTTAAACCTAAAATCCTGCTAATTTTGGTAATTTCACCTGATATCACCAATCATTCAGAATTCTCCTCTTCCTTTTATTTTTTTTTAATTTTTATTTATTTATGATAGTCACAAAGAGAGAGAGAGAGAGGCAGAGACACAGGCGGAGGGAGAAGCAGGCTCCATGCACCGGGAGCCCGATGTGGGATTCGATCCCAGGTCTCCAGGATCGCGCCCTGGGCCAAAGGCAGGCGCCAAACCGCTGCGCCACCCAGGGATCCCTCCTCTTCCTTTTAAATTCAAATACTCAAATTCCCAATCCTTTACCACTGCCCAAAACTAATGTTCACCCAAAGACAAAGACATATTTCTAGTAAGCAATTCAAGTACAGATAAACCTTGTTGCTATGTCCAGTGTCATAAAAAGAGCATAAGGCAGGATGCCTGGGTGGCTCCATAGTTGAGCATCTGCCTTTGGCTTAAGTCATGATCCCGGGGTCTTGGGATCGAGTCCCGCATCGGGTTCTCCACAGGGAGCCTGCTTCTCCCTCTGCCTATGTCTGTGCCTCTCTGTGCCTTTCATTAATAAATAAATAAAATCTTTAAAAAAAAAAAAAGGAAAAAAAAATAAAAATAAAAAAAAAGGGATAAGGCTTTGGAGTCAGACAGATTTGTCTTAAAATCCATATGCTCTTGGGGCACCTGCTCATGGCAACCCCTGCTTGGTCTCTCTCAAATAAATAAAAATCTTCTAAAAAAATCTATGCTCTCTCATTTTCAAACTGAGGATATAGGCAGATTACTTAATCTTTCTGAGGCACATTTTTCTCACCTGTAACTATATCTCACAGAACTGTAATATTAGATAAGTCTAGCATAAAGTGTAAATGTTCAAAATGTTATTCTATTCTTTATCTTTCACACCATCTCAAACAAATACAAAATATCCAGGTAATAATTATCAGTTCAAGAAATTTTGCTTTTATTTTTTTAAAAGATTTTATTTATTTATCCATGAGATACACACAGAGGCAGAGACACAAGCAGAGGGAGAAACAGGCTCCACACAGGGATCCCGATGTAGGACTCGATCCCAGGTCCCCAGGATCACACCCTGGGCTGAAGGCAGTGCTAAACCGCTGAGCCACCCGGGCTGCCCAGAAATTTTACTTTTAAATATTTTTATGTCTACTTCTATTAAATAGTAAACAGAGTAGTCATTAACTGCCTGGCACCAAATAACTAATAATGGGCCACATCAGAGATGGTAATGGATAAAGTGTGACAAAGCTTTGAAAATGACCAGGGATGCCTAGATGGCTCAGCTAGTTAAACATCTGCCTTCAGCTCAGGTGATGATCCCAGGGTCCTGGGATCCAGCCCTGTCTCACCCTGAACTCCCCTGTTCAGTAGGGAATCTGCTTCTCCCTCCCCCTCTGCCTTCCTCTGCCCTCCCCTCTCTACCCAACACCCCCCCCCCCATGTGTTCTCTCACTCATATAAAATCTTAAAAAAAAAAAAAGAAAGAAAATGATCAATTGGAAGACATTTTTTCTTTTAAAAATTATTCATTTTCAAAAAAAAAACTTCTTCACTTTCAAAACTCCTCTTTCCTTTACTCTTAAATTCAATGTTTTCTTAGTCCTTTGAAGTCAAATGATCAAATAAAAAGGGGTCAAAATATTGATGGCAAATGGAGCTTGACAGAAGATGAATACTCATGATCTGGCTGAGGTCAGTGATTTCCCCAGGAAATTAATATGGATATGTAATAATGGTGATCATCTGAACTTAGAGGGCACCTTTTGGGGAAAGAGTTCTCTGTACTCTTTCTATTCTATAATTTATCACCTACTACTATAAGGAGAGGGAGGGATTATGTTGCTATATGGAGCAATTATATATATTAATAACGTGTGAAATCATTAAATAAAACTCACATTTGCTGACCATTTTAGAGTGTGACATACTTTTCCAATTAACAATGAAGACAAGAATGGAATCCAGAAATCTTGATCTCCATTTTAGCAATAGATATAAAATACATTTTAAAACTTTCATAAATTCTAGTGTAATTATTTTACATTCTAGTTAATTACATTTTACCAAGATAAATGCTATAACAATTCAATTACTGGGCAGCCCCGGTGGCTCAGCGGTTTAGCGCCACCTTCGGTCTGGGGCCTGATCCTGGAAACCAGGGATAGGGTCCTGTGTCGGGTTCCCTGCATGGAGCCTGCTTCTCCCTCTGCCTGTGTCTCTGCCTCTCTCTCTCAGTCTCTCATGAATAAATAAATGAAAACCTTAAAAAAAATTCAATTGCTTATCAAAAATTGAATATAAGCTTTAAACTACACTAAATAATTTCCCACAATTTTCTGTTAACTCCTTCGATATTCAAGTGTATTTTTATCTTGACCCATTCTTCTGTAAGATGAATTTCCCTTTACCCATGAATTTTCCACCTGTACTCTGATGTGATCTTTTTTCTCTTACACTTTAGAACTCTGTCCCATAAATTATATCCTTTTATATATCTCCCTCTCCAGTCATCTCATAACATGACTTTCCTGATTCACTCTGCCACTTAAAAAAATTAATGCCTTATTCTCAATGATCCTAAAGTATTTTGTTCATACTGCTAGCATAAATGAGGAGACATGCTGGAAGCAGTAAGACTGAAAGAAAGATACTAGCTTGGAGCACCTGGTGTCTAAGTTAGGCGTCCCACTTTTGGTTTCGGCTCAGGTCATGATCTCATGGGTCATGGGATCCAGCCCCAGTCAGCTCCACACTCAGTGGTAGTTTGTTTGAATTTCTCTCCTTCTGCCCCTCCCCCTGCTCATGTTGTCACTGTCTCTTCTCTCTCACAATTAAAAAAAAAAAAAAAAAGATTACTAGCTTTAAAGCTGCCTCTAGCATTTACAAGCTATGAGATCCTAGGCATATTCCTTGACTACTCTGAGCCTTTGATTCTTAATCAAATAGGAAAAAATTAACAACCTATTCTACAAGAGTGTAATGAGGATTAAATGAGATGGAATATAAAGCATATATAACCAGCTCTTAATGCAATGTCCTATAATTTGTAGTGGGATGGTCTACTCAGATCAATGGTTCAAAATGTTTTTTAGGATTTTTTTTAAACTCCAGGAAATGCAGATATTCCTCTCCCAACTTATTGAAATCAGTGCTCTTGATTACAAACTTCATGAGGTCATATATCACAATTTTTGTATCTCTGAATCTCTAATACCGAGCCCAGAACCTTTCACATATTAGATGTTTAATATATGCTTGTTAGAGTAAAGAGAATTAAGCTGTAGATATTAAGTAGAGAAATTAATGGAAATACAAACTAAATTTGTTTTTTCAACAGTAAGCATTATTTTACAAAATCCCATTGCTTGGGTTATTTATCTAGCTACATTCCCAGTATCATCTCATTAATAGCTAGAAAAAGTATACCTATATTTACAAGCTCTTTTCTTCTGGGAAGCTCAAAGATTTTTTTTAAAGATTTTATTTATTTATTCATGATAAACACAGAGAGAGAGACAGGCAGAGGGAGAAGCAGGCTCCATGCAGGGAGCCTGATGCGGGACTTGATCCCAGGTCTCCAGGATCACGCCCTCGGCCAAAGGCAGGCACTAAACCGCTGAGCCACCCAGGGATCCCAAGCTCAAAGATTTTTACAGAACATCCCTGAGGTAACTGGAGATGGAAAGGAAAAAAATAGAATATGAATCTATAATCCACATCAATCCAAAAATTCATAAATTCCCAGCAAAACTTCCATCAAACTTTTCAGTTTATGTGCATTTTGCCACCATTTCTTTTAAGATTTATTTATTCATTTATTTATCTATTTATTCATGAGAGACAGAGACAGAGACAGAGAGAGAGAGAGAGACAGGCAGAGACACAGGCAGAGGGAGAAGCAGGTTCTCCTCAGGAGACCAATGTGGGACGCTATCGCTGGGGATCAGGTCGTGGGTCAAAGGCAGATGCTCAACCACTAAGCTACCCAGCAGTCCCTCCACCATTTCCTTTCCAAATCCACCTAAGTTACCTATTTATTCA
The DNA here is from genome assembly GCF_048418805.1 of Vulpes vulpes. Taxonomy (NCBI): domain Eukaryota; kingdom Metazoa; phylum Chordata; class Mammalia; order Carnivora; family Canidae; genus Vulpes; species Vulpes vulpes. The sequence continues at coordinate 46,987,973 of NC_132789.1, forward strand.
TTACACCTGGATATGCTGATCTAGAGCTAAAGTGTTATTATTTGCTCGAGAGCAAAATTTTCAGAAAGTGTTATACACAGTAAGCAACACATAGAACATAAAAATGACAGCTCTAATTCCTTAATAGAAAATTGACTGTTTAGACTACTGACCATAGGTTTACCTTAGACTACAAGATATAGGAATTAGAAAAATTATTTTCTTCAAATTTTAATAATCAGAGACCAGCAGCCCAATTATAGCTTTCACTTCCTTCTGCTCCCCATCACTTGGTTCTTTTGTACCCTACAGTAGCCCTTGCCGACTGCCCACCCAGGAAACATTCTCCTCCTTTTTGTATTCACGGAATCTCACTTTTGTTCAGGCAACACTGGGCTTAGTCCCAGGGGATGATCGTGACTGATCTTCGCCAATCCTAGCAATCCTGTTCTTGTTTGTCAATAATTGATATAAAATGGAACCTGTGATCTAAAACTGGCCAATAAATTGAAAAAAGTTGCTAGGGATTCTTTCCTTCCTGATGAGAGGGCAGCAAGAAGAACAGGCTCTCTTGCCCCTCACCAATTTCCCTGTACTTAAGAAGTTGCCAGGTTCAACTTGATGTTTTAAGCTGTGCCACTCTATTGAGGCCGTAGGAAGATCAAGAAAACTTCAGTGATCCTGACTGTACCCAGGCCTAAGTGAGACTCTACCTTCAGGCTTTTGTTACATGAAATGTTATTTTTATCTATGTCACTAAGGGTCAGATCCTCTGTTCTTTAAAGTTGAAAGCATCCTAAATAACACAAAGAGGCCAATAAGTCAGGCAAGAAGGGAAGTAGATTTAATTACTGAGCACTTACTATTACATCTGTAATCTCATTTAATTTCATTTAATCTCACAACAGCCCAACGAAAATTACTAATCTTTTGTTTTTATAAAAACAAAAGCTTAATAAAGTTATATAGTAATAGTAACAATGCTAAAATTGAAATCCATACCTGAAAACAAATTTTGCATTTTTGAAAAAATATAAAATCCCCTTCCTCCTTGTTTCCAGATCTTGTTAAAAAGATAAACCAGTAAATTGATATGATACTATCAAGCAAAACTCAGGGAGAGCTAAGGACTATCAATTATTCTTTTTTTTTGTTTTAAAGATTTTATTTATTTATTCATGAGAGACACAGAGAGAAGGAGAGACACAGGCAGAGGGAGAAGTAAGCTCCATGCAGGGAACCCGATGTGGGACTCGATCCCGGGACCGCAGGATCATGCTGAGTCGAAGGCAGGCGTTCAATCGCTGAGCCACCCAGGCATCCCTCAATTATTCTTATAATCTTGTCACAGGATCTATATCCCTCAACTCTATTTTATACCAAAGTTACATGGGGAAGAGGTGCCTGGCTGGGTGGGGCAATCGATTTTAAGGGCCTGACTCTGTTTTGGCTCAGGTTGTGATCTCTAGGTCATGAAAGCAGGCCCCAGGCCCAGCTCTGCACTGAACACGGAGTCTGCTTGGGACTCTTTCTCCCTTTGCCTATTACCCTCCTTGAATAAATAAATAAATCTTTAAAAGTAAAAGTTATATGGGGGAAAAAGAAAAAATATGTGTATATGTGTATAAAATGCTCCAGAATGTCTAGTAGAGTGACCAAAATCCTACAGTAAAAACTAGGATAGATTTTAAGTGTAATATTCAATTTCTCAAGAATAAAAAAATATTAAATAAATCAAGTATTTATTTTTTTTAAGATTTTACTTATTTATTCATGAGACAGAAGAAAGAAAGAGAGAGAGAGGCAGAGACAGAAGCAGAGGGAGAAGTAGGCTCCATTCAGGAAGCCCGATATGGGATTCAATACCGGAACTCCAGGATCACGCCCTAAGCCGAAGGCAGGCACTAAACCGCTGAGCCACCCAGGGATCTCACAAGTATTTCTTAAAAAAATAACTTCCTTATTTCAAACTATTCCATTAACCAAGTATCTATCAATATAGAAACCACAAAGTTAGCACTTCCTCAATTTTCATCTGTTCCTAGTAAGAGATTCAGCTTAATCTTGGCACCAAAAAAAAAAAAAAAAAAAAATTATATAAACACTAAAATTCAGCAAGGTCATTTTTTATTTAGAGATTTACAAGAACTGGGTGTTCCAAGCTATTTATAATATCATCTTAATCAGAAGTATGTTCACTGTATGTTGCTTTTATTAATCTCTAATTGAGTTCAATAAAATAGGCATATCATATTTCTGACCTGATATATACACCACTTACCTTCCCACATGCTCTGCAATGATGCCTCCTTTTGGTGAATGTGAACCTGGCTTCACATTTCATGCAGTTTGGAGCCTGAGAATCTGGTACCCATACTGGAGCCACCTCACCCAGAGTAGTAAATGGTTTTCTGGCAGAAATTCCAAATTGACCAGCTCTGAGATCATTATCTGGGCTTTCTGGAGCTAATGCAAGGCACGGTCTACTGGATATCCCAGACTCGTAGTTTTCTAAATGTTCCCCATTTGTATCAGCAACAGAGATGTTTCCCAAAGAGGCATTGCATACATTGGTTGTTGAGTTTTCCCCTAATTTTGCTTTCCCAAGAACATCATTTTTGTTTTTAATATTATTTCCACGATTTGTAGGAGGGTCATTTTGCAAATGGTCAGACAATGGCTTTGGAATTTGAAGTTTAAGATTAGAAGGTTGCTTGGGTCTTGCACCACCAAAAGGAACACTGATAGATTGCAGGTTTGCTACTATCTTGGGTGAAGACTGCCCAAGCATGGATGGAACTTGGCTACAGAAACTGTGTAAATAATTTTTCTTCATTAGGTCACCAGTGCTGTTTAAAAGTAGTCCACTCCCTTCTGTGGCTTCATTTCCTCTCTGTTCATAAATATTTGAGTAGCATTCTGACTTGCTCTCTTCTATTTCCTTTTCTTCTGTTACTGAATCTTCTTTGGAGGGTAAGGTCTTTGGAACAAAACAAACAACTGGGCTCTGCATTCCATAGGAATCACAATTAGGTAGAGAATTTGCTGCTGGTGTATCCATAGTGGAGAAATCACTTCCTTCACTTTCATTCATGCAAGTTCCTTTTAAATCTAGATCTGCTTCTGCCATTCTCTCACACTCTCCTCCACTATCATTGTAAATGTCCTCAGGCTGATTCATTGGCAGAAACTTCTCATTTTCTTTATTTATTTGGCTGTCATTCATATCATTTAGTTTAGCCAATTTCCAGTTAGTCATCTCCTGAGAATCAGAGAAATGCTCTGTCATATTAAGAAGTTCTGAAGTGCCAAGAATTTCTGCACGTTCACAACCTTCGTTTTTATCAGCTCTAATGTCACCGGGCACAAGACAATCTGAAAACTGTTCACAGTTATTATCCCTTCCAGACCCATTAGGCATGTCTGTTTTGAGAAGCAAAGATAGACCAGATCGGACAGAGTCTTCAGTTGTTCTCTCCTCTGCTGGTTCTTTTTTCATCAAAATCCCCTCACTCAAGTGGGAAAAGGAGTTTGGACTCCCTAGATCTGTCCTAGCAGAGCCGGTTTTGCCAGTGAGAACTTCATCTGGAATATAGTTCTCTTGCTTTTTAGCAGCAGGACCTTCATCTGTTCCCTGGGATGAGATTACTGAATCAATTGTTAAACTTGTAATCACAGACATGGATGGGTCTCTACCTGTAGTTTCATCATCCTTTAATTGTGAAGGGGAACAGACACTGGTTAGATTATCAGATGAAGTAGTACACATATGTTTAACAGAATCCCCCACTGCACTTGGTCTGTTCAACAGATCCATTTGTTTCTCTGAGTTCATATCTTTTTCAGTGGACCCATTAACACTAAAATTAAATTGATCAGTTTGTCTGTTTTCGTTATCCAATGAACAGCTAAAAGCATCCACAAGGGACTGACTGTCATAATTATTACAATCCTGCAAATCGCTTTGTAATGTCCTTTTATCACAGTTATGCATGACGGCTACAACAAGAACATTCTTCTCATCTGGCAGACAAGCTACGTTTCCACATTTCTTCTCTCCCACTTGGATAGTACTACATTGATCATCTCGATTACAGTTCCTCTTAATTAACTGATCTTCTGTAACGGCATTTTCATCAATCCACATTGTGTTGATCTCTGGATTCAGACTATAGTCCTGTCCATTAGCACAATGGTCCTCTCCCTCTGTGGTAAGAGAAGCTGAATCAGCCAGAGAAAAGACTTTTAGTTGTGGTTGTGACTCATTAGAAACTGGAGGTTCATTCACACTGGCCAAAGCAGGGTTAAATGACAGTCGGTGAGAAGGGGGATCTAAAATCTTATTCCACTTGGTATCCAATAAAATAGGAGAAACTGTTTCATCTGAAAAAATAAATAATTACAATAAGTTTGCTGGTGACAATGGAAAAACTAGGACTAATTAACTACATTTGCAGATATTCTGAAATCAAATATTCCTAGGGTATCTAAAAATAGAATATTCCTAGAATTTGAAGTTTCTAATTTTTAAGCTAAGAACAAAAAAAAAATATGCTTAAGATTGTTCCTACATATCACCAAGTGGTAATATCCCAGAATGTTCCAAACAACAAAAGAATTCTATTTCAATCTAGTAACATAATTAATATCGCACATAGGTTGTACTTGGTGGTGGGGGCAGGGAATAGCAATGGGAAGGACCTTAGATTGGCTGGATACAACACAGGGTGGGGACTAATCTAAGGTGAAAAAAATTAGGACAGTGGTAAAGATGTACTAATTAAGTGGGAAGGAAAACAAAGGAATTTTCTATGGAGACAATGCTCTATGATCTACATGAGGACTGGGATGTGGGTTACAGGGATAGATTTATTTGTCAAAACTGGTACAGTTAAGATCATACATTTTAATGTATGTAAATTTCATCTTAAAAAACAGTAAAAAATTTATAAGCAGCAAGGAGTGAATGAAGATACAAATGAAAACTGGCAGGGTGATAACTGTTGTTGAAGCTGGAAAATAGGTATACTAGAGCTTACTACACTACTCTTTGTATGTATTTGAAATTTGTCCATAATAAGCATTTTAAAAAGTTTGCTATAGTATGTGAAATTATAACTGAGTCATATTATTAATTAGGTTTATATTATTATCTGAGGATATTTGGCAGAAAAATATTCATTTATCTTATTAAATCAACCTATTTATATTCTTTTTTTTAAGATTTTTTATTTATTTATTCATGTGAGACACACACACACACAGAGAGAGAGAGAGAGAGAGGCAGAGACACAAGCAGAGGGAGAAGCAGGCTCCATGCAGGGAGCCTGACATGGGACTCAATCCCGGGTCTCTAGGATCACGCCCTGGGCTGAAGGCAGCGCTAAACCGCTGAGCCACCCGGGCTGCCCCAAACTTCTATCCATAAGCATAAATTCATGTTTACTTTTTAAGAGATTATAACTATGACGATTATTTTCCTAATTATAACTATATGTGTGCTATATGTGCTATATGTATAACTTAGAAAAATAAGTAATGCATTTATTGTCTTTCTTGCTCTCTTCTTTTTTTTCTCTCTCTCTTGTTCTCTTCTTACAGTAAATCTAATAATCACAGTCTTGAAATTATGTAGATATATTTTCCCTTAGGTAGTAACATTTATCTTCGATGCCCCATTAGGACCTTTCATATCACTATTAAAGCATTTACTATGCTATGATGCAATAGCTTCTACCTGATTTTTTCAGACAGCAACCATTTCTCTCCATCAATGTAAGTCTTCACTTTGCATTGTGCCTGGTATATAGTAGGTACACAATAAATATATGCTTAGTGAGTACCTATCATAGTAAAAGCATTGTGCTTAAGAAGCATAAAGATTAAATGACAGCTCTGGCCTTCAAGAAGTACATAATCTAGTTAGAAAAATAAGACACAGATATAATACAGATGAGTAATTAGCAGTACAGAACAGCATTAGTATTTGAAAACTATTATGTATCAAAAATAAATAGAAAATAAATTCAGAGAAGAAATATTTTAGAGGCTGAGGCAGCCTCATAGAAGCAGGAAGAAATGGGCTAGGCTTTGAAAACAATTTTATTTAAGTTTGGAAAAGAGGTCATTCCTAAGGGGGAGCAAGTATAGCCCCAAACACAACAATCTGAGGGAGCAATAAGTAAAATCAGTTTGGGTTGAAAAAAGAATTTGTGTAAGGAAGAAGTGAAAAGCAGCTAAAAAGGGCAGATGATAAAGATCATAAAACATCAAAATGTTTGGAAAATGGTCTTAAATCCTCTGAGTGTTAAATACAGGGTTGATCAAATTTGAACTAGCAAATTTAAGATTTAGTAACATATACTTCTTTTAAAAAAAAAAAGCACCATTATTTCCAAGATGGTTCATTGAAATAAACAGGAAATGCTGTGTCATACAAGAATATTCAATAATATTTAAGTAAGAATGATCAGTTATCAAAAATTTCATTATTCAACCACCTACTACATATACATACTGTTAATTATCTAGTGTCATCAGAGTCTGTGTGTGGTTTTTCATTTAAAGAAGGAAATTAACACAAAATAAAAAATCACTCTATTTAAAATATACTTTGAAAGATACCAAGCTGGAGGTGATAGTTTTAATGCAACTAGTACTAAGATTTTTTAAAAGTAGTTCAAAACAAGTAAACAACATAGTTTCAAACAAGAATCGGGCTTCTGAAGTTCTCCTTCTAAAGGAATTATTTTTTATAAGCAAATGCTGTATTTTTGAACTAAAAGACAATTTTTACTGATTCAAAAAAAAATACTTTCAAAATCAACTATATACAAAGTACCCTACTAGAATCTACAGAGGTCACAAAAAGATTGATGGAATGAACTAACAGTTTTATTAGAGTCAACGGTATTCTAGAAGTATACTATTCATATGATTAGGTATAGTACCTGTATAGGTATCTCATAGTAAATAACCATGGTACACAGAGGGCCACACCAAAGAAAGGATTGAGAAATTATTTGTATAAATGATTGAAAATAAAATAAAAATACACCTCCCACCTTGGTGTGTAGATCCAATGAAATCCTAAATGATTAATTTCACATTTACATGAATCCTACGGCTATGGAATAGTTATGGGTCATCAAAGGTTAAATATGAGAAGAGCAGGCTATTGCATGTATCCTTCCTTCTCCCTTTTCCTTCCTTACCCTCATAATTCTGTAAGCCTTGCTCTATCACAGACCCAAAGCAACAACATTAAAACTAATCTCTTGGGGCACCTGGGTGGCTCAGTCAGTTACACATCTGCCTTTGGCTCAGATCATCGTCCCAGGGTACTGCTTCTTCCCTCAGGTGATGGGCTCTCTCTCTCTCTCTTTCAAATAAATAAATAAAATCTTTAAAAAAAAACAAAACAAAACAAAAGAAAACCTAATCTTTCTTTCCAACTGCTATCAAAGAACAACCTAAAATCACTGGATAACAGTAAAGGTCTGGAGTCCATTACTAAAATCACGGACTTCAGATCGAAATATATCACTTTGTAAACTTGTTACATGTCATTTCCTTTTAGAAACAGAGAATACCAGGGGGCACCTAGGTAGCTCAGTTAAGGGTCTACCTTAGGCTCAGGTCAGGTCAGGGCTCACGGAGCCCTGCCTGGGAGGGAGGGGGGTGTCCCCACTCAGCATGGAATCTGCTTCTCTCTCTCCCTCTACTCCTCCTCACCCCCCCCCCCCACTAGTGCTCTCTCTTTCAGAAAAGAAGAAAGAGAGGCAGAGAGAGAGAGAGACAGAGAGAGAGAGAGAGGGAGAATACCAGGGAAGGAAAAATCTAATAGTGGCTTATCCTGGGGCACCTGGGTGGCTCAGACAGTTAAGCATCTGCCTTTAGCTCAGGTCATGATCCCAAGGGTCCTGGGATCAAGCCCCGCATCCGTCAGGCTCCCTGCATAGCAGGGAGCCTGCTTCTCCCTCTCCCTCTGCTGCTCCCCCTGCTTGTGCTCTCTCTCTGTCAAATAAATAAAATCTTTAAAAGATAGTAATTTTGGCTTATTCATTTAAATCATACTGAGAGGGAAATTTAAGGAAAAGGTTTTCCTAAATGAAGTGACTCTTAAGCAGACATTTTATCTAACCATTTTGGCAGTAACTTAAAACTGTAAATCTTTAATTTTTTAAAATGATTTTATTTGTTTGAGAGAGAATGCATGTAAGAGAGCACGAGAGAGACAAAGAGAAGGAGAAAGAGCTGAGCTGAAGGAGAGGGGCAGAGGAAGAGAGAGAGAAAAGCAGACCCCCTGCAAAGCAGGGAAGCCCCCACTCCTCACAATGTGGGGCTCGATCTCAGGACCCTGGGATTATGACCTGAGCTGTAGGCAGACACTTAACCAACTGAGCCACTCAGGTGTCCCTAAAACTGTAAGTCTTTTAAAATTAGGTTTAAAATGTATGTGTACTTTATTGGCCAATCAACAGGCAATAAGTTATTTTTCTTAGTTTAGGAAATATAATCACACATTCTAAAGCTTCTCTTGACCATAAATTTGTTGTATAAAGAAAATTCAGGCTCTAGTATCATAATGCCTGGATAACTAATCATCCTGCCACTTATCAGCTAACTAACTTTGGGGAAATTGCTTAATCTTTTTGGTCTCTCATCTATAAAGTATAGATAAAATCTATTTTCATGGGATTATTTCAAAGATTAATAATACAGCCTATGTAAATGCTTTACCATCATATCTGGCACATAGTGCTAAAAAACGTTAGTTCTTCTTCTGGGTATTAAAATACAATACTATTATTATTAAATTATTAAGTCATTTTATTTTAAGTGTTGCATCCTCTTATACCCCACATTCTCCACATCATAAATGCATTCAAATAGATTCACCAAAATAAATTCTCACCTTCGTTTTGTTCAAATTCATCTAATACCTTGTCCAGGTTGTAAGCTTCTGCTTGGAAGTAATTCTCCATCGGTGAGGAAACACCCTGAAGAGACTTATTTAAACCTAGAAAGTAGGTCAAATCTGTATTACACTTTCAATTACTAAAATATAATTTATAGACATTACAACTGATAACAGAAATACAAATGATCATGAGACTGCTATGAACAATTATTCACCAACAAATTGGAAAACCTAAAGGAAATAGATAAATTCCTAGACAAATACAGCCTACCAAGAGTGAATCATGAAGAAACAGAAAATCTGAACAGACCAGTTACTAATAAGGAGATTGAATCAGTAATTAAAAACCACCCAATAAAGAAAACTCTAGGACCAGATGGCTTCACTGACGAAGTCTATCAAACATTAAAAAAAAAAAAAAAAAGAACTGGGGTGCCTATGTGGCACAGTTGATTAAGTGTCTGGCTTTGGCTCGGGTCATGATCCTGGGGTTCTGGGATCCAGTCTGGCATCGGGCTCCCTGCTCAGTGGGAACTCTGCTTCTCCCTCTCTCTCTAACCCTACTTACTGCTCATGCTCTTGCTCTCTCAAATGAATAAATTTTTAAAATATTAAAAAAAAGAATACTATGCTTCTCAAACTCTTCCAAACAATACAAGAGGGAGGAACACTTCTAAACTCATTTTACAGAGCCAACATTACCTTGATACCAAAACCAGGTAAAGACACTAACGAAAAAATAATTACAGACCAATATTCCTGATGAATATACATACAAAAATCCAAAAACAAAATATTAGCACACAAGATTCAATAATACATTAAAAAGATCATATACCATGATCAAGTGGGATTTACTCTAGGGACACAAAGATGGTTCAACATCTACAAATCAATGTAGTGTATCACATTAACAAAATGAAGGATGATCATCTCAATAGATGCAGAAAAAGCATTTAACAAAATTCAACACCTATTTATGATAAAAACCGTCAATCAAGTGGGTAGAGTGAGAATACACCTAAACATAATAAAGGTCATCTATGACAAACCCACAGCTAACATCATACTCAGCAATGAAAACCTAAAAGCTTTCCTCTAAGCATAAGAACAAGACTAGGATGCTCACTCTCACCATTTATATTCAACATAATACCAGAATTCCTAGCAAAAGCATTTAGGAAGAAAAAGAAACAAAAGGCACATGAATCAGAAAAGAAGTAAAACTGTCTGCACTCGCAGGTGACATGATATATATGGAATATCCTTAAAAAAAAAAAAAAGGAACATCCTTAAGAGTCCAGATACACACACACACACACACACACACACACACACACAAAACCTGTTAGAATAAATGAATTCAATAACATTGCAAGATTAAGTCAATACACAAGGGATGTCTAGCTGGCTCAGTCAGTAGGGTGTGCAGCTCTTGTTCTCTGGTTTGGGAGTTAAGCCCCATGTGTGGCATAGAGTTTTAAATTTTTTAAATTAAAAAAAAAATTTTAAGTGAAGCACAAAAATCATTTGGGTTTCTATACACTAACACCATATTATCAGAAAGAGAAATTAAGCAAACAATACCATTTATGATTGCATCATAAAGAACAGAATTCCTAGGAATAAATTCAACTAAGGAGGTGAAAGATCAGCACTCAGAAGACATTGATGAAATAATTAGAAGACACAGATGGAAAGATATTCTGAGTCATAGATTGGAAAAATTAATATTGTTAAAATGTCCATACTACCCAAAGCAATTTACAGATTCAATGTAATCTCTATCAAAATTCCAATGGCATTTTTCACAAAAACAAAAGAAAATCCAGTAATGTGAATGGATCTACAAGAGACCCTGAATAGCCAAGGCAATCTTGAGAAAGAACAAAGCTGGAACCATCACAATTCTTTTTTTTTAAACCATCACAATTCTTAATTTTAAACTATATTTCAAAGTTATAGTATGGTATTGACATAAAAAAAACAGACACATAATCATTGGAACAGTAAAGAGATCCCAGAAATAAAACCACATATAGGGTCAAATAATTTATGACAAAGGAGTCAACAATATATGAGAAAGGATAGTCTTCAATAAATGGTGTTGGGGGGCAGGCCTGGTGGCTTAGCGGTTTAGCACCGCCTTCAGCCCAGGGTGTGATCCTGGAGACCTGGGATCGAGTCCCTTGTCAGGCTCCCAGCATGGAGCCTGCTCCTCCCTCTGCCTGTCTCTCTCTCTCTCTCTCTCTCTAATAAATAAATTAAAAATATAAAAAAAAAATAAATGCTGTTGGGAAAGCTGGACAGCCACATACAAAAGAATGAAACCGGGATCCCTGGGTGGCGCAGCGGTTTGGCGCCTGCCTTTGGCCCAGGGCGCGATCCTGGAGACCCGGGATCGAATCCCACGTCAGGCTCCCGGTGCATGGAGCCTGCTTCTCCCTCCGCCTGTGTCTTTGACTCTCTCTCTCTCTCTGTGACTATCATAAATAAATAAAAATTAAAAAAAAAAAAAAAAGAATGAAACCATACACCTATCTTATACCACACACAAAGATTAACACAAAGGTCAACTTAACTCAACATGGATTAAAGACTTGAACATAAGACCTGAAACCATAAAATGCCTACAAGAAAACAAAGGCGGTAATAAGCTCCCTGACATTGTTTTTTTTTTTTAATATTTACTTATCTATTTATTCATGAGAGACACAGACCAAGAGAGAGAGGCAGAGACACAGGCAGAGGTAGAAGCAGGCTCCCCACAGGGAGCTCAATGTGGGACTCGATCCCAGATCCTGGGACCATGACCTGAGCCAAAGGCGGACGCCCAACCGCTGAGCCACCGAGGCACCCCCCTAACATTGTTCTTAAAGATGATAATTTGGATTTGACTCCAAAAGCAAAGGCAAGAAAAGCAAAAATAAACAGGTAGAACTATATCAAACTTAAAAGCTTCTGCACAGCAGAGGAAACCATCAACAAAATAAAAAGCAACCTACTGAATGGAAGAAAATATTTGCAAATCATATATCCAATAAGGAGTAATACCCAAAATACATTCAGAACTCATACAACTTGACTGCAAAAACAAACAAACAAAAACAACCCAAGCAATCCAACCAAAAAATACACAGAAATAATAAGTGTAATTGTTATTGTACACTGTTGGTGGGAATGCAAACTGTATGAAAAGGAGTATGCAGGTTCCTCAAAAAATTAAAAATAGGACTATTTTTAATAGTCCTATGATTCAGCAATTCCTCTAGTAGGTATTTATTTTAAAAATGAAAATACACAAAGCCAACTATGTCTGAAGTGATGGATATTAACTAAACTTATTGTGGTAATCATTCTAATATATACATATATCAAATCATTATGTTGTACACCTTAAACTAATACAATGTTATATGTCAATTATATCTCAATAAGCTGGAAAAAAGTGAAAAATAGATTTATGAATACAAATATTTATATAAATTTATAACTCTTAAGTAAACAAGGATAAAATGTCTTATAAATCTACTCAGACCATGGTAAACTATAAAACATCATCCCACTAGAGGTATGCTAAGATCTTTAAGCTAATAAGGTCTAGAAACCTTTAAGCTGACAATAATCAAAATGTAATTATAGAAGACAAACGGTACATTTGAATAGGATAGGTCTCAGGTTGTTTTTAAAACAATCTCCAAAAAAAAATAAAAAAAAAAATAAAACAATCTCCACATCCAACTTGGGGCTCGAACTCATGACCTGGAAATCAAGTCAAATGCTCTACTGACTGAGCCAGTCAGGCAACCCTTAGTTATTCTTTTTGAACTTCTTCTTTTCAAGTACTATTTCTAAGTCTTTCTTGGTATTAATTCATCTAAAGCATTCTGTGGGTACATACACTAGGTATGTCACTTACTTAAGAGAATGCCAAGAGCACACAGTAGTTGTTCAATAAACATTATCCCATTTTTATCTGTATTTTAATAATCCTCATATTTATCTATCTCTTTAATTTCTCAATGTTCTTTGTAAACTGCTTGGTTTCTTACTGGTATACAGGGAGGCAGGTGGGAGGAGAGGTAATATCACAATTCCCCTAAAAGGTCTGAATAAGGATACACAAAAATAAACTCAAAATAGTTGAAAGAGCTAAATGTGAGACAAGAATCCATCAAAATCCTAGAGGAGAACACAGGCAACAACCTTTTTGACCTTGGCCACAGTAACTTCTTGCAAGACATATCTCCAAAGGCAAAGGAAGCAAAAGCAATAATGATCTAATGGGACTTCACTGAGATAAAAAGCTTCTGCACAGCAAAGGAAACAGTCAACAAAGCTAAAAGACAACCTACAGAATGGAACAAGATATTTGCAAAAGACATATCAGATAAAAGGCTAGTATCCAAGATCTATAAAGAACTTACCAAACTCAATACCCAAAAAAACAAACTATCCAGGCAAGAAATGGGCAGAAGACATGAACAGACATTTCTCCAAAGAAGACCTACACAAGCCCAACAAGCACATGAGAAAATGCTCTGCATCACTTGCCATCAGGGAAATATCAATCAAAACCACAATGAGGGGGATCCCTGGGTGGTGCAGCGGTTTGGCGCCTGCCTTTGGCCCAGGGCGCGATCCTGGAGACCCGGGATTGAATCCCACGTCGGGCTCCCAGTGCATGGAGCCTGCTTCTCCCTCTGCCTGTGTCTCTGCCTCTGTCCTCTCTCTCTCTCCTCTCTCTCTCTCTCTCTCTCTGTGTGACTATCATAAATAAATAAAAAATTTTTAAAAAACCACAATGAGATACCAGTTTACATCAGTGAGAATGGCGAAAATTAAAAACACAGGAAACAGCAAATGTTGGAGAGGATGTAGAGAAAGGTAGAACCTCTTGCACTGTTGGTGGGAATGCAAACTGGTTCAACCACTCTAGAAAAGTGTGGAGGTTCCTCAAGAACTTAAAAATAGAGCTACCCTATGACCCAGCAATTGCACTACTGGGTATTTACCCCAAAGATGCAGATATAGTGAAACATCAGGGCACCTGCACCCCAATGTTCGTAGCAGCAATGTCTACAATAGCCAAACTGTGGAAGGAGGCACTACGACCTTCGACAGATGAATGGATGTGGTATGTATATACAATGGAATATTACTCAGCTACCAGAAAGAATGAATACCTACCACTTACACTGATGTGAATGGAACTGGGGAGTATTATGCTGTGTGAGATAAGTTAATCGGAGAAAGACAATTACCATAAGATTTCATTCATATGTGGAATAAGAAATAGTGAAAGGAACCATAAGGGAAGGGGGAAACTGAGCAGGGGGAAAAATTAGAGAGGGAGACAAACCATGAGAGACTCCTAACTCTGGGGAACAAAGGGTCGCAGAAGGGGAGGTGGGTGGGAGGATAGGGTTATTGGGTGATGGGCATTAAGGAGGGCACATGATGAGATGAGCACTGGGTGTTGCACTGTATGTTGGCAAACTGAATTTAAATAAAAAGTAAAATGGGGGGCAGCCCCGGTGGCTCAGCGGTTTAGCGCTACCTTTGGCCCAGCGTGTGATCCTGGAGAACTGGGACTGAGTCCCACGTTAGGCTCCCTGCATGGAGCTTGTTTCTCCCTCTGCCTGTGTCTCTGCCTGGCCCTCTCTCTCTCTCTCTCTGCATGGAGCTTGCTTCTCCCTCTGCCTGTGTCTTACCTGCCTCTCTCTCTCTCTCTCTCTCTCTCTCTCTCTCTCTGCGGCTTTCATGGATAAATAACTAAAATTTTTAAAAATTCTAAGAAAAACGTAAGAAGAGGGAAAATAAAAATTTAACTACTATTACAAACTTTGAGGTAAATCTAACACATGAATTTTCTTTGACTTGTAGTGTTTCTCCTCTAAGACACATAAAGTGTGAATATTATTTCTTTCATTTTACCAATAAAAAAGGGGATTTAACAGATTTACTCAAGTATTTCCCCATGATTATTCACCCAACTTTTATTTATTGGTTGGTTCCTGTTAAATAATTTAAGTTAACATTAAGTTAACATCAGGCTCCCTAGACAAATAGACTGCATAATAATCCCTTAATGGTTTTTCTTAAATCTTTTGTGTATAATGATTTATAGTTCAAAATTTTCATATACATGCCATTGTATTTTGATAAAGACTGCATATTTAAACTTTCTAATGCTAAGAGCATCAATGAAATTTCTCACACAATCTAGCACATATAATATACATTTACAATACTCCGTATTTCAGTCATTATATATAAAATATTCATAAATAATTGGATCCAATATATATTGTGCATCTACTATACGTAGGGTATTGTAATCAATTCAATTCTCATACATCATTCTCAACATCAAGCTTATAACTTAATGGTAAACAACAGTCAATGGGAAAATTAATACAATAATAAATGAGTTTATTTGTTAAGATTTTATTTATTTATTAATGAGAGACACAGAGAAGAAAAAGAGAGAGAAGCAGACACACAGGCAGAGGGAGAAGCAGGCTCCATGCAGGGAGCCCGACATGGGACTCGATCCCAGGTCTCCAGGATCACACCCTGGGCTGAAGGCGGCGCTAAACTGCTGAGCCACCTGGGCCACCCAATAAATGAATTTAGTTACAACACAGTACAAGAGACACAAAGTACTACTTGATCAATTTGTCAGATAAAATTAACAGGTAAGTGCTACAGAGTAAGTACTATAAAAGTTCAAGAAATGGGCAGGACCACTGTCTGGATGGTCAAAGAAAGCATTATTTATGGGTTGGAACTGGGTCCAGAAGGATAGAAAAATTTTAACAGATATTCCAGATGGCAAGATGCAGAAATGAAATTTCAAACAGGGAGAGACATATAAGGAATTACCCTAGGGGTGGGCAATTACTGAGTGATCACTGAAACTGGATCAGGACTTTATTTAGATAGTTAACATTAGGACATAGTTGGAGATGTAGACAGGCATCATATTATTTATGCTGTGGAATGCCAGTCTGAGAAAGGTATTGTATTACTTTAAGCAATGGGAAGCACTATAGCACATTTATATAACCTTTATTGCAGTATATTGTTATAATTATTCATTTTATTATTAGTTATTGCTATCAATCTCTTACTTTGCCTAATTTATAAATTAAATTTTATCGTAAGTATGTTTATATAGGAAAAAAACAGATATTATATACAGGTTTTGGTACTATCCATGGTTTTAGGCACCAATGGGGTCTTGGAACGTGTCCCCTGTAGATAAGCAGGGACTACTGTGTGAACAGCTGGTCAAGAAGGTATGCTGAACTCCAATGATAATTACTGATTCAGTCCAGCATCAAAAAATCTGCTAAAGCGGGATGCCTGGGTGGCTCAGCAGTTGAGTGTCTGCCTTTAGCTCAGGTCATGATCCTGGGGTCCTGGGATCGAGTCCCGCCATCAGGCTCCCTGTATGGAGCTTGCTTCTCCCTTAGCCTATGTCTCTGTCTCTCTCTCTTTGTATCTCTCATGAATAAATAAATAAAATCTTAAAAAAAATAAAAAGAATGTGAAAGCCTTCAGATAAATGGTCACTGGGGGAAGAAAATATTCACAGTGCTTCAAAGTATTAGTCCACAGATTATTAATCACGAAGGAAAAAATATGCTTATAGTAAAAAGATGTAATTACTACCTAAACCAAATGATCAAACTTAGCATCACCAACAGTTTAACAAGCTGACATGATGCACCACTTGATGTGATGCAATGAGAAGTTTAAAACATTACCAACACAGTATTCTTGCCAAAAATGTTTAACCTGAATTGAATCCTGAAGAGACAATTTGACAAATCTAGAATGCAAGGCATTCTATAATACAACTGTTCTGAACTTTCCAAAAAATTCAATGTTACAAAAACCATCATTTCAAATTAAAAGAGACTAAAGAGATTAAATAATCAAATGCCATGCATGAATGCTCTCTGGATCCTAGATCAAGAAAACGCACATATACACATACACAGCAAAAAAAAATTACATGTAGAGAATAATCCAGGAAATCTGGACTATATATTAGGTGATAAATTAATAATCTTCTTTTTAGATGTGATAATGTCATTTTGATTTTGTAGGAAAATATCCTTACTCTTAGGAGATGCCTGCTGAATGATTTAGGAAAGAAGTGTTGTATTATCTGTATTTAACTTTCAAATGATTCAGAAAAAGAAAATATGTGAATGTGTGTATAAGTGTGGGAAAGGAAGGGAGAAAGGAGGGAGGAAGAGAGATGTTCAAAAAAGAAGCAAAATTGTAAAATCTGGTGAATCTAGGTGAAGGATATATGGGTCTTTATTGTATTATTTTTCAATTTTTCTATAAGCTTGGCTTTTTTCAAAAGAAAAAGAATGTACTGAGCTAGTGGTAGGAAACATTCCTTCTCACTCTGAATATAGAAATTCTAGAAAAAATAACTTATTTTAAAATAGTTTCTACAGCCAAACTCAAAAGCAAGAAAGGAAATATACAGATACATAAACCAAGAAGCAAGCAAGCCACAGCAATGAGTTAGAACTAAAGGGTGTCAGTCCACAGAACCTGCAAAACTAAACAGGAACCTTTAGGCCTAGGATTTGAAAGCAAGCAGGGAGGATGGAAATTACTGGCTGCAAATGTATAGATGTTTCTTCAGTGGAAGGGGCCAGACTGGGCTCTCTGAATAAAGCCAGGAGCTAGGGGAAAAACTATCCCAAGTGGCTCCAAAATGACAACTGAACAGGATGGAATGGAATTCCAATAAAATCAACTTCCAGAAATTAGAATTCCTAGCCTGCCCCTCACTCAGGATTGGGAATGATACTTAGTCTTTCTATTCACAAAAGGTGAAAACCAGAAAGAACCCTGCACTATTGATTTGGAATTCTAGATATCAGTATGAACTCACAGACTTCAAGAAACAGATACAATAAGACAAAGATATAACGTGTATAGGTCCACACACAATAGATATAGATGTAAATGTGTGTCTCCACACACACACACACACACACACACACAAACACACACACACACACACACACCTTCTCTAGCTCTGTGCACAGGATCTCGGGGCAGCAAAATTCTATCTTTACTTCAAGTAACAATGAGCATATACCTCGCACCAGATTTGGTTTCTAAGTATTGTCATCCACTGAAAAGGAAGCAAGGGCCTCCAAGAGAAATGGCTGATTCCATAGCTGGAGTTGAAAAACTTCAAGAGCTTTGATGAGGATGTAGGGAAATATGAACTGTCACACATTGCTAGAAGGACAGTTTGGCAGTTCCTCAAAAAGTTAAACACTGTTACCTTTTTGGCATAGCTATTCCACTCCTAGGTTTATACCCAAGAGAAATGGAAACATATTCACACAAAAACTAATCCCCAAATGCTCAGAGCAACATCATTCACAACAGCAAAAGGTGGAAACAACCCAAATGTGTATCAACTGATAAATGGATAAATAAAGTGTGGTATGGTATATTAACAAAGTGGATATTATAGGACAATAAAAACAGATGATACATCTATATGCTACAACATGAATGAATTTTGGAAATATTAAAGAAACAGATACAAAAAGCTATATATTATATGATTCCACTTGTATGGATTGTCCAGAATAGGAAAATCCATAGAAACAGAAAATTAATTTGTGATTGTCAGGTGCTAGGGGGAATTGGAAGGAAACAGGAAGGGACTGCTAATGATATAAGATTTCTTTTGGGGATGATAAAAATGTTCTAAAACTACACAGAATGTGATGACTGCACAACTCAGAAAATATATAAAAAACACTAGACTCTCTACATTTTAAAAGAATGAATTTTATGGTACGTGAATTATATTTCAACTTTTAAAAAAAGAACAACCTTATCTTGCGTGCCTGAAAGCAAGTTATGCACACCAAGAATATGGGTACATGTCAAAAGGACACAGAAAGCAGCCTGAAAAAGTTCCCACAGGCTAAATAAGAAAATCAAAATAAATAATGATAGCAATGGATTATAACCCACTAAATAAAAAAGAGAACCAAGAGTCTTTGCAATATGAATGAATGAATCCCAAGTGTGATGAGGAAGGGTATATTTACATAGCTTCAAAGTTCTTTTCCACAAAATACTAATTACCAAAGGAAAAAAGAGTAACTTGACAGCAAAGCCTGGCAAGCACCAACTTACACAAGTATCAAAGCATCATCAATAATGCGACAAATGAAATCTGTGCTCTCTGATAGGCTGCAATGAAAAGGACACAGCAATGTCAATACAGGGGGAGGCAAGTAGGGAGCGAGGGCAGTCAAGGGATTATGGGAATTCCCTTTAATTTTTGCACAATTTTGCTATGAACCTAAAACTGCTCTAAAAAAATAAAGTATATTAATTAAAAACAAAAATAGCACCACTTCTGTGATAGTCCCACAAAAAAATGCATAACCTGAATTATTTCTTTCAAGTTCCTCTTTTGTACTTTTGGTCTGTTTCTCATTGAACTCTTTCCCAAATGCCTATTTATTGAATAAATGGAAGTCTATTTATTGAATAAATGGAAGTACTAAAACCAACTGGAAGATCTGTATGCCTGGCTTTTCAAACCAGGTTTCCACTACATGGTGGTCAGGCGGGAATACAGCTATTTCATTGGGAGACCTCTAAATGTCAGTATAGATAAGTCTTCTCTTTAGACTCCAGAGAGGACTCATATTATCTTCTATAAGGGAATACAAGGATGTAAAACCAGACTTACCTTCTGAAAGAAAAGTGAGGGGAAGGGTCTCACATTTCAATATAAAGGATTTCCCTTAATTCCCCTGCTTTCACTATGGTGCCTCATCCTTGATCTGTTATGTTTAGTATCCCCAAGTCTTGAGCATCTTTAGTTTCATCTTCCAAAAAAAAAACATATGGTCTCTTGAAGACTTGGGAGAGGGGCAGTGTTCTCATTGCATAAGGTGGGTCTCCCAGATGATTTAAATCCTATGTTAGGACTCATTTTTTAAATTAATTTACTTATTTTAAGTAGGCTCCACACCTGATGTGGGACATGAACTCACAACCCTGAGATCAAAAGTCACATGCTCGGGGATCCCTGGGTGGCGCAGCGGTTTGCCGCCTGCCTTTGGCCCAGGGTGTGATCCTGGGACCCGGGATCGAATCCCACGTCGGGCTCCCGGCATGGAGCCTGTTTCTCCCTCTGCCTATGTCTCTGCCTCTCTCTCTCTCTCTCTCTTTCTCTGTGACTATCATAAATAAATAAAAAAAATTTTTAAAAAGTCACATGCTCTACTGACTGAGCCGGCCAGGAACCCCTAATGTCAGGATTCTTTATTTCTTATAAAAGCATCTAACTCTTCCCAAAATAGAAGTCACTAAATATTATACATGTATATCTCAAAAAAAGAAAAATAATTACTTAATTTAATACAGTTTCTTCCTGTGGACCTCTTTGTTGTTGGGTTTCTACATGTCTCCTTTTTTATTCTATTGACCAGAGTCTTTTTGGACACTCTCTTGAAACTGTCTTAGAGGGTCCCACTTTTATAGCACTGATCTGATTGCTCCTTTTATGTTTTCTTCACTGGTATTTCCTCTTTATGCTACCTACTAATTACAATGAACATGTATATATCCATGCACCAAACATTACCGAGTATCTATACAAAGTACCAGGTACTGTCTTAGTCATTAGATTATAATGAGAAATAAGACAATGTCCTTGACCAAAAGGTACCTAATGTTTCATATTGGAGACAGATATGAGTGAAACATATGAGTTTAAAATATAAAACACTGTACCATTGATATATGCACTGAATGCTGTGGAGCCAAAGAAAAGGTGAAGCTAAATCAGGCTGAGTAGGGGTATATTTTTGGGGTAAAGTGGGTTACTATGACAAATACTCTAATAACTGATTATCACTGAGTATTTACTATTTATTATTGTAGATAATTTTTGCAGTAGGTTGAAAACTTCCTAAAGAGGTAATGCCTGAATAAGATTTTTTCCAGTAAAGGCAGAAAAGGGCACTCCTTTCATATACTCTCCATGAGGTAGCTAGGGTACAAGAAATACTCTTCCAGCTGCAGGCACAGAAGTTTTGATGGGGAAGGCACTACTAAGTGCCACTCTGCTCCACTCTCAACTGAGCAGTAAAGGAGCTCCGTCTCCTATCACACACACTGTCAACCCATCCCTCTATCCTCAAAGTTTACATGAAAAATCAACGAACTCAGTCAGAGTATGCAACATGCCATTCGTGAATGGCATAATCAGTTTTTGAAACTAATCTTACCCACATAATCTCCAACTTCGCCCTCCCCCTCCCCCATGCCAGACCATTTTCTACCCCTTAAGTAATTGTAAGACATGAAAGAAATCAAACATGATTCCTACTCAGGAAAAAAAAAATCAATGATTCCTGCTCTATAAGAATTAGTAAAATACTTCCAATTTTCTGCTGGAAATTACTGTTCTTCATAATCTAAAAATACAAAATAAAATAGTGTTATTAAATCTGTATCTCTGATTCCCTGCCCCCAAATTAGCTTTAATTGTTTAGCTCTTACATGATGACTAAGAAAGAAAAATAAGATTAGATTTTTTTTTCTCTTAACAATGTTGCTCAAATCCATGTTCTTTTTCATGTTGAAATTACCATTCTATCTTCAAAGTGGAAGTTGACTCTAAAAGGAAAAAGCCAAGCACTGGCAGAAAAATTAGAATTTTTGACATAATTCAACAGTAATTTAAAAATACCCTTTGCTCTGGATTTAAGTCAAATCTTTTTTTAAAACCATACTCCTGGTTTAACAAGAGGCAAAGTTATAAATGAAGCAAGCAGTACATATACATGAGCATTATTTTCTATAGATTTAGTTGTTTTCTTAAGTTCAGTCTTTAATAAAAATAGAACACTGGTTTTCTTACCTTTTTCCCCTTACACACGTGATAAGGAACAGACTTCCCTGTGCTTACTCATGATGCTTGCTGCACCACCAGCCAGTCTTGCTGATTCAGTATGCTCTGTTTGATCCTAAAGAAAAAAAAAAAACACATTGCTCATTATATTTGCTAAAGCAATAAGCCTTAATTTTCTTCATATAAACCTATCATAGCCAAACGAATGAAAGCTATGGGCTTAAATAATACATTACAATTACATATTCGATTCAAAGACCTGGCCAGCATGAAATGCAGCAGACATATTTTATTGTGTAAGAAAGCCAAAAGTTAAATGTTTCAATAAACAGTTTAGCATTTTTTTAACATTTCTTAATTTTAATGGATAATACATAGTGAAACACCAAAAGCAGGCACTTTCTATCCAATGGTTGGTTCTATGTTAATTCATAAAAATACCACTTATTTTTATATTACAATAGGTCCTCCAAGAATCCAAAGCCAGAAAAACTGCTGCTTCATGAGAATGTGTGATTTTTTTTCCTGTACATACAGAATCCTTAAATTGAGATTCAGAGGCTTCCTGTTGAGATTTTTATTGGAAAAACAACTGTTTTTCCCTCCAAGTGGGATCTCTTACGATTCCAATCCTCTTCTACTGTTTAGAAGTAGTAGATCTGTTAATCCAATATTAACCTTTACTATCAAGGGTATGCAAAAGACAAAGCTGTCAAAGCTTCCTCAAATGTTATTTCCTTCTTCTGAATATATGACAACATCTATGAAGTTATGGTAGTCCGATTTAAATACCTCTGTAGCTGCTTAGAGAAAATTTAAAACTCTTTAAGAGCCTAATTTAGCCTTGAACAAGATTAGTAGTTGTAATAAGAATAAAATTAAGAATCTCATATTATCCATATAAAACATCTAACATACAATCATAGCATTTTCAGAATAGCAAAGTATTTCAGATATGATCTAATGAATAAGGAACATCATTCAATTTTAAAGATAATAAGCACTAAAAGAAATTTTCCTGGCATTATGGCAAATATAATTCCATTATCTGATGTGAAAATTATGTACTCAATAAAAAATAAAAGAATAAGAAAAAGCCTAAAATACAAGTTTCCAGGGACTAATAAAAATCACTAGTGAGGGATCCCTGGGTGGCGCAGCGGTTTGGCGCCTGCCTTTGGCCCAGGGCGCGATCCTGGAGACCCGGGATCGAATCCCACGTTGGGCTCCCGGTGCATGGAGCCTGCTTCTCCCTCTGCCTGTGTCTCTGCCTCTCTCTCTCTCTCTGTGTGTGTAACATAAAAAAAAAAAAATTAAAAAAAAATCACTAGTGAAAGATTTTCCTATCTTGAGGACTTGAAAAAAATATGTATTTGTTACATATTCTAAATGAAAAGTGCTGTTGGTACTAAGAACCAGGTTACATCTATCAAATAAAGAACTAAATCATACTAGAAATAGGAAATGGCTATATACAAGGTAGAAGTACCAAGGTCAAATGAATGAGGCAAAAGTAAGGTCCTTACCTCTACTTAAACAATTTAATTAAATGTTTTTTAAACAAAGTTAACTCTATAGATTCAAAGTCAAATCCTGTATGTCTGTATCTGTTTTAATGTGTGAGGCAAGTCCAATAATATTATGTAACTGTCCCAAACATTACAAGTTTGTCTTCTGAAATTTTATCCCTCTGACTTTTAGCCTCAGCTGGCAAAGCCTCAAGTCGGGTTAAATCCAATTATCTACCTATCGCCATATGTACCCCCAGGGGCTTAAATGTGTCTAGAGGAAAGTCACACAGGAGGACTGTTCTCTACATTTGTGACTTTGCACTACATTTCCCTTAGTCAATCTGCTTTCAACTCTGCACCTCATTCTTATCTTCTGACATGCCTAGAATCCCTTAATGCAAAGCTTTCATAATTCAATTCTTGCAAAAAAATAAATCTTTAGTTTCCTGCAGGACAAGGAGTAACATTACTTAGCTGCCATAAGGTAAGTAGAATACCGGCGTAACTAACCACTCCATGTACAGACTTCCAACCAATTTCTTTTCAGCAATATACTTCCCCTAATAAACCTTTAAAGATCCCTAGAACCTCCACAAGTTTCTCTAAGGGTCTTTGGGGGTGTAGACTTTCTTCTCATCACATCTCCCTCCATAATTTATTGCTTCTTCATTTCCAAGACCTTTGTTTTACTTTTTCTATTCATCGAAACCTCCCATCCAATGTTGTTTCCTACTATCATTTCAGGGGAGTTCTAAGGAAAAAAGAAGAGTGGGGGGGAGGCAAGTGTGGTGCCAATCCATCCTATTTAGCCATAAGTTTCCATTATTATCTTTGAGAACATAGAATACTGTATTTTTTCTTAAAAGTAGCCTTAAAAGTTGTCAATGCCCTAGCAAATAAATTAAGAGATAGTTTAGAAAAACAAAGGGAAAGAGAGATAAACAGACTAGCAACAAGTAGTGCCTTCCTCACCTCACATAAAAATATGCTTTGCATATAAGAGACAGTAATCCAGTACTTTTTGCCCAGAATAAGCACTTTATGGCAGAGGCCATTTCATTGCCTTTTGGCATTATGGTATTGTTTTTTGGAAAAAAACAAAAGTTTAGTAACTGGGTATATATACAGCATAAAATACAGTATAAAATTTTTTTTTAATGTTTTAAATACAGTCCAAGATACAGGGGGAAAAATTTCATAGAATGCCTTCAAGATTCTGCTCAATGTCACCTCCTAATGTGAAATTAATAATCACTTAGTTCTCTATGCTCTCATAATACATGTATATCTATAACACATTTCATACTACATGGTAATTCTTCTCTTTACAATCTGTTGCACTCCATGAAACAATTAGCCACTCAAGGCTAGAAGCCCTTTATCCGCCCCCCCTTTATCCCAAGACCCCAGCACAGTGCTTGTCATATAGTAGGTATTCAAAATATCCAGGATGTTTAATTAAGTATAGCATATAACACATCTCCCATGGCAAAGATTCCAGATAAACAGCTCCTAATTTTATCTCTTTCCTTCTATTTTTACAACTGTCTCATGTTTTTTTTAAGGATTTAATTTATTTATTCCTGACA
This sequence comes from Vulpes vulpes, assembly GCF_048418805.1. Taxonomy (NCBI): domain Eukaryota; kingdom Metazoa; phylum Chordata; class Mammalia; order Carnivora; family Canidae; genus Vulpes; species Vulpes vulpes. Next base: position 47,012,915 of record NC_132789.1, read on the forward strand.
GACACAGAGAAGCAGAGACACAGGCAGAGGGAGAAGCAGGCTCCCCATAGGGAGCCCAATGCGGGACTCGATCCCAGGACCCCAGGATCACGACCCAAGCCAAAGGCAGACACTCAACCACTGAGCCACCCAGGTGCCCCTACAACTGCCTTATTTAAAGCCCTCATCAGGGCAGCCCCGGTGGCGCAGCGGTTTGGCGCTGCCAGCATGGGGTGTGATCCTGGAGACCTGGGATCGAGTCCCGCATCGGGTTCCCGGCATGGAGCCTGCTTCTCCCTCTCCCTCTGCCTGTGTCTCTGCCTCTCTCTCTCTGTGTCTATGAATAAACAAAATCTTTAAAAAAAATAAAATAAAGCCCTCATCAGTTCTCATCTTACCCCCCTCCTATCTCACCTACTTAATGAACAGATCTCTGGATGTCAGTGATGAGTCTTCATTTGTCACCACAAATACTACCCAAATTGATTGTGCTTTTCTAGCTAATGAATAAATCCCCTTACTCTCTTCCTCTAAGAATGAAGTACAGGGTTTTTTTTGTTTTGTTTTTTTGTTTGTTTGTTTGTTTTTAATAGCATGGCATAGAGATCCTTTCAGAACTTGGTCTCTGTCTCTTTTCCAACCTGCTCTCCCACTACTTCCCTAAGCTCCAATCATATAAAAATATCCATATTTCTTGTGAAATGCTTTATCACACTTCTCTATCATTTCATGTTCTGTGCCTATATTCAGACACTTTTGCCACTCTTTTTTGCCTAGCTAATTTTTATTACCAAAGGTTCAACTCAAACTCACTCTCAACTCAACCTGGGAAGCCTTCCCTGATTCTCTCTCTACAGGCTGTTTTAGAAGAGTCATCCTATACTCACATCATGCATTCTCTCCACAAATGGCGGCGCTTAACAAATTAATTTATATTGTCAGTATGCCTGTCTACCTCCCCCACTGAACTGTCAGTTCATTGAGAACAATGACTATGTCTTCATTCTCTGTAACCAAGGGCATAGCACAGAGTTTTCAACAAATGTTTCATGAAAAGATAAATCGAATGAGATTAATGAAGTCCATTTTTAAGTAATCAACCTATGATGAGGATTTCTTCCACGCTAATATTTGTGAATGTGTATGTTTTGTGTTGGAGAATGAGACAGTAAGCAAAACATGCGAGAGAGAAACAAAAACAGAGAACTGTCTAGTGGAAGAGAAAAAAAAAGTGACAAGGATTTAAATAATTGGATTTTTTTTTTTTTTTTAAAGTAGGCTTCACGCCCAACATAAGGCCTGAACTCATGACCCGGAGATCAAAAGTCACATGCTCCACTGACTGAGCCAAACAAGCATAATAATTAGGAAATTTTATCATCACTCTATAAAAACAAGGCCTTTGACATAATAACTACATTCTAGAGATTTATACCTTTTCTTTATATCTTTTTCTTTAAAGATTTTATTTATTTATTCATGAGAGACACATGGAAAGAGGTAGAGACACAGGCAAAGGGAGAAGCAGGCTCCTCACAGGGAGCCCAATAAGGGACTCAATCCCCAGACCCTGAGATCACACACTGAGCGAAAGGCTGATGCTCAACTGCTGAGCCACCCAGGCATTCCTAGAGATTTATATCTTGAGGAAATAACTGGAAAAATAGAAAAAAATATGGAATAACTGTTAGATGGATGTTAAAATAGCAAAATATTGGGAAAAATCTAAATGTCAATAGAAAGGAGTCATTTATGACTCCATATTTGGGGAAAACTTAAAAGTCTTTCTTTTTTTCTTTTTTAAGACTTTTATTTTTAAGTAATCTCCACATTCAACATAGGACTCAAACCTACAACCCTGAGATCAAGAGTTACACACTACACTGACTGAGCCAGCTGGGTATGCCAAAACTTACAAGTCTTAAGAAATATACACCAAAATACAACAAAGAATCTCTTGGTAGTGTTTGGGTTATTTACATTTTTTCAGTCTTCTATATCCCTAATTTTTCTTGGAATGAATGTTTATTATTTGTTAATAACTGAAAAGAGAATAAAGAATACATGAATTTCAATTAATAAAAACCCATACTAGGGGTGCCTGGGTGGCTCAGTCAGTCAAACATCCAATTCTTGGTTTTGGCTAAGGTCATGATTTCAGGGTCCTAAGATGGAGCCCCACATCAGGCTCTGGGCTCAGTGTGAGATTCTTTCTCCCGCCCTCTCTCTTTCCCTTTGCACCCTCCCTCCTCTGCTCCTTTTCCCTGGCTCGCTCTCTCACTCTCTCAAATAAATAAATAAATAAATTTTTTTAAAATTCCAAGCTACTTAAATTTTTACCTTTGAATGTGAAAAAGGAAGGAAACAGGAAATACAGGAATTTTAAAAGACTATCTCACTGGGATATATAACAGAAGATTAAATTTTAATTATATGGGGCAAGTGAAAGAAAAATCATCTAAAATTTAAAAACCAAGTTTTTTTAATAACCCTATAAGGAAAATGACAGGAATAAAGATGATGTTTAAAATATAAAATGAAAAATAAATAAATAAATAAATAAAAATAAATAAATAAAATAAAATATAAAATGTAAGCAATCTATAGAAATCTTTGATGTGAACATGTTTATAACAGAAGAGATTTATGAAGGTAATACAGATCTTTCTCAACTTATGATAGAATTGTGTCCCAATAAACCAATCGTAGGTTGAAAATATCTTAAATCTAAAACACATTTAATACGCCTAACCTACCGAACATCATAGCTTAGCCTTGCTTGCCTTAAACATGCTCAGAACATTTACATTAGCCTACAGTAGGCGAAATCATCTAACACACAGTATATTTTATAATAAAGTGCTGAATAGCTCATGTGAATTTAGTGCATACTATACTGAAAGTGAAAAAAAGAACGGGTATATGGGTACAGAATGGTTTTAAGTGTATCAGTCTTTACCCTTGCAATCACATGGCTGACTGGGAGCTGTAGCTCACTGCTGCTGCCCAGAATCACAAGACAGTATCACTACATATCACCAGCCTGGGAAGACATCAAAATTCACAATTTGAAGTATAGTTTTCTACTGAATGTGTACTGCTTTCCAATGATTCTAAAGTCAAAAAAAAATCGTAAGTCAAACCATTGTTAAGTAGGGAACAGTCTGTAATTTCCACAATCCAGGACACAGGTTAAAAAAAAAAAAAAAAGACAACAGCAAAGAAGAAAATGAGAAGAAACATTCTAAGTTAAATACTGTTTCTATCATGGCTGGGATTAATACTAGTTACGAGAGAACAGTCAGTAACTGCTTAGTAACCAAATTTCTTAACATTTCCACCAGTAAATCTGACAAGGAATTAAACCCAGTATATACAAAATCGCATTCAATCTTCGAAAGTCATTTTCTTTGTTCCCTATCCTAAGGCTCTCAATTTAAGTGTGGCAGATCATATTTGCAAAGATACTTGCTACAGTATCTCCATTCCCACATGATCTTTTTTTTTTTTTTTTTTTAGTTATTTATGATAGTCACAGAGAGAGAGAGAGAGAGAGAAAGAGAGAGGCAGAGACACAGGCAGAGGGAGAAGCAGGCTCCATGCACTGGGAGGCCGACGTGGGGACTCGATCCCAGGTCTCCAGGATCGCGCCCTGGGCCAAAGGCAGGCGCCAAACCGCTGCGCCACCCAGGGATCCCCCCACATGATCTTCTTACAAGAGTAGTGAAACCTATGCCCCCTTCCTCTAAACATAGGCAGTACTTCATGACTACTTCAACAAACAGAACAAAACAGAAGAATACTGTTTTCAAAACTAAGTCATAAAAGGTAACAGCTTTTTTCCTGGTCCTTTTGGGATACTCACTCTTGGAATCCAGTAACCATACTAGAGAGACCACATGGAAAGGCCACACGTAGGTGATTTTTTTTTTTTTTTTTTTACGTAGGTGATTTTGCCCATAAGTCTTTACATATGGAATGAGCAAGCCTCAAGATGAGCAAGCCTCAAGCAAGCCCCAGCCACTGTCTGACTACAACGTCATGAAAACCTAATTGAGAACCACCTAGCTGAGCCTAGCCAACCTCTAATAGGAAGGGGCAATAATTGTTGTTTTAAGCCACTAAGTTTTGGTGTAATTTATTACATAGCAATAGATACACATAAAAGGTTGGTAATTTGATACTTTTAAGGGGGAGGGGCAAAGAGGGAGAGAGAGAATCTTTTTCTTTTCTTTTTTTTAAGATTTACTTATTTATTCATGAAGAGAGAGCGAAGAGAGAGGCAGAGACACAGGCAGAGGAAGAAGCAGGCTCCCTGCAGGAAGCCCGATATGGGACTCAATCCTGGGTCTCCAGGATCACACCCCGGGCTGCAGGCGGCGCTAAACCGCTGCGCCACCGGGGCTGCCCGAGAGAGAGAATCTTTTTATTTTTTTTAATAATTATTTATTTATTTATGATAGTCACACAGAGAGAGAAAGAGAGAGAGAGGCAGGGACACAGGCAGAGGGAGAAGCAGGCTCCATGCACCGGGAGCCCAACGTGGGATTCGATCCCGGGTCTGCAGGATCGTGCCCTGGGCCAAGGGCAGGCGCCAAACCGCTGCGCCACCCAGGGATCCCCGAGAGAGAGAATCTTAAGCAGGTTCCATACCCAGTGTGGAGCCCTACTAGGGGCTCAATCTCACAACCCTGAGATCATGACCAGAGCCAAAATCAAGAGTGGATGCTTAACCAAGTGGATACTTAAGCGACCCAGATGCCCCAATTTGATACTCTTCAATTCAATCATATAAATATTCTAAAGGAAAAGTTAAGAACCATAAAAGGGAAAAAAAAGAAGACAAATTGATAGCAGCCTGTTCTCTACTGAACTAGTTTGGCTCTGACTCCAAATTTGCATATCCCACTCAATAAAACAGGCTTTGAGCTTCTTAGAGAACAGTTCAGGAACTACCTCATCATTCAAACAAGCTAGGTGAGGGAGGGGATCTTACCTTCTTCTATGGAACCTTATCAAAGTTTTCCTCTAAACAATGTACAATATTATACTTAGAGTTCTGGTAAATGCATTTTTCATCTCTAACTTTTCAGTGCCATTTTAGAACTCCTCATAGATCAGCACCCCGAAACCCATCTAGCTAACTCCTTAATGAGTCTGTGCACCATTATCCACCCTCTGACCATCTCAAAGCCTTAAACACCATTCTAGATACTACCTTTCCTTTCCCTCCCTCTACGTTCAGTCTAACACCAAGTCTTATCAATACTGCCTTTTAAAATCTCTCAAACTGGGCAGCCTGGGTGGCTCAGCGGTTTAGCCCTGCCTTTGGCCTCGGGTGTGATCCTGGAGACCCAGGATCAAGTCCCATGTCGGGCTCCCTGCGTGGGGCTTGCTTCCCCCTCTGCCTATGTTTCTGCCTCTCTCTCTCTCTGTCTCTCATGAATAAATAAATAAAATCCTTAAAAAATAAAATAAAATCTCTCAAACCCATGTACTTCTTTCCATTTCCACTGCCATATCCCACACCTTTCCATTCCCCAGAATTTTGTTAGAATTCTAACTAGCCTCTCGTTTTGTGTCCATCAAGCCTCTTCTCTATGCAAACACAAAACACAAATTTGATTATGCTATTTTTGTACTTAACATCATACAGTGGTTTCAGCTTACCTCTCCAGTATGACAGCTTCTCTCTATTCTCAAATTCTTACTCTACGCACTGGTCATCCTAATCAACTGAACTTTTAATTTTTTTTTTACTTTTATTTATTTATGATAGTCACACACAGAGAGAGAGAGAGAGGCAGAGACACAGGCAGAGGGAGAAGCAGGCTCCAAGCACCGGGAGCCTGACGCGGGACTCGATCCCGGGTCTCCAGGATCACGCCCTGGGCCAAAGGCAGGCGCTAAACCGCTGCGCCACCCAGGGATCCCCGAACTTTTAATTCTTAATCTTGCCCATCTCCATTCCTCAAAACGGGCCTTCATACTGATACATGCTATGATATGGATGAACCTTAAAAATATTATGCTAAGTGCAAGCGGCCAGTCACAAAAGACCACATACTATATGGTTCTATTTATATGAAATGTCCAGAACAGGCAAATCCTTAAACACAGAAAGTAGATAAGTAGTTGGCAGAAAATACGGAAAGGAGAGAATAGGGAGTGACTACAAATGGGTGCAGGGTTTCTTTTCAGTGTGATAAAAATGTTCTGGGGAGGGGATCCCTGGTATATCTGATATATATCCGCTAAGTAAATCTGATCCTTAAAAAAACCCTTTGAATATCAACACCCTCATTCACAGTGGCAGAAAAAAGAAATCCGAATCTTTGAGAAGAGCTTTATTCCTGCAGATCAGACCAAAGTATGTTAATAGAGCAGAATCTGGGAGCTGACATTGTTGCTACCCCACATTCACACAAGGCTTCAATTTCAAGGATCAATCCAGCATCTTTCACGAACACTGAATTCTCAGTCAAGAGCTATTAGAATCAGGTGGTTGTTTTCATCTAGTATTCACTAAACAAAAAAGCACAGTTTAACAAATATTTGGAAATGTGATAATAACACATGTGATGTGTCAAATATATACACATATATAGATGTATACACACACTGAAACTCTAAAACAGCAACTGATTTGAGATTAGCACTAAAACAAGTAACACGTACAATTTTCATCTCTGCAGTAATAAGACTCAAGACCACACAGATGAATTTGTTTATATGTGATTTAGGGCCAGAAACTATTCAGATATTCAACATCTCTAAAATAGCACACAGATATTTTTGTTCTATGACTGGAACCATTAATTAACTCCTTACCTTGAATTTCTAGTTAGTACATATCTTTCAGATTATACTTGTAAAACAGAATTCTAGAATTCCTCTCACCACATGCACACACATAAATTTTTATTGTAAGATTAAACACCATGTTCTGGGGAAACCTATCAACCTAACCAGTTTATTAACCAGGTGTGCACTCCTGATCTAAACTGAATGAATTACAGACCCTTCTATACTATCCCTGAGACATACAAGCTGTAATATATCTGTAAAATATCCTCATATCCTTATTTGACTTTTTTTTCTTAAGCAAGCTTTAACTTACAATAAGAATTTTAATATATCCCAATAGTTTGATATAAATGGAGACAAACAGAATCAAAATCAGTTTCAACCTTAATCACATACCAAAAATTTCAAAGATCAGACACTAACTTAGATATTCTATAATCTACAAGTAGATAATAACTGAGAAATGAATTCAGTAGGAGAAATATCTTACCTTTTGGATCATTCTAGGTAGCCGACTAACAGGGTGATACAATTTGTATACCACAACTTGTATACACCAAGAGTGATAAATCACATATACTGTAAAACCAGATTATGACTCACTACTAATCCAGTAACTACAGTATTTCACAAAATACCAACTACTGGAAAACTAACCAAATTGATAGGTTCTTAAAATTGTTTATCCTAATACTTGCAGTAAAACTAGATACAATGTATGCTCTTGTTTTGACAATTCTTTGTGAGCCTTTACAGTATTTTATCTTCCTTTTAACAATGTCAAGATTAAGAAGAGCAAAACTTGAATTGTCTCAGCCAAAGCTCTGAACAACTGAGTTGAATGAAACAAATCCATGCTCAAGTTACTTACTTACATTCTCCATATGAATGACTCTCAGATTTCTCTAATCTTCATCTCTCACTCAAATTCCAGGGCCACGACTTCACGTATCCAATATACACTACTTCTCCATTGGATGTTCCACTACACCTCAACTTTCAAATAGTGAACCCTTCACATTCAAAAAGAATGCAATCTCAAAAGAGTTATGTACTCTCATTGTCTCCTCTTCACCTCCCACTCATGCCCCCACTCTTTTCTGGCTTCTTTCTCCATCCTAGCAACATTCAATTACAGTAAATCACATTTTCATCCTTTATAAAAGCTTTCCTCCATTACTTATTTGCCACTAAAAATTCTAATTTTCTCCTACTTCATTGACTCCTCCGTCTCAACTCCATTCCTAACTCCTCTCCTTCTACCCAAACTTAAAGTTGAAATTTCTGTACTCGGTCCTCTTTTTTCTTGATTTATCTTCTTTTTTAAGGAAATTCTACTACCATTGCCTTAACACCATCTATTAACAAGTCCCAAATTCCTTTTATCCACTTCAGATTTCTTCTCTGGGTATGTGTACACACACACACACACAGGTGCCTATTCATGCCTCTTTTATCTTACAGACATCTCTAACTCAATAAGCATATCTTTTCTGATACTAATCAATGCTTTTTCTTCTCCATTTCCTATATCATCATCTACCCAGCTGTGCATAATACAGTCATTCTCTATCCCTTTCTCCATGACACTCAAAATCAATAGCCATCTCCTAAAATTGATGAAAATCCATTTACTCTGTCTATTATCACTACCTTGGTTGAAGCCCCTATTATCTCAGATCTGGATTACTGTAATAATCTTTTCAATGATCTTCTCATAGGTTTTTTTATTTTCCCCTCCTTCCCTCTCTCATACCTACTTTTGCTACCTCCTCCCTAATTCCATTCTCTACTCAGCAGTTAATCTTTTAAAGTAACTAAACAAGGGTCAACAAAAAAATTAAAAGAGAAAAATTTTAAAAGCTTGAGACAAATGAAACACAATATAGTTTATGGGAGGTAGCAAAAGCAGTTCTAAGAGAAAAGTTCATAGTGATACAGGCGTATCTCAAGAAACAAGAAAAATTTCAATTAAAACAATCTAATTTTGCACCTCAAGGAAGTAGAAGAAAAATGTAGCCCAACATTTGTAGAAAGAATGAAATAACAAAGATCAGAATTAAAAAATAAAAAGATGAATGAAATTAAAGATGGTCCTTTGAAGAGATAAACAAGACTGACAAACCTTTAGCTAAACTAACCAAGGCAGGGGGGAAAAGAGAAGGGGCTCAAATAAAATCAAATATGAAAGAAAAGACATTAAAATTGATACCACAAAAATACAAATGACTATAAGAGACTACTGTGAACAATTATATACCAAAAAATTGGACAATCTAGAAAAAATGGGACAAATTTCTAGAAATATACAACCTTCTAAGACTGAATCATGAAGGAGAATAGACTAATTACTAGTAATGAGACTGAATCACCAATCAAAAAATCTCACAACAAATTTACAAACACCCAGCACGACTATCATTCAGAATTGAAGAAGAGATAGAGTTTCCCAGATAAGCAAAAACTGAGCAAGACTACCACCAGCAAGTCAGCATAAAGAAATATGAAATGGGGGCACCTGGGTGGCTCAGTCAGCTGGGCATCTAACTCATTTTCAGCTAGGGTTGTGGGATCAACCATGTTGGGCTCCACTCTGATCTCGGAGTCAGCCTGTCTCTCTCTCTCTCTCCCTCCCCATCTGCCCCTCCTTCACTCTCTCTGTCAAATAAATAAATAAATTTTAAGGATTTATTTGAGAGAAAGAGCAAGTGAGCATGAGTGCGGGAGGCAGAAGGCAGAGGGAGAAGCAGACCCTCTGCTGAGCAGGGAGCTTGATGTAGGGCTCCATCCCAGGACCCTGAGTTCATGACCTGAGCAAAAAGCTTAACTGACTGGAGCCACCCAGGCACCCTAATAAATAAAATCTTAGAAAAAAGAAAAGAAAAAGAATATGAAAAGATCTTTTTTTAAAAAAAAAGATTTTATTTATTTATTCATGAGAGAGAGAGAGAGGCAGAGACACAGTCAGAGGGAGAAGCAGGCTCCACACAGGGAGCCTGACGTTGGACTCGATCCCAGGTCTCCAGGATCAGGCCCTGGACCAAAGGTGGTACTAAACCGCTGAGCCACCGGGGCTGCCCTGAAAAGATCTTCTTTAAGCCAAAAAGAAAAGGCCATAACTAGAAATAAGAAAATTTTTGAGGGGATCCCTGGGTGACTCAACGGTTTAGCACCTGCCTTCAGCCCAGGGCGTGATCCTGGAATCCCAGGATTGAGTCCCATGTTGGGCTCCCTTCGTGCAGCCTGCTTCTCCCTCTGCCTTTGCCTCTGCCTCTCTCTCTGTGTGTGTCTCTCATGAATAAATAAATAAAATCTTTGAAAAAAAAAAAGAAAATTTATGAAAGAAATCTCACTGGTAAAAGCAAATAAAAAGTAAAGGCAATGGATCAGCCACTTAAAAAGCTAGTAGGGGCTGCGTGACTGGCTCAGTTGGTAAAGCATGCAACTATTGATCTCTGGGTTGTGAGTGCAAGGCCCAAGTTGGGCACAGAGTTTATTTTTTAAAAATTGTTTTAAATAAAAAGTTAGTTTGAAGGTTAAAAGACAAAAATAGTAAAACCTACTATAACTACAATAAGTAGTTTAGGGATATGCGAAATAAAAAGACGTGAATTATAACAACAAAAACACAAAATGAGAGATGAGTAAAAATGTAGTGCTTTTAGAATGCATTCAACTATCAGCTTAAAATTGACTGCTATACATTTATGTAGATATATATGAATTTTATGGTAACCACAACAAAAACCTGAGATACCAAAAAAAAAAAAAGAAAAAAATAGAAATAGCAACATAACACTAAAGAAAACCATCAAACCAAAAGAGAGGAGCCTTGAGAATAAGAGATGAACTACAAAAACAACAGAAAACAATGAACAAAATGGCAATAAGTACACCTATCAATAATTCCTATAAATGTAAAAGGACTAAAATTCTCCAATCAAAAGACATAGGGTAGGATCACCTGAGTGGCTCAGCCGGTTAAGCATCTGACTCTTGATTTTGGCTCAGCTTATGATCTTGGGGTGGTGAAATCAAGCCCCTGTCTGGCCTCACACTCAGCAGGGAGTCTACATGAGATTTTCTCTCTCTCCCTCTTCCTCTGCCCCTCCATCTGCTTGCATGTGCACATTCTGGCTCTCTCTCTTTAAATGAATAAATTAAAAATTAAAAATAAATAAAGTCTAAAAAATAAAGACTCCATAAAAAAAATTTCTAGAACTAATAACTGAACTCAGTTAAATAACTGAATTCTGTATCACAGGACACAAAATTAACATACAAAAATTGGTTGCATTTCTACATACTAATTACAAATCTATCAGAAAGAGAAATTAAACAAACAATCCTGCTTACAATTGCATCAAAAAGAATAAAATACCTAAGCATAAACTTAGCCAAAGAGGTGAAAGATCTGTACTCTGAAAATGATATGATACAAATGAAAGAAATTCAAGACAACACAAAAAAATGGAAAGATGTTCTGTGCTCAAGAGTTGGAAGAATTAAAAAAAAAAAAAGAGTTGGAAGAATTAATATTGCTAAAATGTCCATACTCCTCAAAGCAATATACAGATTCAATGCAATCTCCATCAAAATTCCAATGGCACTTTTTACAAAACTAGAATAATCTTAAAATTTGTATGGAATCACCAAAGACCCCAAGTACCTAACGCACTCTTGAGAAAGGACAGAGCTAGAGGCATCACAGTCACAAATTTCAAACGTACATTACAAACATACAGTAATCAACACAGTATGGTATCTGCATGAAAACGACACACTGATTGATAAAATCAAGTATCCAGAAATAAACCCACACATATTTCGTCAATTAACTGACAACAAAGGAACTATGAATATACAGTAGAGAAAAGACAGTTTCTTCAGTAACTGGTGTTGGGAAAGCTGGACAGCCACATGCAAAAGAATGAAACCAGACACTTACCTTACACCATATACAAAAACTAACTCAGTAAGATTAAAGACTTGAACATAAAACCTGAAACCATGGGACACCTGGGTGGCTCAGTGGTTTAGTGCCTGCCTTCAGCCCAGGGTGTGATCCTGGAGTCTTGGGATGGAGTCCCACATCAGGCTCCCTGTGTGGAGCCTGCTTCTCCCTCTGCCTGTGTCCCTGCCTCTCTCTGTGTCTCTCATGAATAAATAAATAAAATCTTAAAAAAAATAAAATAAAACCTGAAACCATAAAACTCCTACAAGAAAACATATGCAGTAAACTACTTGACACTGGTCTTAGAAGTAATCTTTTAACTTGACTCCAAAAGCAAAGGCAAGAAACGCAAAAATAAACAAGTAGGACTATATCAAACTAAAAAGCTTCTGCAGAGAAAAGAAAATCATCCATGAGGGACATCTTGGTGGCCCAATGGGTTAAGTGTCTGCCTTCAGCTCAGGTCATGATCCCAGGATCCTAGGATTGAGCCCTGTATCGAGCTCCCTGCTCTGTGGGGAGCCTGCTTCTCCTTCTCCCTCTGCCTGCTGCTCCCCCTGTTTGTGCTCATTCTCTCTTTTTCTGTCAAATAAATAAATAAAAATCTTTAAAAAAATCTAGGAAATGAAAAGCAGCCTAGTGAATGGGAGAAAGTATTTGCAAATCATATGACCAAAAGGGGTTAGTATCCAAAATATATTTAGAATTCATACAACTTAATAGCAAAAAAAAACCCAAACAATCCAATTACAAAATGGGCAGAGGATCTGAACATTTTTTCAAAGAAGACATACAGATGGCCAACAGGTACATGAAAAGGTGCTCAACATCACTAATCATCAGGAAAGTGTAAATCAAAACAATGAGATCATCTCATACCTGTTAGAATAACTATTATCAAAAATATATAAGAAATAACAAGTGCTGACCTCTTAATCTCAGCCGCAGCAATTTCTTGCTAGACAGATGTGTCTAAGGCAAGAAAAACAAAAGCAATAACAAACTACTGGGACTTCATCAAGATAAAGGAAAGGAAACAGTCAAGAAAACTGAAAGGCAACCTACAAAATGGGAGGACTATTCACAAATGTCTTATCAGATAAAAGGCTAGTAGTATCCAAAACCTATAAAGAATTTATCATTCCCAACACCCAAAAAACAAAAAATCCAGTCAAGAAATGTGCAGAAGACATGAACATTCATCCAAAGATGACACACAAATGGACAACAGACACATGAAAAAATGCTCAACATCACTCAGCGTCAGGGAAATCCACATCAAAACACAATGAGATACCACCTCACACCAATGAGAATGGTAAAAATTAACAATTTGGGCAGTGGCAGGGGTGGGGCGCCTGGGTGGCTCAGTTGGTTAAGCATCTGCCTTTGGCTCAGGTTATGATCCCAAGGTCCTGGGATCAAGCCATACATTGGGCTCCCTGCTCAGCAGTGGAATGTTTCCCCCTTTCTCTCTCCCTGCTTATACTCTCTCTCTCAAATAAATAAAATCTTTAAAAGTGGGAGGGGCACTGGATGTAATAAGCATTGAGAGCTATATGCAACTGATGAATCATTAAATTCTATCCCAGTAACTAATGATACAGTATATATTCACTACATTGAATTTAAATAATTTGGGGACAACTGGGTGGCTCAGCGGTTGAACATTTGCCTTCGGCCCAGGGCATAATCCTGGAGTTCCAGGATCAAGTCCCACATCAGGCTCCTTGTAGGGAGCCTGCTTCTCTCTCTGCCTGTGTCTCTGCCTCTCTCTGTGAGTCTCTCATGAATAAATAAAATCTTAAAAAAAAAGAATTTAAATAATTTTTAAAAAAGAAATAACAAGTGCTGGCAACGATATGGAGAAAAGGAAATCCTTATGCACTGTTGGTGGGAATGTTAAACTGGTGCAGCCACAATGGAAAACAGTAGGAAGATTCCTCAAAAAGCTAAAAATATAGGGGCACCTGGGTGGCTCAGTAAGTTAAGCAGCCAATTCTTGCTTTCAGCTCAGGTCATGATCTCAGTGTTGTGAGTCAGAGCCCCATGTCAGGCTCCATGCTTGGCATGGTGTCTGGTTTTTTGTTTGTTTGTTTGTTTTAAGATTCTACCTATTCATTCATGAAACACACAGAGAGGCAGAGACACAGGAAAAGGGAGAAGCAGGCTCCCTGCAAGGGAGCCTTATGCCAGACTGGATGCCAGGACCCGGGAATCACAACCTAAGCTGAAGGCAGACACTCAACCACTGAGCCACTCAGGGACCCCAGCGTGGTACCTGCTTAAGAGTCTCTCTTCCCCTTTGCCTGTCTCCCTACTCACAAAAACAAAAACAAACAAAAAACAAAAAAAGAAAGAAAAACTTAAAAATACCAAGGACAACCTAAGCAGATAAAGAAAATTGGTGTGGGAGCACTACGTGGCTTAACCATATCAGTCTCCAGGCTCAGCACGGAGGCTGCTTGAGTTTCTCTCCCTCTGCCCCTCTGCCTCCTTCCCCCACCCATACATGCTCTTGTGTTCTCTAAAATAAATAAATCTTTTTTTAAAAAGTTCTGATCACAAGAAAAAAAATCCTGTAACTACATATGGTAACAAATGTTAACTAGACTTACTGTGGTGAACAGTTCCCAGTATATACAAACACTAAAATATTATGTTGTATACTTGAAACTAATATAATGTATGTCAATTATGCCTCAATAAAAACAAAAACAGAATTGCTGTATGGTCTAGCAATTCCACTTTAGGTATTTATCTGAAGAAAATGAAAAATATAATTTAAAAAGATAACTGCACCCTATGCTCATTACAACATGATTTATAATAGCTACTACAACATGAAAACAATCAAAGTGCCCATCAATGGCTGAATGGAGAAAGATGAGGTATGGATTTACAGTGGAATACCATTCAACCATTAAAAATAATGAAATCTTACCATTTGTGACAACATGAATGGACCCTGAGAACATTACAGGAAATGAAGACAGAGAAAGACAAATACCACATGATCTCATTTATATGTGGAATTTAAAAAAAAGAAACATCCTAGCTTGTAGATACAGAGAACAGACTGGTAATTGCCAGAGGCAGGGGCTGGGGGATGGATGAAATGGGTGAAGGGAGGAGTCAAAAGGTACAAACAATTCTAGTTATAAAATAAGTCATGGAAATGTAATATATATACAGCATGGTGATTATTGTTAGTAATACTGTATGGCACATTTCAAAGTTGTGAAGAAAGTAGATCTAAAAAAACATGTTTAATATCTGTGTATGACAACAGATGCTAACTATACTCCTTGTGATCATTTCACAATATGTACAAATATCAAATCATTATATTGCACATCTGAAACTAGTATGTTATGTGGCAATTAAACAATTTTAAAAAAAGAGTTAATCAAATGATTCTTCATCCTGAAATTCTTCCATTGTTTTCCACTGCATTTAAAATTATTGAAACTCCTGACTATGATTTTATAAGGTCCTGCATAATTTAATCCCTAAGCCTTCACCTCATTCTTTTACCATTTTCCCTCTTATTTACTTACCTCCATTCACACTGACATCTTCCTGTTCCTCAAGACTATCATGTTGTTTCCAAATTTGAGCCTTTATCCATGCTGTTCCCCCTCCTCGGTTTATTGTTTCTGACTCTTTTCTACTCTACCCTCCCAGCTAATGTCTGAAAATAAATGTTAATTCTTCAGGGAAGAGCTCCTTTGATCCCTTCAGCATGGGTTTTATGCATAGCTCTCTTTTAACTCTATAATTATTTTTGTAATATTGTAAAATATCAGCTGGCATGAGGACAGGTTACATGACTATCTCCTTCACCAAAATACTAACAGCCCACTTAGCAAGCAGAAAATATTTTTCTATGAACACATGTTGATATGTTATAAATTCAACAATAAACAAAACTACATTTAATTTCTCCTATTAAATGCCATGCTATCATTAATCAATCCTCTCAGGCTTCACTGATGTTTATAATGATCTTCAATTTACCAATCTTAATAATTTGTTGAGTTCTACCCTCTTGATTTCTCTAGCACTTCAACCAAGACTCCTTAAAAGAACCATTGTAAATTTTGCATTTCAACATGCTGGACACTAAAAACACAGAGAGAATACTCATTAGATGAGAGCTTTTGCAACATGGTATGGTAAGGTTCATTGGCCAGTAGTGTATAATATAATCTGCCAAGTTAGAGCTCAATGGCTGAGTGTATAAGAGCACTCAGAATGTGAACAAAGATAATATGGTGAAATAGATTATTTTTATGTCCTTTAATGTTGAATTTAACAAAAACTTTCATAAAATACTTAATCATCAACACTTTGTGTCCATTTTTTGAAGAGGGGAAATAATATTATTTATTGTCCACTTACTATAAGTAAGTGCTTTACAGGTATTAAACCCTTAATCCTCTTAAAAACCCTAAGTAGTTGGTGTGGAATTAAGCCCTCCAAAATGTACATATACTATAAGAAGGCACACATTTTATCTTAATCCTCCTTGTTGTATCAATGGCATCCAAATAGTATCTGGTATATAGTAAGCACTCAAATATTTGTTGAATGAATAATGAGGAAATGGAGGCAAAAAGTTCAGTAACTTGCACAGAGATACAGATAACTAAACTATGATAAAGTCACAGAGAGTGGCAGAGCCAGGATTAGAACTCAGGCAATCTGGTTTCTTATGCCAGACTCTTAACAACTGGATATGTATATATGTGGAAACTACATTCTTCCTTCACTTCTCCTCTTTACCATTCGGAAGTAAATGTGGTGTAGAAATGCTTCCGTGAACCAGAATTTGTTCTGTTTTGCTAAAATAAAAAGAAACTCTGGTTCAATCACAAATAAATATTGGGACTCCTGCATGGCTCAGCAGTTGGGCCACTGCCTTCAGCTCAGGGCATGATCCTATGCTTCCCGGATCGAGTCCCACATTGGGCTCCCTGCATGGAGCCTGCTTCTCCCTCTGCCTGTGTCTCTCTCTCAGTGTATCTCATGAATAATAAAATCTTTTTAAAAAATAACATATAAACACTAGACTACAGTATGTCTGAATTTATAAATGCTACCCCTAGGGATAATAGTACTCAGAGCAGGGCAGCCCGGATGGCTCAGCGGTTTAGCGCCACCTTCAGCCCAGGGTGTGATCCTGGAATCCCAGGATAGAGTCCCACGTCAGGCTCCCTGCATGGAGCCTGCTTCTCCCTCTGCCTGTGTCTCTGCCTCTCTGTCTCTCATGAATAAATAAATAAAATATTAAAAAAAAATAGTACTCAGAGCAGAGCAAGAGAAAAGATATACATCAACAGGTTACTATAAGGGGTTTTTAAAATATATACACGTCTACTGTTATATTCATACATGTTATTTAACATAGGATTATAATTACCATTACACAGAACAGTGTGAAATGAGACATGCATGTACATGTAGATTTGCCAGTCTCTTTAAATAGCTAAAGAGCATTCTGTTATATTACAATTTAACTTTCATCCCTATTAGTGTACATCTAGATTGTTTCCACATTTTTGTATCTATACACAATATAATGGATATCTTGATAAGCGTACCTTTACACTTTATAATAAATAAAACCCTAAAATAAATAAATAAATAAATAAATCCC
The DNA here is from genome assembly GCF_048418805.1 of Vulpes vulpes. NCBI lineage: Eukaryota > Metazoa > Chordata > Mammalia > Carnivora > Canidae > Vulpes > Vulpes vulpes. The sequence continues at coordinate 47,030,317 of NC_132789.1, forward strand.
TAAAAGTGGCATTTGAGACAAAAAGTAGTATACATTTTAAATTTTAATAAACATTGCCAAAATTTCCAAACATGCCGTATTTATTTTTATTTCCTCCATGAGTATGTATAAATTTTTTTCTATACACTCTTGTCCTTACTACTACCCTTGCCCATCCCCCAAGTAGGAAATGGGATTTGATTTTCTAATTTCTATTCTTAATATGAACAGAAGTTGAACATCTATTTATATCTTTTATGTTTATTGGCCTTTCTAAAAATTGCCTATAAATGCCTTATATGTATCATGTTTAGAATCTTCGTCCCAGTTTAATGTTTGTTCTTTTTTTCTACATGGAAATGTTCCATTTTTGTGTAGACAAATTTATCAATCCTCTTTATGAATTCATTTCACATCATGCTTAGAAAAACCTTCCTCAGGGATCCCTGGGTGACTCAGTGGTTTAGCATCTGCCTTTGGCCCGGGGTGTGATCCTGAAGTCCCGGGATCGAGTGCCATGTTGGGCTTCTGCATGGAGCCTGCTTCTCCCTCTGCCTGTGTCTCTGCCTCTCCTCTCTGTGTGTCTCTCATGAATAAATAAAATCTTAAAAAAAAAAAAAAGAAAGAAAAACCTTCCTCATTCCAATATAATAAAAATATTCATCCGTGTTTTCTCTATTTCTATGATTATTTTTACTTGTTTTACTCTTTCATCATCTAGAATCAATTTTTTTTTTTTTAGAATCAATTTTGGTAGGTAAAGTTCTATAACTTACTTCTCTCATTAAATGATGTATCTAAATATCTTTCCAGAGCCACCATTTCATTTATTTTAACTGTGCATAATAGAATTCTAAAATATACTCATATCATAGTTTAGTTATCTGTATTCATAACTATATATAACTAATACGTTTATTAGTTATTTATATAGCACTAAGAGTACTTACACTTTCCCATATTTTTCCACAATTACCAAGAATGTGGTCATGAATACCTTTGTACATGCATCCTTATATACATGTTTTTTAAAAAAAATACACATTAAGAAATTACTGAGTCATTAGTGTGTATCTTTGTGTTTTTAAAGATTTTATTATTTATTCATGAGAGACACAGAAAGAGAGAGAGAGGCAGAGACACAGGCAAAGGGAGGAACAGGCTCCATGCAGGGAGCCTGACGTGGGACTCGATCCCAGGACTCCAGGATCACACCCTGGGCTGAAGGCAGGCGTTAAACCACTGAGTCACCCAGGGATCCCATGTATCCTTTTTTCTTTTTAAGATTTTTATTTATTTATGAGAGAGAGAGAGAGAGAAAGAGAGAGGCAGAGACACAGGCAAAGGGAGAAGCAGGCTCCATGCAGGGAGCCCAACACGGGACTCGATCCCGGGACTCCAGGATCACGCCCTGAGCCAAAGGCAGGCACTCAACTGCTAAGCCACCCAGGTATCCCAGTGTGTATCCTTTTTCGACACTGACAAATTACCCTCCAAATTAAGTACCTAATACATTTTCATTTTAAGGATTTATTCACATGGAGGGAGGTAGAGGATGAGCAAAATAGGTGAAGCAGAGTGGGAAATACAGGCTTCCAGTTATAGAATCAATTAAGTCACAGGAATAAAAGGCACAGCATAAAGAATATATATACTCAATGATATTGTGATAGTGTTGTACAGTGACAGATGGTAAGCAGCTATACTTGGGTGAACATAGCCTAATGTATAAATTTGTCAAAAGTCACTGTTAAACATTTGAAACTAATGTAAGATTGTGCGTCATAAATACTCATATTTTTTTAAAAAAAGAATTCATTCAATAAGTATAAGTGTTTTCTTTGTGGTAAGCACTGTTCTAGAAACTGAGTATACAACATAACGTAACCAACCCAGACAAAGGCACTTGCTGTGGTGATTAAGATGACTAAAGGCCCTAGGGACAAATTGTCTAAGTTCAAATTTGGGTTCAACAAGCACCAGGTGTCTGACCTTGGGGAAGTTATCCTTATGCCTCAAGTTCCTTATCAATAACTGGTTACTAGTAAGATTGACACATATTTTTCCCTTTGTATTTCCTCTTCTGTGATCTCTTGTTGAAATTCTCTGTCCATTTCTGTTGGGATGTTGGTACTTTCTTACTGATTTGACTGTTAAATAAAATATGACACAAATATTTTTTAGTATGATACCCAAGCTGACAAATAGGTTATCAGGATCTATTTGTAGCCAAGTCACAAGAATAGCAGTATTCATTGCTGTTTTGCTAAGAGAATTTCAGGCCCTATTCTTCACTTTAAAAGGTTTCAATCAAACAAAAAAAATAAAAGGTTTCAATCAATCAATCAATCAATCAATCAGGTTTCTAACTGGGACACTTGGATGGCTCAGCGGTTGAGCATCTGCCTTTGGCTCAGGACCTGATTGGAGTCCAGGGATCGAGTCCTGTGTTGGACTGCCTGTTGGGAGCCTGCTTCCCCTTCTGCCTGTGTCTCTGCCTCTCTGTGTGTGTGTCTCATGAATAAATGAATAAAAGCTTTTTTAAAAAATAAAAAGTTTCTAATTGCTCAGACTTAGGGGAAGGAGGTAAAAAAATACTCTCCAAGCAACTCAAAGTATAAGCTAGGGATCCCTGGGTGGCACAGCGGTTTAGCGCCTGCCTTTGGCCCAGGGCGCGATCCTGGGGACTCGGGATCGAATCCCACGTCGGGCTCCCTACATGGAGCCTGCTTCTCCCTCTGCCTGTGTCTCTGCCTCTCTCTCTCTCTCTCTCTCTCTCTCTCTCTCTCTCTATCATGAATAAATAAAATCTTTTTTAAAAAAAGTATAAGCTAAAGCTTAGGGGCATATCCACTTTGGTCTCCTAAACACCTGCTACAGGGTCTGGCACATAACCGACTCTGGATGAACAAGTATTGTTTGAATGGATGCAAAATCTCCTTACTAGACTACAAGCTCCTTGTGGGCAAGGATGGTGTCATACTTACATTGGTATCACTCCCACAATGCCTAACAGTGCTTTTACACAGAAGCAGCATTCAAATGGTTTTACTAAGATCAGTATCTCTGTGACTGCATGGAAGCAACTGAGGTAATCAATGTAAAAGAAGCAATCCCTCCCTCACATAAAGATTACACCCTGATTTGCAGCTGCAGATAGCTCTATCTGCAGCTGCAGTCTGGTGTTTGAGTCCCTGAATTATATTCACTATTCATTTCAAGTCTATGTTCTAGGGGGGTAAAATGCCCCAGGCAAGTTATTGTGCCATGAGCCCATCTAGGTATTGCTTGACGACATCTGTGCGGTATTTCTCATGTCTTAGTATCTCTACAAAGCATTGTTTTCCCTAAAATATTTTTTAAAATATTTTATTTTATTTACTCATCAGAGAGAGAGAGAGGCAGAGACACAGGCAGAGGGAGAAGCAGGCTCCATGCAGGGAGCGCGACGTGGGACTCGATCCCGGGTCTCCAGGATCACTCCCTGGGCTAACGGCGGCGCTAAACCACTGAGCCACACAGGGACCCCCATTCCCTGAATTATTTAAGAATAAGTCCACTTCAGGACAAGACACAGCTCTTTGGGTCTCCTGATTTATCTTCCTACACACTCTGCCTGGTAGCGCTCTGTTTGGTTAAGTTTTACTAGACAGGTTACTTGCTAGATTATCACTCTTGGTGATCTAGGCTTGTAGTTTCATGTGGAAAAAATGAGACACTGTGGTATAATGGAAGAACTACAGGATCCATACAGCCCGATGATGTTTTTGAGTACTACCTCAGCCATTTACTAACTACATGACCGGGTCTCAGTTTCCTTCAGTTTTATTATTAATGAAGATATCATCAATAATATCTACTCCACCTGAGTCACAAGACTGCAAAATTAGAACTACAAAATTAGATAATAATGCAGAAATGTTTTATGAAGTCTTCTATAAACATCTGTCATTAGTATATGAAATATGGCTCAAAAACTCAACAAAAGGATTCCACCAGACAAGTCACTTCATTAAAGCAAAGATCACATCAGTCTGGGGCATGGCTGCATCTCCAAAGCCTGGCATATTTGTTGAAAGACTAAAAAAATGAAAGAATGAAAACAAAAAACCACTCACCAGTCAAAAAAAAAAAAAAAAACAACACTCACCAGTGACTTAGTCAAATTTAAATCTCTGAGTTTCAATTTGCTCATTTGTCAAGTGAGAGCACCACCACCCACATCAAAACATTGTTAGGAGGATCAAAAAGAAATAATACCAGGGTGCCTGGCTGGCTCAGTCAGTGAAGCATCTGACTCCTGATCTCAGGTTTTGAGTTTGAGCCCCACATTGGGTATAGATATTACTTAAAAATAAAACCTTAAAAAAAAGAAAGAATATCCATAGAATATCACATAATAGATACTTTTCTATCTGCTTCTTCCTAAACCAGATATGATTTAGAGCTTGGTTGTATAAAAAGTAGATACTGTTAACAGTTTAATAATAATAGGTACTGACTCAAATTATTCTAGATCAAGGAATATTACACTACCAATTACCCTTTAATCTCAATAAAAATTAGTATATTGGGAAAGTCATTATTTAAATACTTTACCTCAGCCATGTTTAAACAGCTACTGTTCTCTGTGACTCACATACACATAAAACATTATAATGAACCACTGCCCCAGTGAGGTTAAGAGTCTTCTCAGAAACAAGTGTTTCTTTACATAATCTCGACATTAACAATTTATTATTAGTCAAAATCATTTAAGTATCAAAGCTATATCAAAACAAAATCCATTTATTGGTCACAGCATATGAGATAGAAGCAATGTTTTATTTAGTTATCAACAGTGTTCACACACACAGAATCCAATCCATATTATGCGTCAGAGTTAAAACTAAAGTATGTAGGGGTGCCTGGCTGGCTCAGTTAGTAGAGCATGCAACTCTTGATTTTGAGGTTTTTAAGTGTGAGCTGCACATTGGGTGTAGAGATTAATTAAAAAAATAAAATATTTTAAAAATAAAATAAAGCTAAAGTATGTTTAACAAAAGAACCCAAAAATACATAAACATAAACTAACAAATTAAAAAATAGACAATTCAACAAGAACACTTGTAGGCTTTAATACTTCACTTTCAATAATGAATAAAACAACTAAGAAGATTGGCAAGAAAAGAGAAAATGTAAACAACATTGTAAGTCATCTAGACCTAATAGATATCTACAAAATACTCCATCCAACAACAGCAGGATATATATCCTTCTCAGGTATACATGGGTCAGGAGAGATCATATGTTAAGCCATAAAACAATCCTCAATACATTTAGAAGGATTGAAATTATGCAATGGAATGAAATCAGAAATCACTAACAGAAGGAAATTTGTACATGTACAAATTAGATAACATACTAAACAACCAAGTAACAAATCACAAGAAAAATTAGAAAATACTTTGAGATGAATAAGAATGCAAGCACAACAGTGACACCTGACTGGCTCAGTCAGTGGAGCATGTGACTTTTGATTTCAGAGTTAAGTTTGAGCCCCACACTGGGTGTAGAGATTACTTAAAAATAAAACCTTACAAAAAAAAAAAAAAAAACAACAAGACATCAAAACTTATGGGATGTCGTGAAGGCAATGCTTCAAAGGAAATTTATAGTTTTAAAACACACTTTTTAAAAAACAAATTTTCAAATACTAACTTATTAAGTTTATAATTCTTATTCTAATTTTTATTTTTTTTAGAACGAAAACAAATTAGAGCGAAAAAAATCAACAAAATCAAAAGGTAGTTCTTTGAAAACATCACAAAATTTGACAACCTTTCGCTAGACTGACCAAGAAAAGAGAAGACTCAAATTACAGAAATCAGAAATGTAAGTGGGGACATTACTAATACCTTTCAGAAACAAATAAAAATTATAATATTATGACTAATTGCACACCAACAAATTACACAAGCTGGATGAAATGTACAAATTCTGAGAAATAAACTACCAAAACTGGACTCCAAAAGAAACAGAAACTATGAACAGACCTGTAAATAAGAGATTGAATTATTAATTTTTAAATTTCCTATCCAAACCTAGGTATTTTCACCAGTGATCTCCACCAAATATGTAAAGAGCAAATTAACGCCAATCTTTCATAAAAATAAAAAAAAAAACAGAATACTTCTGCATTCATCCTATGAGGCTAATATTTATTACTGACACCAAATCAAAGACACCCTAAGAAAACTACAGACCGAAATCCTTTATGAACATACATGAAACCTCAACAAAATACTAGCAAACCAAATCCAGCAACATATAAAAAAGGATTATATACCATGAATAAATGAAATTTATTCTATACCTGCAAGGTTGGTTTAACATATGAAAATTAATCAATGTAATATACTATATTAGTGAAAGGACAAAAGCTACATAATCTCAATAGACACATTTGATAAACATAGCATCAATAAAATAATTTTTAAATGTTAACTATACTGGAATTAAAATAATTAAAACAGACAAATCACCTAATTTAAAAATGGGCAAAGAATTGAAAGACATTTCTCCAAAGTAAATATGCAAGTAGTTATTAAGAACATGAAAGATGCTCAACATGATTAGCATCAAGGAAATGCAAATCAACAACCTGATAAAGATATCACTTCACAATCACTAGGATGATTAGAATCAAAAAGACAAACAATATCAAGTGATGGTGAGGATGTGGAAAAAACTGCAATCCTCACACATTGCCGAGGGGAAGGTAAAACGCTGTCACTTCTTTGCAGAGTTTGTCAGTCCCTCAAAAAAAAAAAAAAAAGAAAAGGTGAATACAGAGAGATACCATATGACCAAGCAATTTCACTCCTAGGAAAATACCCTAGAATTATGTCTACACAAAAAGTTGTACATGTATGTTCAAAGCAGCATTATCTATAATCAAAAAGCAGAAACTGAAATGTCATTAACTGATGAATGGATAAATAAAAATGTGGTATACACAATTCAGTAATAAAAAGAAATGAAGTACTGATATATGTACAATATGATAAAACCTTGAAAATATTTTACGAAGTGAAGGAAGCCAGATGACATTCATATGAAATGTCCAGAACACACAATTCTACAGAAACAGAAAATAGATTATTGGTTGCCGGTCCAGGCAATAGATTAGTGGTTGCCGGGCCAAGCGGAGGAAAGATGATGATCAATGGGAAACAGGGAGTGGCTAGTAATGGGAATGGGTGTTCTTTTCGAGGTGATGAAAGTGTTCTAAAATTAGATAGTGGTGATAATCGTATAACTCTGTGAATGTACTAAACATTACTGAATTCTACATTTTAAGCAGGTGAATTTTGTAGTATGTACGTTATAAGCCAGTAAAGCTATTTTAATGCATTAAAACTAGAAAAAACTATCACTATTCTGACTGAACTTAACATGCATGCTTGACCATGTCCATCAATCTACCTTATGAAAACCACTGTAATAAATCTTCAATTCTAAAGTAGAAAAATTAGCAACCTGGCCTCTCACAACAAATTCATTTTAAGAGCTACAAAACTATTACCTTTTTAAAAGATTTTATTTATTTGAGAGAGTGTGTGCGTGCGTGTGTACAAGCAGAGGGAGGGGCAGGCAGAGGGACAGGGAGAAGCAGGCCCCCACTGAGCAAAGAGGCAGGTGTGCAACTCCATCCCAGGACCCTGGGATCATGACCCAAGCTGAAGACACACATTTAACCAACTGAGCCACCCAGGTGCTCCCAAAACTATTCTTTTTCAATGAAATCATTCATCAAATCATTCATCTTCAAAACATTCATCAACTGCCAAATGTGATAAAATTGCTCGATTTCTTGAGCAGTTATTTTTAACAAAGGATTTTAAAGTGTTTAGCAAAACTCTATTAAAACTTCCAACTCAATAAATAGGATATTTTACTTGTCTGGTTTGTTAATCAAGGACTAGTAACTCTGTAATCGCCCAACAGAGCTAAGCAACAGAATTTTGGACATTCCTGAACATTCCCAAGCTTGTAGTTTCATAAAAAGTACCTACATTAAACGTTGATAATTTTGTCAGAATTAGGCTTTCCATGTGAATTTACCATCTTTTAGCATGGTGTAACCACATAAAAATTGCTTAATTTCTTTTTAACTATTTTTTCCTCCTCTAAACTGGGGGTAATAAAAATATCTGCCCTAATCCTCAATATGATGGCTATGAAAATCAAAAGAAAAAGCACTCTATAAGGCACGATTACTACCTCCCCCAAGTGAAAAAACTGGTCAAGAAGATAATTAAAGTATCAAACATGTCTAAAGAAAAATATAAACCTGGAATGGGGGTGGTGCTATACTGGGGAAACAGACTTAAAGGTTCTATTTCCAAACAACAAAAAAAGTATGTCACTGGATTTGAAAAGCTTTTTATCAATTCTTTCATACTGAACATTAGTAACTCTTCAAAACTAAAGGATCATTATCAACGATAATCTTCCCAGGCAGTTAAGAATTTGTTTTTGTGTAAAACAAAACAAAAAAAAAATTGGAAAGGTTGACTTTAAAATTATTTTCCTTAAAGCTTTCTAAGCAGTAAGTCACAAAAATGTCATGTTGACCTGTTCAATGTTATTTTTAAAATATACAAATAATATTTGTGCACAGTAATGCTTTTTCTCCAATACACCCTAAGCAAACTATACTAAAAATACCATGCTAGGGAGACATCCCCACTTGTCATGAAAGAAACACCAAAAGGACAAATAGAACCATGAAGTAACCTAATTTAAAGTTGCCAACTAAAAAGGTACATTCCCAAGGGGTAAAAACTGTATCAAATTATCTGTTACATGAGTTTATAAAACATGGTGATATCCTGTCTGCAGCCCCACTCCATCCTTACTTTAAATAACTTTTAAAAATTATTTCTGTAAGACACCTGGTTGACTGAGTGTCTGTCTTTGGCTCAGGTCGTGATCCTGGGGTTCTGGGGTGAGTCCTGCATTAAGGTCCCCGCAAGGACCCTGCTTCTCCCTCTGCCTATGTCTCTGCCTCTCTCTGTGTGCCTCTCATGAATAAATAAATAAAATCTTTTTTAAAAATTATTTCTGTAAAAGGAAAAGCTCTGACAGCTTGTATTAAAGACAAAATTGGAAAGAATAACAAAAGAAGAGGGAACACACCTAATAATAAAGGAATTCTGAGAGTATGTTCACAATTTTCATAAACTCACACATATTTTCTGGTCAATCTTCACAATAAAAGACAATCCAACATTTCTTCTCCCTTCCTTTATAGGGGTGGTGGAAGGGGGGAGGAGGGCCGGTGTTGGAGGGGAATGGGTGACGGGCACTGAGGTGGACACTTGACGGGATGAGCACTGGGTGTTTTTCTGTATGTTGGTAAATTGAACACCAATAAAAATTAATTAAAAAAAAAAAAAAAAAGACAATCCATAAGTAGATAAGGAAGACCTTGGTCTACATCAATTGTATCTTCAAAACATCCAGTAACATAAGTTCAGAAGATAAGGGTAAACAACTTAAAAAATACATGATTGGGATGCTTCAAAGTAAAGCAGGGGGACTATACCTAAATGCTGAAAATAATGCTTATAAATTATTGCAACTCATCCAGAAGCAAGATTGTTATACCTGCTGGTATAGAAAATTCCTTCTGTTGGGCACTGGTAAATATATGCATGAGCAAAAGGAAAGCCTATCTTTTTGTCCAGTCTATGAATTCATCCAAGCATGCATCTACTCAAGCATGTATTTACTGATCTCTCACTATATATGCGTAAGAGCAGCGCTAGGAGCTCTGAAAATAGGAAACCTCCAGTCCAATGCAAGGAGGGACCAACAATATGATATAACCCATGACATCTCTGGATGCTCAGAGATGTAGCATTCAATTTTTTTAAGTTGGTTAGTTTGTGTATGTATATGTATGCATGCAATCTCTACACCGAAAGTGGGATTTGAACTCAAGACCCTAAGACCAAGAGCCGTGAGCCAGCCATGTGCCCCAGAGATGCAACATAAAATTCAACTGGAAGAAGAAAAACCAAGAGTATCTGAGGTGAATGTGGAATCTAAGAAATGACTTTGCTGCCTAACTCATGCTTTTAAGCTTTTCATGTTGACTGATCCAGACTGTTTTTTTTTGTTGTTGTTGTTGTTGCTATTATATCACATAAGTCACATAAGTAATTAGAATATTTTAAAAATTGGATGTATTTTACCTAAACAAGCATATGTATAACAAAAGATTGGTCCTAAAAAAACAAAATAAAGAAATTCAAGGGGATCCCTGGGTGGTTCAGCGGTTTAGCGCCTGCCTTTGGCCCAGGGCGCGATCCTGGAATCCCGGGATCGAGTCCCTCATCAGGCTCCCTGCATGGAGACTGCTTCTCCTTCTGCCTGTGTCTCTGCCTTTCTCTCTCTGTCTCTCATGAATAAATAAATAAATAAAATCATTTAAAAAATTCACCTTCTTGGGCAACCCCGGTGGCTCAGCGGTTTAGTGCCTGCCTTTGGTCCAGGGCCTGATTCTGGAGACCGGGGATCGAGTCCCACGTCGGGCTCCCTGCATGGAGCCCGCTTCTCCCTCTGCCTGTGTCTTTGCCTCTCTCTCTGTGTGTGTCTCTCATGCATAAATAAAATCTTTAAAAAAAAATTCACCTTGATTTAAATAATTTTAGATAAGGTTAGTAACTTAAAAGACAAAAGTACCATCCTACATCTCAATTCACTTATCTATCCAATGAAAGGACTAGTCTAGAAGATCTCTAACTACTCTATGATTTCTAAAATTGACTTTGAATGTTCTGTTGGTGGTTGCTTTTTTTTTTTCCTTCAAAGAGAAGTCTGTGCATTTATTGGCTGAATAGGCTACCCGAGAGGGATGAAGGGAGAGGGGCAGGTGGCCCTGATGCCAGGCTTGCCATGCTTCACAGCCTTGTAGGTGATTGAGAATTCGCCCAGGTAGTGGTCAATCACATTGGGCTTCATTTCCACCTAGCTAAGAGTCCTGACATCGTAGTCAACCACCATGTTGTCCACCATCTCAAGCAGCATTGCTGTTTTAATAAATTACAATAAAAGTATATCCCAAGCACTCATAATTAGTCTAGTTAAGTAGATATTAATCTTTCAGTATACTAATTAATTTTGTAATCCATCTCTATCCCAATATATATACTCAGTGCCTTATCAGCTGTCAATTTCTTCTTCTCTTGGTCTATAAATATCTTCATATATCTTTCAGTATGAGGTATCTTTTAATAAAAACATTAATTCTTCTTCAACTCTACATTCCCCTTTAGTTACTACCTTTTTGCCTTCCCTGCAGAGCCAACTTCTTTTTTAAAAAATTTACAGATTCATGGGACTCCCGGGTGGCTCCATTGGTTGGGCTGCCGACTCTTGATTTTGGCTCAGGTCATGATCTCAGGATTCGGGGATCAAATCCTCCTGTCAGCCTCCAAGCTCACAGGGGAATCTGAGGATTCTCTCTCTCCCTCTCCCTCTACCCTTACCCCAACTCATGTTCACATGCTCTCTCTAAAATAAATAAATAAATAATTTTTTAAAATTATGGATCCAACTCTCATTTTCAATCCACTGCAACTCATTAAATTCATCAATGCTTTCTAACTGCCAAGACCAATAGACACTTTAAATCCTCATCTTAATCTAGGCACTGGAACCAGCACAGCTGACCACTCCTTTTAAAAACTCTCCTCCCTCTCTTCTTTAAAACTTCATACTTTCAGAATCCCTGGCTGGCTCAGTTGGAGGAACATGTGACTCTTGATCTCCAGGTTGTGAGTCTGAGCCCCACAGAGGGTATAGAGACTATTTAAATAAATACTTAAGAAAAAAACTTGATAGTTTCTACATATTTTCCTCCCATGTCTTTTCTTTCTCGGTCTCATTTTATGAGCTTCTCTCTTAAATATGATTTTTATCCAGTCATGTTCTGAGACCTCTTCTGTCTCTACTTGTTTTCACTGGAGATTCTCATCCACTCTCTTGACTTTAACTACTTCTCCCTAAAGACTATTATATTTCCTATATTCCTTCTGTAAAAAAAGTTTTCACCATATATTCAATATTGGATCCAAGGCCAGACACCTAGGAACTACTCTTTTCATCAACTATGTCTAATTAATCTCAACAATTCTCTCTCCTTTAAAGATTTTATTTATTTACTTACTTAATTTGAGAGAGAGAGAGAGAGAGAGAGAGAGAAGGGGGAGAAGAGAGGAAGGGACGTGGCCTGGGTGGCCCAGTTGGTTGGGCATCTGCCTTTGACTCAGATCATGGTCCCAGAGTCCTGGGATCAAGCCCCACATAGGGCTCTCTGCTCAGCGGGGAACCTGCTTTTCCCTCTCCCCTCTACTTGTGCTCTCTTATGCACGCACACACACACTCTCTCACGCATGTGCAAATAAATAAATAAAATCCTTAGAAAGAGAGAGAACAGAGAAGAGGGACAAGCAGACTCTGCAATGAGTGGGGAGCTTGAGGCGAGGCTTGACCCCAGGACCCTGAGATCTTGCATGACCTGAGCCAAAATCAAGAGTCGGAGACTTAACCAACTGAGCCACCCAGGTGCCCCCCAACAATTACCTCTCACATCCATTCTTTCTTCTTTATCTCAGATATTATTCATACTCTGATCTTTGGCTTATATTTATTCAATAGTTTCCCAACTGGTATACCTGTCACCATTCTTGCCTTCCTCTATACATCTGCTACACTGACACCAAAATAATTGTTCTAAAAGCCCAAATAAGATCAATTGGTCTACTATTTTAAACTCTTCATTGGTGCCTCATGCTTAAGAAAAAAATTCTAACTCCTTTAAACAGCATATGCAGCTTTTCTTCACCTGGCTTCACATTTAGGTCTCCACCTCAACTTCTGCCCCTCATCCTTTCAACCTACAAAATTACATTGCCACACTATTCGCTATTCCCCAAATACGGCATGTTGCTCCACATACTTTCACACATTTGTACACCCAGGCTTTCCTTTAAGATGTCCCTCTCTTTTTTTCTTCGTGGTAAACTCTTGCTAATTATCAATACTGAACACAAGCATCATCTCTTCGGTGAACTCCTGGCAGAACTTGGTAAATCTGGTGCATTTACTTATTTACATTATCTGCCTTCCCAATAGCCCTTTAATTCCTTGATGACAAAGACATCCTATTCTTTTTCTTTTTTTTTTAAGATTTCTTTATTTGAGAGGGGGAGACTGACAAGAGGGAGAAGCAGAGGAAGGACAAGCTGACTCTGCTAAATGTAGAGCCAAAAGCAAGGCTCGATTTCAGGACCCTAAGATTATCTCCTGAACTGAAATCAAGAGCTGGACACTTAACTGACTGAGGCACCCAGGTTCCTCTCTCATTAATCTATCTCCAGCACTTGGGCACAGTCTTACCAGAGTAAACATGTCAATATAACTGTTGTTAAATGAACAGATAAATGAATGAATTAAGTACTTCACCGAGCACTACTAAGAAACATAATTTTCCTTTCTCGAAAAGCTTCTTGAGGGGATCCCTGGGTGGCTTACTGATTTAGTGCCTGCCTTCGACTCAGGTCATGATCCTGGGGTTCCGGGATCGAGTCCCACATTGGGCTCCTTACATAGAGCCTACTTCTCCCTCTGCCTGTGTCTCTGCCTCTCTGTCTCTCATGAATAAATAAATAAATAAAATCTTTTAAAAAAAAAGATTCTTCATATGTAGTAGAGGAGCAAGAAGACATATATTCATGAAGAGTTAGGTAACAATACAAAATATAAGACAGAATTCAGAAAAAAGTACACAATATTAAAATGGAACAAATGTACAAATAGAAGTTATAAAAATTTAGAGGAAACAAAAAATCACTACAGCTTAGAACAATCTGAGGCGACATGGAAAAACTATGAAACAAATACTGAGAGAGAGGTAGGATTTGGAAAAATTTAGAAAGAGGAAAAGAGGGGATCCCTGGGTGGCTCAGCGGTTTAGCGTCTGCCTTCAGCCCAGGGCGTAATCCTGGAGTCCCGGGATTGAGTCCCACATCGGGCTCCCTGCATGAAGCCTGTTTCTTCCTCTGCCTGTGTCTCTGACTCTGTGTGTGTGTGTGTGTGTGTGTCTTTCATGAATAAATAAATAAAATCTTAAAAAGAAAAAAAAGGAAAAGAATTTTGTTTTAATCTATAAAAATCAAAACTAATTCTAAGCTGTTTCAATGTATGCAACTGGTACATCAAGAAACAAAAATGTTTCTATAGAAAAAAAAAATTGAACTTTCCTGATTAACAAATCCATCAAATCTATTCAAAGAATATATCTTTGAGCTTACTACCATAAGGCCAAGATCAAATTGCAAACAAGCTATGCACTTGTTTGAAAGACTTTGTATGAGCAAGCTTTTGTGTCAAATCTCCTAACAAACAAAATTACAATAAAAATCTCTACATATGGGCAGCCCGGGTGGCTCAGTGATTTAGCACTGCCTTCAGACCAGGGTGTGATCCTGGGGACCGAGGACTGAGTCCCACGTCGGGCTCCCTGCATGGAGCCTGCTTCTCCCTCTACCTGTGTCTCTGCCTCTATGTGTCTCTCATGAATAAATAAATAAAATCTTTTTTAAAAAAACAATCTCTACATAATTTGTATTTATATGATACAAATATTTGCTTCACCAATATCTGAGCACCTGTTATGTTCTCAGCACATATCTAAACACTGGGAATAAAGCAGCAGGCACACAGACAAAATGTGGCTTTCTTGGAGCTCACATTCTAATGGGTAGAAATGGATAATAAACAATATAAGCATGTAAAATATGTGACATACCAGATGATACATGTCAAAGAGAAAAATAAAAACGAAAAGGAGGAGAAAGATTGGGGGTTATAATTTTAGAACAGCCAAAGAAAGTCCCATTGAGAAGGTGACATTTATGTCAAAACCTGAATGTCAGGGAACAACTCTAAAAATATCTAGGGGAGGAGAGTTCCAAGCAAAGACAGGACAAAGCAAATTAGGTGAGGGGAACACCAGATGAGCAGGAGAGGTTTAGGGGAGGGATCAGATTAAAGCTGGCCAACTGCCAATTATTTGTAGCAAAAATCAGTCCAGTGGCACTAAGCATATCCACATTACTGTACAACCATCATTTCCATCCATCTCCAGAACTTTTTCATCTTCCCAAACTGTATTCTTTAAACATTAATTCCCCATTCCCATCTCCCCCCAGTCCTTGGTAATCACTATTCTACTTTCTGTCTCTATGAACTTTCCAATATTATTTTACTGGAAAGGAATCTCAAGTCCTGATAGGCAGGACTATCTGCTTTATGGCAGATAAATGTCAAAAGTAAGACTTATGTAGAAACAAAAGCATTGATCATTTATAGCCAAATAGATTCACAAATAGATTCCTTTTTTGCCTCAGGACCTAGGCTTAGTTTGCTGAATTTCTGCAAGGTATTTAACAAAGTCTCTCATCTTTTAATGGACAAATGTCAAAATAGGGGTCATATTATCAATATGGTTAACGGATTCCTAACAAGCTGAACAGCTGACCATAAACACCTATCCACTTGAAGGCACATCACTAATAGCATGGCCTAAATCTTCTTGGTTCTAACTTATTCAACATTTTTGTTAATTATTTGGCTATGACCATTTGTGGCACAATGATGAAATCTGTGATATGATATAAAGAAAAGTGTGACAGCTGGATCTGCTAGATTAAAGAATCAGTATTCAAAAGATCTAATCAAATTAGAATAAACTAAATCTATTTAACATGATGCTTTACAGAGATCTATAGTTCTACATTCCTGTTCAAAAAGACCCAAACAGGGGCGCCTGGGTGGCTCAGTGGTTAAGCATCTGCCTTCAGCTCCAGCCGTGATCCTGGAGTCCAGGGATCAAGTCCCACATCAGGCTCCCTGCTTCTCCCTCTGCCTCTGTCTCTGCCTCTTTCTGTGTGTGTCTCATGAATAAATAAATAAAATCTTTAAAAAAAGAAAAAGAAAAAGAAATGTCCATAATGGAGGGGTTAGAGGGTAGGGCAATTTCAGGCTATATGATCAATAGCACAGTTCGCCTCAACCAACATTCACTGGGCACCTACTTGGTCCTAAACCATACCTGAAATACTGTTTCCAGGCACAAGACTCATGATGCATTGTGACAAATAAAAACATCCAAGAGGGCAGCCCGGGTGGCTCAGCGGTTTAGCGCCGCCTTCAGCCCAAGGTGTGATCCTGGAGACCTGGGATCGAGTCCCATGTCAGGCTCCCTGCATGGAGCCTGCTTCTCCCTCTGCCTGTGTCTCTGCCTCTCTTTCTCTCTCTGTTTCTCATAATAAATAAATAAATAAATAATAATCAATCAATCTTAAAAAAAAATCCAAGAGAAAATAAGAGATGTCTAGAAGTTTTTACTTAAAGAGTATAAAAGTAACTAAGAAATTTAATCAGAAGATAATTATAACAGTAATACCTAACAATTCCTTTATACTTATGTGTGGCACTCATGGAGATATGTCACTTGTATCTCCCTTCAATAAAGAACATGGTATTCTGCTGCTAGGCATGCAGTAAGCTGACAGCCTCCTGTTTCTTCAAGATCCCTAGAAGCTGAGACCATTCTCTTCCTGGGCAGCCAGCCTCAGCCAACAACTGGTCACATCATGCCCATTTCTGTCAAATGCAGGACTCTCTAATGAAGAATTTTTGCTCTAGAGTCTTCACTGGGTCTGGGACTGTCAGATCTGAATCATACTGAAGCCCTCCCTGCCAACTGTTTTCCTCCCCCTTTCCTTTCATAGGAGTCTTCCTCCTCCCCTATCATATACTTCTTTGTATTCCTAACTCTGCTCCAGCATCTGCTTCCAGGAGAACTCAAATTGGCATAGTTGACCAGAAATGGACTGAGAAAGCAAAAGGTAAAAATCAGATTTGGAAACTAGATCACTTCCTATCCTACTGCAGTATGGATTTCATCCTGGGTACTATGTGAAATGTGGACAGTGCCTGGTAACAAGTTGGTGGCTGAAATGTTAAAACTTTCTTAGGAAGAGTGCTAACACTTCCTTGGGAGAATATTCCCAAAGAGGACTCTATGTGACTGGTATAATGATTCTTATGTTTGAAATGTATGAGGGGAATAATGCATGTTAAGCACAAAGGAAGTGGCTAGCTTTTATGCTGCACTAACTCCCTAGAGAAAGCAGCTAATAAACAATTAGAAGCTAAATATCACAACCAGAGGGTTCTCTGGTAGCTCCAAAGAGGTCCTTACCACCCACAGTGGAAGAGCACAAAAGCTGAAGACCAAACTCAGGACAGTTCGAGACTGCGATGCTAAGACGACTGAATGCTCAGTGAGGGCAGGTTTATTGTGCCAAGATTTGGGTCCTGGTTTGGACAACAGGGAAGCATGACAGACGGGAGAGGGATATCTAAAATGGTTGACCCCAAAGACTTCGATTCTCTAGACTGCTCTGAGCTCTCAGAGTCTGCAGGGATAACTCCATTCCCCACTGTATGGGAAACACTTCAGAGGTCTCTCACCTGCAAGGCAATAAAAGGCTCTCCTCAGGAAGGGCCCCCACCTCCACGGCTAGTTGCCATGATAGTAACTCATGTTAACCTTGCCAAGGAAATCTTGGGCCTCACAAGGGAGAAAAGAGATAAGAGCCCAAAGTTGTTGCAAGAATTCACCAACACATACCAGCAGGATCACGGAGACAACAGAGTGGGGCTTCACTTAGTCAAGGAGGCCAGAATGTTAGCCTTATAAGGTAAAGTCTACTTGACTGGGGGTAGGACACCATTTCAGAAGATGGGGGTCACCACTGTGGCATGAAGTTCCTGCTACAGTGACTCCTAGAAGCCTGGAAAAAAAAAAAGGCCCACATTGAATGAAATTGAAATGCCTGAATTGGGATGCCTAGATGGCTCAACTGGATAAGCATCTAACTCTTGATTTCAACTCAGGTCTTGATATCAGGGTCATGAGTTCAAGCCCAGCACTGGGCTCCATGCTGGGTATGGAACCTACTTAAAAAAAAAAAAAAAAAAAAGTGAAATGCCTGAATTGACACAGCAGAGGATGGAACTTGGGATTAAAGGGCTCAGGAAAAAAATAAATAAATAAAAAATAAAAAAAAATAAAGGGCTCAGGAAAGTGGGTATGCTAGAATGAATATATTAATGTGAGGTCAGAAGACCCACCAGAGGATTATGTACCATAAGAGAGTGCGTAAGACACACCATTCACCAAGGCCATCAGAAATATACCGCTGAGAGGGACACCACCATCACTAAGAAGTGGTTGTTCTCTTCTAAAATACATGCTGTCATAGTTTGGCTCATAGCAATAGGGATAATGAGGCACTGAAGCAACCAGGTGGTGGCACTTAAAACCAGAAGCTAGTGGACCACAGTTATTATAACTGGCAAGATGGGAAATAGCCAATAAACCTTGGCCCACAGGGAGCTGTGGAGATAGTTAACAGAACATGGTGTCATTAGAGCAAAATAAGCAGTCAACATTGCTGCTTAATATCTACAATCAAAATAAGGCAAGAATGCATAAGCACAAGGCTGAGAGTGGTGGCCTCAATACAAAACTACTATCCCCGGGGATCCCTGGGTGGCTCAGTGGTTCGGTGCCTGCCTTTGGCTCGGGGCACGATCCTGCAGTCCCGGGATCGAGTCCCACATCAGGCTCCTTGCACGGAGCCTGCTTCCCCCTCTGCCTTTGTCTCTGCCTCTCTCTCTCTCTATGTCTATCATGAATAAATAAAACCTTTAAAAAAAAACAAAACAAAAAACTACTATCCCTTGCCTAATTCTTGGACCCGACCTAGTTGTCAGATCCAGACCCACCAGCTTAGAGAGATGGCTGGCTCATATACTATACAGATACTCAGATATATATATATATATATACACACACACACACACACACACACACATATATATATATATATATATATATATATATATATATATATATATATCCTTCTCCAACACCACCTATGGCTGTTTACTCTGGTGACTATACAGTGGGTAAAGCAAAATACCCAGACATTTAAAGAACTATTGGTCATAGAGTCTGAGTTGATGTTGATATCTAGACACCTTGGAACATCATTATTGCCCTATTACAGGAAAAGAATATAGAAACTAAGCAATAAATGGAGTTGTGGCCAAAGTCCAGCCTACAATGGGTCCACTAGTCTACAGATCCACCAGGGAGTCATTTTCACAGGCCCTGAATATAACAAGATTGGCATCCCCGGAAGTTGAGGTAATCTCCACCCTGAGTCCTTGACCTCTGGAGTAAGAACTATCATGGGGAAAAAGACAAGAGAAACCTACAAGTAATCTAAACATCTCCCACCCCTTAGCCAAAATGGTAAATCAAAAACAGTACTACATAGAGGGTGAAGGTAAAAGGAATGGCAGAGATTAGCACCACCTTAGGATCTCAAACATGCAGGGGTAGTGGTCCCTTTCCTGTGTTTAACGCCTCTGCAGGAACCGGCTGGATCCTAGAGAATGATGAGAGACAACCACAAGCTCAACCAAGTAGTAGCCATAACCAAAGCTGCCCCTACGAGATGTATTATGTTTGCTACACTAGATAAATAAATATAGCCTCAGTGTGGTATGTAGCTACTGACTTGGCAAATGAGTTTTCTATCCTCATCAGAAACAGCTCCTTTCACATGGAATAGACAGTATACATTCACAGTTTTGCCTCAGGGCTGCTTTTTTTTTTTTTTGCTGCAAAAAGCTTTATTGTCTCCATTTGGCCCACGTTTTGGGAAAGGGCTCCAGGATGGTTAAAAAACTGCCTAGTGGCTGCATGGGAAAAGGTTCAGGCACAAGCCCTGGCACCGGGGGGTTGCCAGAGGAGCCCCTCAAAGGCTGCTGGTCTCCAGAGGCTCCTAGTCGTGCTTGAGAATGAGCCTTTCGAAAAGATACTCGCCCAGCCCAGCCTGGGGGGTGGCCAGCCTGCGGAGGTTAGTCAGGTGGTCGCCCATCTTCTTGATGAGTTTTACCTCCTCATCTAGGAAGTGGTTCTCCAGGAAGTCACAGAGATGGGGATCCGTGTGGGCAGAACTCAGGGCATGCAGATCCAGAATCCAGAAGGGCCTGGTTCAGGCTCTTCTCCAGAAGCAGGGTGGCTTCCATGGCGTCCAGGGTCTTCCCCCACTCATCTTGGGACGGTTTCTGCACGTCCTGGCTGGAAGAGGGCACAGCCGCCGCGCTGATTTTGCATCTTCAAGAAACGCTGGGCGCCCTCGCGCTTCTCCTCAGCCAAGCTTCTCCTCAGCCAACTCGCAGAAGAAGTGGCCCACACCCTCCAGAGCCACATCATCATGGTCGAAATAGAAGCCCAGAGAGAGGTAGGTGTAGGAGGCCCACAGGTGCATGTTGACCAGGTGGTTGACGGCGGCCTCCACCTCGGTAGAATAATTCTGACGAATCTGGGAGCTCACGGTTGATCCCAGATAAGGAATTAAATTCAAACTTGGGTGTTCACTGCTGGTGGCAGAAGATGGCCAGGAAGATGGCTCCGAAAGCTGCGACTGGAAAAAAGGTTGGAGGGTGGCCGTTGGCTGGTGGAAGGGGCGTCCCTGGGTCTGTTCTGTCCAAACACTGTTGAAGCAAGAGACAGATCCGCAGGACCACTGAAAGCACTGCCGCCTCAGGGCTATATTAAGTCTCCTACTCGATCATAAAAGTATGAAGAGAAATAGACTCAGAACAGCACACTGATCCATTTAATCAAGCTGATCGTGCAAGATGAACAAGAGATGGCCAGCATGCTAAGTACATGGTAAGATACATGTGCTCCAAAGGGCAGGTGAAAAACTCTACAAATATCCGTGCCATTTCAGTGAAGTTTCAGGAATTCTGGAGGTCACAGTCATTCCAACCCATTCCCTTCAAAGCAAAAGACAAACTGCTGCATCTTGCATCTCCCAGTACAAAAAAGGAACCACAACTCTGGTTGGCTTCTTCAGATTCCAGAGGCAACACATTGTATACATAGGAATATTGCTATAACCCATGAAATGAGTGATACGAAAAGCTCACTGCCAGCTTTGAGTAGGGGAAACAACTCTATAGCAAGTCCAGGCTGTAGTGCAAGCAGTTCCTATCCTGTTGGAGGTCTAAATGTTGGGAAAATATGCAGTAGAGAGTTTACAGCAAGCCTTAGTGGAAGAATCACAATGCAGGCACCCAGAGATCTGCAAGACAATCATACTGTTACAAAAAAAAAAAAAAAAAAAAAAAGCTCCTGGTGTGTTTCTGGGCTCTGGAAAGAAACTGCTCACCCACTGGGCACTGTATGTCCAGAACTGCCCATAATGAGCTGGGTTCAACAGGACTCTCCAAATTATAAAGTCAAATGAGCTCAGGAACAATCCATTATGAAGTGGAAATGGTACATCTAAAATCAAACTCAAGCTGGGTGGCACAGCAGGTTGAGCATCTGACTCTTGGTTGAAGGCACAGTAGGTTGAGCATCCAACTCTTGGTTTCTACCTGGGTCATGACCTTGGGGTCATGAAATCCAGATACAGCCCTGTGTGGGGCTCCGCACTCAACAGGGAGCCTGCTTGTGGTTCTCTCTCTTCCTCTCCTTCTGCCCTTCCCTCTGCTTACATGCTACCTCTCTAAATAAATAAATAAATAAATCTTTAATTAAAAAAAAAATCAAAACTGAGCAAACTGGGTGGCTCAGCAGTTTAGCACCGCCTTCAGCCCAGGGCGTGATCCTGGAGACCCAGGACTGAGTCTCACATCAGGCTTCCTGCATGGAGCCTGCTTCTCCCTCTGCCTATATCTCTGCCTCTCTCTGGTATGCAAGTCTCTCATGAATGACTAAATAAATAAAATCTTAAAAAAAAAAAAAAACCCAAGCAGAACCAAAAGACACAAGTAAGCTATATATGTAGGCAGCTACCACAATTATTCCAGCACCTTCTCCTCAGTTCACACCTACAGCTGCTTGGGGGATCCTTTATGACCAACTTAAGGAGATAAAAGCCAAAGCTTGGCTTATAAATAGATTATAAATGGCTGAGTATGTGAGTGGAAGCTGAAAAAAGAAACAACAGCTTCATTATAGCCACACTTAGGGTTGACCTTGACAGTGGGAAGGGAAAAATCTTCCTAAGGACAGAGCTTCAAATGATACACCTGGTCATGAACTTTGGTAAAAAGAAGAGTGGCCAGAGGTGAAAATATAGACTCATAAGCAATTGCAAATGGAATGGCTAACTGCTCAGGGGCCTTTAAGGAAAAAGACTACACAATTATTAGAAGAAGGCATGGGTAGAAGCAAATTAATAGACATATGGGAATGGGTAATAGTGCATTAAGTGTGAAAATTCTTTTCACGTGCTAATAACCCCCAAGAAGCATCCAATGAAAAGAGACACCAAATAACCAAGTGAACAAAATGACTCAGAAAGTTGACATGAACCACCCCAGAACTGGCATGATGGGACATGAATAAAGTAGCCAGTGTGGCAGAAATAAAAATAGAAGCAAAGGAGGAGGCATGGCCTCCCACTTAGCAAGGCCCAATCAGGCTACCACCCCCACTGAACATCCAATCTGCGAGTAACAGAGACCAACACTGAACCCCCAGTATAGCACTATGCCTCAAGCTGACCAACCAGTTACCACATCCTATTCCTTCCATCTTGAAAAGGCCAGCAGTTGATCCCCACAGGTATTCAATAGATAGTTATTCCAGGTATAGGTTTTTCTTTCCATAGAACCCCAGCCATACCACTAAGGAATGGCTAACAGAATACCTGATCCACAGACATAGAATCCCATTTAATGTAGCATCCAACCAAAGGAACCACATTACAATGAAGGAATTGTGGCAATGGGCCCATAACCATGGGTTCCAGTGGTCTTATCATACATATAACAGCATCATACAAAAGCATCCAGCCTTATAGAGTACTGAAATGGCCTACTAGAGACACAGCTGATAAACCAGCTCAGAGACAAGAATGGTGTGCTATCCTCTAGGATAGAGTATGTGCACTGATTCAGAGCTATGTTCCCAGTAGGAAGAACACATAAGTCTGAGAACCAAGAGGTAGAAGCAGAAATGGCCTCCACTTACCATCATTCCCAACAATCCACTGGAGGACCTGTGCTTTCCATCTGGGCAATGCTGGACTCCAGAGACCCTGGGCATATTTTTGCCAGGAGATATGTCAAGGATCATACTGAGTTATAAGTTATAGCTGCAGCCAGTACAACTGGGACTCTGTGTCCCTGGACCAAGAGCCAAGAAGAATCACCACCATGGCAGGGTAAATTAAGCCTCATCCTCAGAAGGAAGTATGTCTGCTGTTACATAATAGGAGCAACAAAGAGTATGTGTGGAACTCAGATGATCCATCTGGGTGGCATTTGCCCACATACTCCCCTGCCCAGTTGTGACTATGAATGGACAAATGCAACCACTCCAGCCTCATAGCAGTATGATTCTCAGCAGCCTCAAAAATGAGGATTGGGTCATATCACTAGGTAAATTGCCCAGACCAACAGAAATGATAGCTAATGGCAAGGGAAATTTAGACTGAATAGTAAAGGAGACAAGGAGATCCACTGCAGCCCTGAGACCAGTTACACAGATGAGGGCTGAAGCTTGTCTCACTAATCCATTTCCTTGAAGTTTCCTATCAAGAAGAGAAGTCCAGGGTGCCTGGCTGAGGCATGAGACTCTTAATCTCAGGGTTGTGAGTTTGAGCCCCACATTGAGTACAGAGATTACTTTTAAAAAAATAAAATATTGAGAGAGAGAGAGATAAGTCCATGGAACACTGAAAGAACTGCTTTCAGAAAATGTTTGGAGACCTAGATCCTACAGCACAAGAAATGGACTGTCGCAAATACTTGGATCTCCCTTCAAGAAAGAACTTGTATTAAAAAAGAAGAGGGGAGGGAAAAAAAAAGAAGAGGGATGCCTGGGTAGATCAGTTGGTTAAATGTCCAACTCTTGATCTCAGGGTCATGAGTTCAAGCCCTGCATTTGTAAAAGTTAAAAAAAAAAAAGAAGAAGAAGAAAGAACTTGCATTCAGGTGCAAGGAGACAGTTAGCTAACAGGCTCCAGCTGCAGCATGTTCAGAATTCATCTTGGCATTCCAGTTGAGGCCAGGCTCTTCTGGGGCAGCTCCTAGCCAGTGATGAAACATGGTGGATGTACTAGAACCCAGCCATTTCTTCCCAATGCAGGACTCCCCTAACAGGTGATTTTTGCTCTGGAGCTCCCTGTTGGATTAGCTGAGTTTTGTTGTTTTTTTAATCTGTATCACAGATTGAGGCTCTTGTAGGTCAGTTCAGCTTGCACTCCCTTTCCTTTCCTGTATTACCTTACTCCCCCATAAGACCAACAAAAGGATGGATAGTTTAAAAAAAAAAGGCACTTGGTAAATATAAAAGACTTTTTTCTAATAGTTAACAGAAAGGTCCTTCAGGAAGTAATCAGGGCCTATTACCCAAGAGTTGAAATAGTCATGGATATTGTGAGTGGCCTTATAAAACATAAAAGTTAACCTACATCAGTAAGAAACATACTACTAAGTATTATGTGAAAAAAAGGAATCCCCAGCTAATAAACTGGATAATATATGGCTGAACAAACTCTGAACCAGTTTCTTTACTTTTACTCCTAAATTTTTAAAACACTAAAGTGTATTTATCAATCTCTGAGGTTCTATATATAGAACACTGAAAAATCCAAAATTTTTTTTATAAATTTTTATTGGTGTTCAATTTACCAACATACAGAATAACACCCAGTGCTCATCCCGTCAAGTGTCCCCCTCAGTGCCCGTCACCCATTCACCCCCACCCCCCCGCCCTCCTCCCCTTCCATCACCCCTACTTCGTTTCCCAGAGTTAGGAGTCTTTATGTTCTGTCTCCCTTCCTGACATTTCCCACACACTTCTTCTCCCTTCCTTTATATTGCCTTACACTATTATTTATATTCCCCAAAAGAATGAGGACATACACTGTTTGTCCTTCTCTGATTTACTGCACTCAGCATAATACCCTCCAGTTCCATCCACGTTGAAGCAAATGGTGGGTATTTGTCATTTCTAATGGCTGAGTAATATTCCATTGTATACACAAACCACATCTTCTTTATCCATTCATCTTTCGATGGACACCGAGTCTCCTTCCACAGTTTGGCTATTGTGGACATTGCTGCTATACACATCGGGGTGCAGGTGTCCCAGCGTTTCATTGCATCTGAATCTTTGGGGTAAATCCCCAACAGTGCAATTGCTGGGTCGTAGGGCTGCTCTATTTTTAACTCTTTGAGGAACCTCCACACAGTTTTCCAGAGTGGCTGCACCAGTTCACATTCCCACCAACAGTGTAAGAGGGTTCCCTTTTCTCCGCATCCTCTCCAACATTTGTTGTTTCCTGCCTTGTTAATTTTCCCCATTCTCACTGGTGTGAGGTGGTATCTCATTGTGGTTTTGATTTGTATTTCCCTGATGGCAACTGATGCGGAGCATTTTCTCATGTGCTTGTTGGCCATGTCCATGTCTTCCTCTGTGAGATTTCTCTTCATGTCTTTTGCCCATTTCATGATTGGATTGTTTGTTTCTTTGGTGTTGAGTTTAATAAGTTCTTTATAGATCTTGGAAACTAGCCCTTTATCTGATATGTCATTTGCAAATATCTTCTTCCATTCTGTAGGTTGTCTTTTAGTTTTGTTTACTGTATCCTTTGCTGTGCAAAAGCTTCTTATCTTGATGAAGTCCCAATAGTTCATTTTTGCTTTTGTTTCTTTTGCCTTCGTGGATGTATCTTGCAAGAAGTTACTGTGGCCGAGTTCAAAAAGGGTGTTGCCTGTGTTCTCTAGGATTTTGATGGAATCTTGTCTCACATTTAGATCTCTCATCCATTTTGAGTTTATCTTTGTGTATGGTGAAAGAGAGTGGTCCAGTTTCATTCTTCTGCATGTGGATGTCCAATTTTCCCAATACCATTTATTGAAGAGACTGTCTTTCTTCCAATGGATAGTCTTTCCTCCTTTATCGAATATTAGTTGACCATAAAGTTCAGGGTCCACTTCTGGGTTCTCTATTCTGTTCCATTGATCTATGTGTCTGTTTTTGTGCCAGTACCACACTGTCTTGATGACCACAGCTTTGTAGTACAACCTGAAATCTGGCATTGTGATGCCCCCAGCTATGGTTTTCTTTTTTAAAATTCCCCTGGCTATTCGGGGTCTTTTCTGATTCCACACAAATCTTAAAATAATTTGTTCTAACTCTCTGAAGAAAGTCCATGGTATTTTGATAGGGATTGCATTAAACGTGTATATTGCCCTGGGTAACATTGACATTTTCACAATATTAATTCTTCCAATCCATGACGATGGAATATTTTTCCATCTCTATGTATCTTCCTCAATTTCCTTCAGGGGTGTTCTGTAGTTTTTAGGATATAGATCCTTTACCTCTTTGGTTAGGTTTATTCCTAGGTATCTTATGCTTTTGGGTGCAATTGTAAATGGGATTGACTCCTTAATTTCTCTTTCTTCAGTCTCATTGTTAGTGTATAGAAATGCCATTGATTTCTGGGCATTGATTTTGTATCCTGCCACGCTACCAAATTGCTGTATAAGTTCTAGCAATCTTGGGGTGGAGGCTTTTGGGTTTTCTATGTAGAGTATTATGTCATAGGCGAAGAGGGAGAGTTTGACTTCTTCTTTGCCAATTTGAATGCCTTTAATGTCTTTTTGTTGTCTGATTGCTGAGGCTAGGACTTCCAGTACTATGTTGAATAGCAGTGGTGAGAGTGGACATCCCTGTCTTGTTCCTGATCTTAGGGGAAAGGTTCCCAGTGCTTCCCCATTGAGAATGATATTTGCTGTGGGCTTTTCGTAGATGGCTTTTAAGATGTCGAGGAAAGTTCCCTCTATCCCAACACTCTGAAGTGTTTTGATCAGGAATGGATGCTGTATTTTGTCAAATGCTTTCTCTGCATCTAATGAGAGGATCATATGGTTCTTGGTTTTTCTCTTGCTAATATGATGAATCACACTGATTGTTTTATGAGTGTTGAACCAGCCTTGTGTCCCGGGGATAAATCCTACTTGGTCATGGTGAATAATTTTCTTAATGTGTTGTTGGATCCTATTGGCTAGTATCTTGTTGAGAATTTTTGCATCCATGTTCATCAGGGATATTGGTCTGTAATTCTCCTTTTTGGTGGGGTCTTTGTCTGGTTTCGGAATTAAGGTGATGCTGGCCTCATAGAATGAATTTGGAAGTACTCCATCTCTTTCTATCTTTCCAAACACCTTTAGTAGAATAGGTATGATTTCTTCTTTAAACGTTTGATAGAATTCCCCTGGGAAGCCATCTGGCCCTGGACTCTTGTGTCTTGGGAGGTTTTTGATGACTGCTTCAATTTCCTCCCTGGTTACTGGCCTGTTCAGGTTTTCTATTTCTTCCTGCTCCAGTTTTGGTAGTTTGTGGCTTTCCAGGAATGTATCCATTTCTTCTAGATTGCCTAATTTATTGGCGTAGAGCTGTTCATAATATGTTTTTAAAATCATTTGTATTTCCTTGGTGTTGGTAGTGATCTCTCCTTTCTCATTCATGATTTTATTAATTTGAGCCTTCTCTCTCTTCTTTTTAATAAGGTTGGCTAATGGTTTATCTATCTTATTAATTCTTTCAAAGAACCAACTCCTGGTTCTGTTGATCTGTTCCACAGTTCTTTTGGTCTCGATTTCATTTAATTCTGCTCGAATTTTAATTAACTCTCTTCTTCTGCTGGGCGTGGGGTCCATTTGCTGTTTTTTCTCTAGCTCCTTTATGTGTAAGGTGAGCTTTTGTATTTGAGTTCTTTCCAGTTTTTGAATGGATGCTTGTATTGCGATGTATTTCCCCCTCAGGACTGCTTTTGCTGCATCCCAAAGATTTTAAACGGTTGTATCTTCATTCTTTTTTTTTTTTTTTTTTTATGATAGTCACAGAGAGAGAGAGAGGCAGAGACATAGGCAGAGGGAGAAGCAGGCTCCATGCACCGGGAGCCCGACGTGGGATTCGATCCCAGGTCTCCAGGATCGCGCCCTGGGCCAAAGGCAGGCGCCAAACCACTGCGCCACCCAGGGATCCCTGTATCTTCATTCTTATTAGTTTCCATGAATCTTTTTAATTCTTCCTTAATTTCCTGGTTGACCTTTTCATCTTTTAGCAGGATGGTCCTTAACCTCCACGTGTTTGAGGTCCTTCCAAACTTCTTGTTGTGATTTAGTTCTAATTTCAAGGCATTATGGTCTGAGAATATGCAGGGGACGATCCCAATCTTTTGGTATTGGTTCAGACCCGATTTGTGACCCAATATGTGGTCTATTCTGGAGAAAGTTCAATGTGCACTTGAGAAGAATGTGTATTCAGTTGAGTTTGGATGTAAAGTTCTGTAGATATCTGTGAAATCCATCTGGTCCAGTGTATCATTTAAAGCTCTCGTTTCTTTGGAGATGTTGTGCTTAGAAGACCTATCGAGGGTAGAAAGAGCTAGATTGAAGTCACCAAGTGTATTATTATCTAAGTATTTCTTCAGTTTGGTTATTAATTGGTTTAAATATTTGGCAGCTCCCATATTCGGGGCATATATATTGAGGATTGTTAAGTCCTCTTGTTGGATAGATCCTTTAAGTATGATATAGTGTCCGTCTTCATCTCTCACTATAGTCTTCGGGGTAAATTTTAGTTGATCTGATATAAGGATGGCTACCCCTGCTTTCTTTTGAGGACCATTTGAATGGTAAATAGTTCTCCAACCTTTTATTTTCAGGTTGTAGGTCCTTCTGTCTAAAATGAGTCTCTTGTAGACAGCAAATAGATGGGTCCTGCTTTTTTATCCAGTCTGAAACCCTGCGCCTTTTGATGGGGTCATTAAGCCCGTTCACGTTCAGAGTTACTATTGACAGATATGAGTTTAGTGTCATCATGATATCTATTCAGTCCTGGATTTGTGGATTGTTCCACTGAACTTCTTAAAGGGGAATTTTAAGAGTCCCCCTTAAAATTTCTTGCAGAGCTGGTTTGGAGGTCACATATTCTTTCAGTTCCTGCCTGTCTTGGAAGCTCTTTATCTCTCCTTCCATTTTGAATGAGAGCCTTGTTGGATAAAGTATTCTTGGTTGCATGTTCTTCTCATTTAGGACCCTGAATATATCCTGCCAGCCCTTTCTGGCCTGCCAGGTCTCTGTGGAGAGGTCTGCTGTTACCCTAATACTCCTCCCCATAAAAGTCAGGGACTTTTTTTCTCTTGCTGCTTGAAGGATCTTCTCCTTATCTTTGGAATTTGCAAGCTTCACTATTAAATGTCGAGGTGTTGAACGGTTTTTATTGATTTGGGGGGGGGGGGGGAATCTCTCTATTTCCTGGATCTGAATGTCTGTTTCCTTTCCCAGATTAGGAAAGTTTTCAGCTAGGATTTGTTCAAATACATATTCTGGCCCTCTGGCCCTTTCAGCGCCCTCGGGAACCCCAATTAAACGTAGGTTTTTCTTCCTCAGGCTGTCGTTTATTTCCCTTAATCTGTCTTCATGGTCTCTTAATTGTCTGTCTCTTTTTTCCTTAGTTTCCCTCTTTGCCATCAACTTGTCTTCTATGTCACTCACTCGTTCTTCCACCTTGTTAACCCTTGTCGTTAGGACTTCTAGTTTGGATTGCATCTCATTCAATTGATTTTTAATTTCTGCCTGATTGGATCTAAATTCTGCAGTCATGAAGTCTCTTGAGTCCTTTATCCTTTTTTCTAGAGCCACCAGTAGCTGTATAATAGTGCTTCTGAATTGGCTTTCTGACATTGAATTGTAACCCAGATTTTGTAACTGTGGGAGAGAGGACTGTTTCTGATTCTTTCTTTTGAGGTGAGGTTTTCCTTCTAGTCATTTTGCTCAGTGCAGAGTGGCCAAAAACAAGTTGTACTGGGAAAAGGAGAAAAAGAGAGAGAGAGAAGGAAAGAAAAAAAAGAAAAAAGAGAAAAAAGAGAAAGAAGAAAAAAAGGGAAAAAAGATAAGAAAAAGAGAAGGAAAAAGAAAGAAAGGTGAAAAAAAGGGGTGGGGAATCAGAAATCAAAAAGAAAGAAAGAAAAACACAAAACAAAACAAACAAAAAAAAAAAAACACGGGGGAGTATCTTCTGATTCTGTATACTTTACGTCCCTTGACTTCCTCTGTAACTGGTCCGTCTAGCTGGTCTTCTGGGGGAGGGGCGGGTTGTGCTGATTTTCAGGTGTTAGCACTTGGGGGAGCTGCTCTGCCCCCTGCCTGGTGCAGGGCTCAGTGGGGGTTGTTTACCCCGTGAGGCCCCAGGAGGAACAGCCACAGTGGCTATGGCAGCTCTGGAAACCTGGATTCAGCCCCCGCAGTAACTCCGGGGCTCTCCGTCTGCAGGGCCTGGAGGCTCCGGGGCGGGGCCGCTGATCTGCTCAGCTCGGGGCAGGAGCGTCCTTGCTGTCCTGGGCCCTCCAGGTCTCTGCCTGTCCCAGGGGGAGGCCGGATTCTGGGCTGTGTCCCGGCGCCCTGTGCTCAGGGGCCTGCACTGTTGGATTCGCGCTCCTGGCCAAGCAGCCCCCTCCGCGGAGCCGCCGCCCGAGCCCCTCCGAGCTGCTAGGGGTCAATGTGTGCACGCTGCAGCCCTTAGGGAGCTCGGCGCACTCTCCTGCCCGTGCTGCAGGTGCCTGTTAGTGTCCCAGGGAGCCTGAGGGCATCCCCACCCTCCTGGGTCCTGCTCTAACTCCCTGCAGGCGCCTTTCCACCCAGGAAGGTTGGTGCAGCTCCTGCTTCTCCGGGACGGGGCTCTCCTGTCCTGGGGACACTCGCCCCGGCCTCAGCCCAGCTCCTGGCGGGGCCCCTCCCCCTTGGAGGCCTTTTGTTTCTTTATTTCTTTTTCCCCGTCTTCCTACCTTGATAGAAGCGCGAACTCTTCTCACGGTAGCATCCAGCTGGTCTCTCTTTAAATCTCAGGCCAAATTCGTAGATTTTTAGGATGATTTGAAGGTTATCTAGGTAATTTGTTGGGGACAGGTGATTTGGGGACCCTACTCTTCCGCCATCTTGCCCCTCCCTCAAAATATCCAAACTTATTTGATTAAAGAATACTTCCTTGCTCCTGGCCTAGGATGATTTAGTTCCAAAGTCAAAATTCAAAAAAAAAAAAAAAAAAAGTCAAAATTCACTGATCAAGGTCTCCAAAAGCTAACGAGGGAAAGAACGACAATTTTCTAGCTGGCTAACAATTTTCCAACTAGTCAAAATATCACCTATCTATATGTCAAAATAACCATCTTTAGTATTTTGAGAGTAGAAAGGATATATAAAAGTTGTCACTAAAATGCATCTCATCCTTTTTTAATATAAAACATGCCCTTCTTTGCTTTATCAACAAATTCTCTAAAGATCTGCAATAATGGGTTCACATTTTAATTACTAAATTTTCACTTTATGAGCAATATGAAAGCTTTATTTCAAGTGTGCTACAGGTGACCTGGTAATTTCATTTAACACAGATCTAGATGTTTTTTTCTCAAGCACATATACACTATCACAAGAAAGGACAGAAGAATGGGAGTAACAGGTAGGGAGGGAAGAGACATCAGTTGCAGACTACTGATCCAGCTAATTCCCAGAGTTTCTGTGTTTTTATTTAGAAATATATTCTCTTTTCTTATTACAGGAGAAACTTTTATGTAAATTACAATCCCTTGTTCTTAATTCTCCTATTTTCCTTAGCCCATTCCCCCTATTATGTTTTTTCATTAATGATACTGTCCACTGCCTGGAGCTATGCATATGCCATCTATGTTTTCATCCAGTTCTTTGGAAATTTGGATTGAATATTAAATGTGGAAGGGGCATCTAGTCCATCATTCATTTTCACGTCAGAGAAATGCAGCCCAGAAATCAGTTATTATATTTTTCTGATAATAGCAAGGCAGACATTTATCTACTTCAAAAATACATATATGAAAGCTGAAATTCCCAAAATATATGCACATACACATTTTTTTTTGAGAGAGAAGGAGAGAGAGAGAGAGCAGGGAAGAGGGGGAGAGGAAGAGAGAGAATCCCAAGCAGGCTCCATGCCCAGTGTGAAGCCTAATGCAAGGCTCAATCCCAGGACCCCAAGATCACCACTGGAGGCAAAACCCAAAACCAAGAGTCAGACCCCAAACCAACTGTGCCAACCAGACACCCCACATTTTTTTATCATACAAAATGCTACATGCCAGTAGTATACTTCAAAGGCAAATACCACCAAAGTCAATCAAACAAAGTTGAACTCTCCTAATATGAATACTTCCTAAAGCACTATGTATCTTTTTTTTTTTTTTTAAGAGGGAAGGACAGAGAGAGAGAGAGGCGCAGAGGTAGGGACAGAGGGAGGGGGGAGAGAGAACTCCAAGCAAGCTCCTCACTAAGCATGGAGCCCAACTCTAGGTCTTAACCTCAGCCAAAACCAAGAGTCGAATGGTCAACCAACTGAGCTACCCAGATGCCCCTGGAATATCTTAAAACAAATACAAAACACATGGAGAGGTTCACATGATGAAAAAGACTGCAAACTATGTAGTCAGAGAGATACATGGTTTGAATCATGGATGTGGGCTTAGGAAAGTCAGTAAAAATCTCCATGCCACAGTTCCCTTAAGTTATAAAACCTTCATGACAGTATGACAGTCATTTTAAGAATTAGAAATAACATATATGAAACACCTACCAAAAAGATGGCACACAGTGGTCAAAGCTATATATATATATATATATATATATATATATATATATATATATATATATATTTTAACAACTGATAATTTATTTAAAAGGCTGATTCAAGAATCTGCAATAGTGACTTCAATGTGGACTCCTAGCTCAAAACTGATGAAAGTAATCTGTTTAACATTCTCAGAAGGACTGTGAAAATCAATAAGTCACTCATGGATCCTCATCTGAAAACAATCCCAAGTCTTAGAACCTTCACCACAAGGAAGTTTTCTCATAGTGATTCTCAGAGTCATGGTGGGCAGCAGAACTGGTCCTTTCACTTTGAGACTCTTTTCCTTTGAACCTCTGATCAAGTCAGCACATACCTTTTCCAAACATTTTAGGTTGCAGCTGGTTAGTTCTAACCCAGTGAATTCCCACCTCTGGTTCCACAGGTGCCTTTCTGGTGTCTTTAAAAGCCATGGCTGTGGCGGGGTGCAGCTTCCTGACCCACTTATTCCTCCGCAAGAGTGAGCGAACAGCCGTGAGTCAGGAGCAGGAGCAGGGTGCCCAGAGCTCCACTGTAGCTGCAACAGCCTCTTCCTCCTAGAGCTCAACCTTCATTTTTTTAAACATTGAGCAGAAGCTTCCAAGAGTGACCTCACAATAATCTCAAAAATAGTTTACTTCAGCTACTAACTAAAAACAAAAACAGGGACGCCTGAGTGGCTCAGTCAGTTAAGTCTCTGCTTTCAGCTCAGGTCATGATCCCAGGATCCTGGGATCCAGTGGTGTCTGGCTCCCTGCTCAGTGGAGAGTCTGCTTCTCTCTCTCCCTCTGCCCCTCTGCCCTTCCCATCCCTCCAAACCACCCCCACCCCTTGTGTTAACCATCTCTCTCTTTCATATAAATACATAAAATCTTTAAAAAATAATAATATAAAAACAAATACCTATGGGCAGTTATTACATCACTAGAATCACAAAAAGGTCTAGATGATATATTCTTAAGTTTTAAGGTTTTTCTGAAACTGGAAGGGTTCTGCTTCAATGACTTTTTAAGGGTTCTCTTGTTCAATTGAAAATGAAAAATGGAGGGCTCAGCCAGTTAAGCATCTGCCTTAGGCTCGGCCCAGCCATGGTCTCAAGGTCCTGGGATGGAGCCCAGTGTGACAGACTCCCTGCTCAGCGAGGAGTCTGCTTCTCCCTCTCCCTGCCCCCACCCCCTCACTCCCTCTCTCAAAGAAATAAGTAAAATCTTTTTTTTTTTCTTAAATTTTATTTATTTATGATAGTCACACAGAGAGAGAGAGGGGCAGAGACACAGGCAGAGGAGAAGCAGGCTCCATGCACCGGGAGCCCGATGTGGGATTCGATCCCGGGTCTCCAGGATCGCGCCCCGGGCCAAAGACAGGCGCCAAACCGCTGCGCCACCCAGGGATCCCGAAATAAGTAAA
Source organism: Vulpes vulpes (assembly GCF_048418805.1). Lineage (NCBI taxonomy): Eukaryota > Metazoa > Chordata > Mammalia > Carnivora > Canidae > Vulpes > Vulpes vulpes. Next base: position 47,064,578 of record NC_132789.1, read on the forward strand.
ATCTTAAAAAAAAAAAAAAAAGAAAAGAAAAGAAAGAAAGAAAATGAAAAATGGAGACTAAGAGTTACATAAACCCTGACAATATTTTCACAAAATTTTTAAACTGCTTGCTCTTTGTTTTAGTAAAGAAAATTTTGAGGTAACCAATATTTTGTTTCAATATAATACAAAAACATATACCATTTACTCTTTCTTCATTTTAATAAAACAAACTGGCAGATAAACTACCAAACTGTAACAAGAGATTAGAAAAGAACCATATTACAGGGGCACCTGGCTGGCTCAGTCCATAAAGCATACAACTCTTAATCTCGGGGTTGTGAGTTTGCGCTCCACCTTGAATGTAGAGATTACTTAAAAATAAAAATCTTAAAAAAAAATCATATTACAAATAAAAATGCATATCTCTTCATTAACCCTAGTTAAAAGGCTCCAGAACTAATGTTTTTTGTAATTTTCTATAGAAATTATGACATTCGAAACTAAAAGACTGTATAACAAACCAGTGAGGCCTTTTTATCTCATTCAGTTGAAGGTCTGCATTAAAGGACCTAAAAGTGATCCTAAACACTTAAAATACTGTGTATATAGAATGAAGGTCCAAAGCTTGCACTTTGCTCAAATAGTTCCCTGAAGTATCTCCTAACTAGTTTGAAAAAAATCTTTAGAAACATTACCAAGTTATTATTGCTGACTTTGATCTGTGTTCTACAAAACCTCATAGAAAAGCTTTAATATCTTCAATGGGAACAAACAATAGGGGACTATACTACGTATAATAATAAAGAATAGGAGCTCTTGGCTAGCTCATTCTGGGGAGCATGCAACTCTTGAACTTGGGGTTTTAAGTCTGAATCCCACATTGGGTGTAGAGATTACTTAAAGTCCGTTGGGGGAGGTGATAAAGAACAATGACTCAACTATATTTATATAGAATTACATATCATGGAGAGACAATGACAATCCTTACAATCCTTAATGTTGGGCTGGCTGAGAGACAGGGGCACCCGGCACCCAAAAAGGCTGATCTTTGGGCCAAAGCAGCCATGACCACATCATCTCCAGTAAATCGAAGCCTAGATGGGAAACCAAAACTTTCCATCCAGGACTTTCCAGCCAGGGACCACCCCCCATCGTCTGTACTATCCCCACCCCCAGCCAATCCCCTAGGCGCAGATGTTCCCTTGCCTAATTTGGCAAGGGACCCACCCGAACCCCCGAGTGGTGCGGTGAGGTGCACCTTCCCTGACTCAGAGGCCACCTCTCCCCGGGGGCACTCCCCATTAAAGCACTCTCGAACCTACTGCCTGGCTCTGCTGGGTTTTTTATTTCTCCGCTGTTCATTTTGGAAAAAAACCTAACACTTAATATGTCAGACCTCAATGCTTAGAAATGTTAATGGGTAGCATATTTATGCTATTGGACTCTATCTTTTTAGAAATGTTTTAACAGTTAAAGGAAAACTGAACTTAAGGAAATATTCTTAGAAGATAATCTTCCAGCTGGAAATCCCCATAAAACACTCTTCCCATTACTACGCAACGTGGTTAACTAGTTCTGTCCAGTTCACTGTTTACTAAACAGGAAACTAGAAAGTTCACAGCTTTTGTCCTCAAGGCAAAAAGATTCCTTATCATTAAAGACTCCCATAATTTATCTGCAAGTAAAAGCTTCATCAATTTACATAATGACTGTAAGTAAAAGTTATAATCCTCAAATAGAGCCTTAATTTACCACTTCACACCCACTAAGATGGCTCTAATTAAAAAGATCTAAAAAAAATAATAATAATAAGGGTTGGTGAGGATATGCAGAAACTGGACCCTTCTACATTGCTGGTGGGAATACAAAACGGTCAGTCCTCAAAAAGGTTTGAAAAGTTACCTTTTGACCCTGACAATATAACACTAGGTGTATACCCAAAACAAAGGAAAACATTTGTACATTAAATGTTCACAGTAGGGATGCCTGGGTGCCTCGGCGGTTTGGCACCTGCCTTCAGCCCAGGGTGTGATCCTGGAGACCTGGGATTGAGTCCTATGTCTGGCTCCCTGCATGGAGTCTGCTTCTCTCTCTCTCTCTCTCTCTCTCTCTCTCTCTCTCTCTCTGCCTCTCTCATTAATAAAAAATAAAATCTTTAAAAATAAAAAATAAAAAAATAAATGTTCACAGTAACATTGTTCATAACAGCCCAAAAGAAAAAATAACCCAAACTGACGAAGGGATAAATAAAATGTGGAATATCCCTATAATGTAGTATCATTCAGTAGTATAAAGAAATGAATTACTGGTACATGCTAAAACGTGGACAAACCCTGAAAACATTATGCTCAAAGAAAGAAACCAATCATATATCTTATGATTCCACTTATACGAAATGTCCAGAAGAGATGGGATATAGGCAGAAAGCACATTAGTGGTTGCCTAGGGCTGGGTAGATTGAGAGGAAACAGGGAGTGGATTTCTTTTTGGGGTCATGAAAATATCAAAAAGCAGATGCTGGTAATATCTGCATAACTCTGAATACCTCACAGCATTGAACTGTACACTTTAAATGGGTTAACTGTATAGTATTTGAACTATATCTCAACAAAGCTGTTATTAAAAGAGTCTTATCTAATATTTTAAATTTAACTGAAATATATGTATTCTTCACTTTACATCTTAAAGTTAACTTTAACTAATAAAGTTAACATTATTTCAAACAGCCAGGAGAACCCAGGACTGAATACACCCAAACTTTCTTTTTTAATGAAAAGTTCTAGACTCATTTTATCATTTCCTTAGGTCTTACTTCCTAAGACTCCTTCCCTCAAAAGATACTAAGTTTTCATTTAAGTTTAATTAACCTTTAAAACCTAGGGCATGGATTTACTACTTCTGTGTTTTATTTTTTTTTTAAGATTTTATTTATTTATTCATGAGAGACAGAGACAGAGAGAGAGAGAGACGCCGAGACACAGGCAGAGGCAGAGGGAGAAGCAGGCTCCATGCAGGGAGCCCGATGCAGAACTCTATCCGGGGACTCCAGGATCATGCCCTGAGCTGAAGGCAGGTGCTAAACCACTGAGCCACCCAAGTGTCCCTAAACATAGCATTTTTAAATTGTTTTATTAAATATTTATTTATGACGCATAAAACATTCCACTAACTACACCATTAAAATACTAACTCTACTGATACCTTAATTTCTCCCTAATTTAGCAATCTCTAATAGTTCAAAATTAATCATATTGATTTTATTTCCTAGTTGTAAACTGTATAAATAATGATCTTTCAAGTTTTTTCAAATACAAGTAAACAAAAAGTATACTTTCCACTTTCAGGGTAACAATGATTTACCAGGATTCATGAGATTGAATTGCAGCTCTGATTTACATACTGTATCATTTAATCCTTACAATAATTCTATAGAATAGGCATTAACAGCTTCATTTTATAGAATAATTAAGGCTTAAAAGGGGTAGGAAATTTGTTCAAGGTCCTATAGGTTATAAGACTGAATCCCATATCTGACAGGTTATAAAAATCTAGATCTAATCTACAGTTTGTAAAGAAAAGTCTATGTTTTGAAGACCGTTCAGTTTTTAAATAATGCAATTTAACAAATTGATAGTTTTTGAAAACTAAGTATATAGACTAGTTTTATTCAATAACTGCAACTATTTATCTCTCATTATTACCTTACACTAAAAATGTTGCTCGATATAATGCAAGTCAGGTACACACAACTAAAATAAAAAATCACGTAAAAGTCCGAAAATGAATAATGGAAAATAAAACTCTGACAATGTAGTAAGTGTACCCTATACATACAGAATAGCTCATTTATTCAGTAAAAATGAGATGGGAAATATGTATAATAATTACAATCAAAATTGTTTTCTATCAAAAATTTTTAAGAATTCCAAAAGTAGATTCATTCTCCAAAAAAAATTAAAGCTACCATGTTTTAAGTCACATATAAATTCCAAACCCTATTTTTAACTTTGTTTTTCCCAAAAAGAGAAATGGATGTGAACATTTATTGGGTGCTTTTTAAAGATCCTGAGCTAATTGCTTTTCATTATTTTTATCTCATGGAACTAGTTCTACTTCTCTGTGATGGGTACTACTCCAATTATTACTACATAAGAAGCAACTCAGGATCTAAATGTCACATTGTTCTAAGAGTTGTAGTAAGAATTCCTGCCCATATCTGACTCCATACTCTGTACCACATCATGCAATTAGCAACCATAAAACACCACCACACACACACACACACACACACACACACACACACAATGTCTTTAGGAATGTATTTAAGTCCAGGCAATTATCTTTTAAACGAGATTTGTGCCTTGCAACTTGTCTGTGGCCAACATATATAACAGGTGCCAAATAAAAGTTTACTGAATGGGATGCACACTGGTAGCTTAGCAACAGAAGAAGAAATGGGACCATCTTCATTCATTCTGCCTTTCTAAGGGAGTTAATATACAACTATTACTTACCAGGCAACATATACAACTTTCTCCTTACAGAATAAAACAATTACAGAATAGAAGGGAATGATCACATACAAAAATTACTAATTCTTAAAGGGCAAGCTGTTGATTAAATATTTGAAGCTTTCTTTTTTTTAAGATTTTATTTATTCATGAGAGACACAGAGAGAGAAAGAGGCAGAGACATAGGCAGAGGGAGAAGCAGGCTCCATGCAGGAAGCCTGACGTGGGACTTGATCCTAAGACCCCAGGATCACGACCTGGGCCAAAGGCAGATGCCCAACCTCTGAGCCACGCAGGTGCCCTAAATATTCGAAGCCTTAAAGAGAGATCCAGCATGTTCTGCTCAACTCTTGTCTGCCTCGTAAGAGTTCTGTCTCCACAGTTGGCTAGTTGCTAGCAGAGAGGCCATGGTCATTTTTGTGCTTCCTAGAACACCAAACACAGGACCTAACACTTAATACTAATAGCTAAACTTTTATAAAGATCTTCCACAAATTACAAAACTTTTTCAGGTGAATTAACCCTAAAAGCCTTGCAAGGTAAGTGTAGTATCTATCTACATTTTATAGACAATGACTTTAAAATCCAAGAAGAGATTAAGTGCCAAGATAAGTGGCCAGGTATCCTATAACACCACAGCCACCAGAAAAGGCTCTTGATATACGTTAATTGAATCAGCTATCCCTTGAAATATCATTTTTCTTTCTAAGATTGTAATACCATTATCTGTTGCTATGATAAATGATTGTACTGCCACTTAAGATTGATAACTTTGCTAGAAAACAGATACTGTCATTTAGGCTTGACCAGGTTAGTTAACTTTTAACTTCGTATATCAGTGATTCTCAAACTTTAAGAGGACTACGAATTGGGGAGCTTGATAAAAATAAAGATCCTTGGGCCACCATGATCTCGAAATCCTGATTCAAGGGACCAGGAATCTGTATATCTTAATAAGCACTCTCAGCTGATTCTAATGGTTGTAGTCTTTAGAGACCCTTTGAGAATTGAACTAGACTTCTAAAACTTAATCTACTCCCCCCAATTATTTTAATCAAGCCAATTTTTTTTTTTACAGTTTTAAGTATTTAAGCAAAATCTTACAAAAACAATCCAAGCCTACCACATCTAACAGGAAAGGTCCTCAAAAATGTTTACTACACCAAACTTCTCTAGACCTCAGGAGCCTGCAGACCTCAGGCCCCTGCACGGAGCCTGCTTCTCTCTCTGCCTGTGTCTCTGCCTCTCTCTTCACATAGTTGATGAGTTCAACTATGACTGCAACGTAATTTAGTAAAACATTTTTGTAAGTCCTACAAAAACGACTGGATGTTAAATAGTAAAAGGGAACCAGTTAACTCTGAACCTGACAGAAATAATTAAACATAATTTGAATAATTAACAAGGTAATCATAAGCCAATAACTTTTAAATCACCAACAGTACAAGCCCATTTAAAACTTTAAGTGACCATCAAAATGTACTAACTATAAGATTATGGGTGACTTTTTCCGCACTATTAAATATTTATTGAGAGTTGACACAGGTTTCTGTATTCTTCGAATTTTCTACAATAAGCAGATTTTATTCACAATTATCAAAGTTCTAGAAGTACTTATTAATCCTGTAACCTTCACATACATAATAGGAAAACAAGAATAACCTGTAACCACATTTATCATGAGCCATAAACACCAAAACACCTGGCTTTAAGGTATCAATCTGTAATCATTATTTTTCACATTAATACCAGATCACTTAACCTCTAAAATTTAGACTGTCCCATTTCGACCAGGTATGTCATTAGTGTAGTTAGCCTGACTTTTTAAAATCCCCTTGTCATCCACTCTGGGGATCTATTTAATAGGTGGAACTTCTTTGTATTGAGAACTGAGGCATTACAATATTCACACTCTTATTAGGGAGAAGGGGGAACAGACCATTGTTTAAAAAAAAAAAAAAAAGGATATTTTTATCATTGTGAGTATTTATGTAGGAAACTTGGCGCCAAGCTAGGAGGGGCTTTCTCCAACAGCCCCGTCTCGGAGGTAAATGTCACAGGAAGCGGCAGGGGCGAGCTCGCGGCAGGTGAGGAAATCTCAGCTCGAATACGACGCAAGAGGCTGTTCCCGCCCGGTGCGCGGTGGGCGACCCTGGCAGCGGCCGCGAGGGCCGCGGGCTTCCGCGCCCCCTTCTTGGGAGCCCCCCGCCCCCACCGCGGGGCCGAGCGGCGGCCTCCGGGGTGCGCGGGCCCGGGCCGCCCGCGGGGGTCGGGGCGCGCCCGCCGCGGCCGCCGGGACCCAGGCCAGGCCGAGGGCTTCCCGGCGGCGCGGGGCCTAGTCGCCCCAGCCTCGCGCCTCGCGGGGACGCGGAGGGAAGGCTCGAGGCCCGAGCCGCGGGCTGGCGGAGGCGGCCGCCGAGCCCCTCCCTCCTGCGGCGGGAGGCCGGGGGTCCCCCGCGCCGCGCCACACTCACCTCGAGCCGCGGCCGCCGCCTCGGCATGGCCGGGGGGCCGCGCCTGGGCCGACAGCCTCCTGCGGAGGGCGCCGCCGCGACGCCTGCCGCTCCTGAAGGGCTTGCGGCCGCCGCTGCTGCTGCTGAGGCCCAGCGCCCGCCGAGCCGCATGGGGCTCACGGGCCGCCGCAGCACGCGGGTCCCGGAGGGGCGCCGCTGAGCCGGGCCGGGCGCGGGGCTGCGGGCGGGGGGGGCGGCGGCGGAGCCTCCAGCGTCGCCGTGGCCGCTCCCGCCGCCGGCGCCGCTGGCCCACAGCGCCCCCTGGGCCCCACGGCCCGCTACGGCGCGGGGACTGCGGCGGCCGCCCGGCGCGAGCGGCAGGGAGGGCGGGGGCTCCGGGCGCGGCGCTGCCCTCGGAAGCCCGGCCCCCGCCCCGGGCCGCGAGCGCCCGGCCCTCTCCTTCTCCCCCGAAGGTGCGCGGGCGGCCGTCACCGCGCGTTCTCGTCAGAGCGGGCCTGAGGGGCGCTGCGGGCTTCCGTCGCTCGGGGGGCGACGGCCCCCTGAGCCCTTCCGTGGGTGTGCGTGTAGGATGCGGACCCAGCGCCAACCTTGCGTCCACGCGCCCGCGCAAAACCCGCGCCCAAAGCACCTGAATGGTCTTTGACCTTAACTTCTGGATCTGCTGTGCAGAGCGGTACAGAAATTTCCGACGGGTACCAGGTCCTTAATCCCAAACCGACCCCAAATTAGAAAAAACCATAACATGCCGAGCAAGAGAATAGCCAACGGGTTGTCCTGAAATTCATAAACAACTTAAAGGTAAGAACCACCCCACCCCCGTCGTCTACGTTACCCCCATCCCATCCCACCCCCACTTTTCCGCCCCGACCGCAGTCAGACCCCGGATCGGGCCCTGAGGGAAGGAAGTGGGCGCGTCGCGCGGCCTGCGGAACCCTTCCGTTTGCGGGGATCCCGTGCGGCCCCCCTCGGCCTCGGGATGCACACGCCAGAACCGAAAGCAGGAGAAACCAAAAGACCGTCGGAAGGGAAGGAAACCTCCAGATCGCCTGGGCCCAAACTCCCCAGTAATAGGACACTTTTGTCCTGGAGCGCTGTGGCGGATGGGCAAGCAGGGACCTGGCGGCGCAGGTTAGCCGGTGACCCTGGGCAGGTTACCTCCTATTTCTGAACCTGGGGTTACTCGTGCCTGCGGTGCTGGTTGTTGTGAAAATGGGAGGTAATTTATGTGAAGAACTAGCCCAGAGAAGTAGCTTCTCAATGTTAGTTCCAATTATTGTTGGTTCCAAAACACCCTCTCAGTCTTTCTTAAATTCAAGATTATTCCCATCTGTTTTTGTTCTTTCTCTCTCAATCTCTGTGTAAATATATCCCTTTCAAAACATGAGTGCATCAGAAAAGGGAGGAAAAAAGGAAAAAAAGATGGTGCATTGTTCTTTATTGTCCCTGGTCTGGGTAAAATTTTCCTAAATTTCATTAATAGATTTATGTAATTTCCCTCCACTGAGGAAAAATAGAGCCTAATACACTAGATGCTATAATATTCTATTGCAAAGCAGATTTTAGCGTAAAGCTAGTATATTTTTCTGTATATAAAAGTTATAAGGCAATCTCACCTTAGGTTATGTCCTAATAATAATCTTAATGAGAAAATTATGTAAGGTCTCTGGGAACGTTCAAATAATAATTGAGCAGCCACCTTAGAGAAAATATAACCTTACAGCTCTCCTCCAATCAATGAGCTGTTCCTGTTCTTGTACAATCCTGAGTGTGCCTTCACCACCTACTTCTGAGTCACATTACAAAAAAAAAAAATCACTATCCCCTTTTTATAACAAGAGAAACTGGGGCTCAGAGAAAAACTGTGATTCATCCTCATAACAACTCTATGAATTAAGTACTCTACTACCACCATTTTACATGTGAAATACATCTAACAGAAGGGAGAGCTGGAAGTAGACACTGAGATTCCTTCAGTCTCCCATCTGATGCCCTAACAATCCTTTTTGCAATACTCAGAAAATGCTGTAAGTTACTGTTGCTAAAAATTTTCAATCTAGAGAAATAGGCCCTTTCATTTAGATTAGTTTGGCAGCCCAGCGTTAACAGTGCTTTCCAAACCTGGTTCACTACCACCACAGGAAATCTGCATTTGTTTATGAATAATCATGCTACCCAGGGTGTAGCTACTACATGAAGATGATTCATTTGTTCCCAAGACCAGTTTCCTCTTGCTTCACGCTTTCTCCCCTTCTATTCAAATATGTTGCTGAAAGAGACTGCCTTTATCATCACTATCACTTCCTGATCATAGTAGTCTACTGTAAATCATTTCATCTCTAATTTCATTCCATCACTCAACTCTTCCTACCCAGTTTGCTCTCTGCTCCTGAAATAGCTCTCCTCTGTTTTCCCCTCCTTTACTATAAACCTTTTTCGTTTTTATCTTTCACCTGCTGTCAATTGATTTGGTTACCTACCCTCAGTTTTGCAACTACACAGTGACTCTAAAATACCCTTTTATTCCTAATCTGATAGACCTTTCCATTTTCATTTTTATGCCATACACATCCCGTAGAAAGCCAGTATGCTAAGAATAGTTTCTTCACGTGAGTTTAAGCTATAGCAGCATCCCAATAAAAATTTTCTTTGCTTTTAAATTTTATTCTGAAAAATTAAGGTCTTGGGGCACCTGGCCTGCTCAGAGAATCATGCAACTCTTGATCTCAGTGTCCTGAGTTCCAGCCTCATGCTGAGTGTAGACATTACTAACAAAAATAATAAATAAACTTAAAAAATCAAGGTTTTTACTTGTCAATTAATTATACATCGATAAAACTGGGGGGGGGGGGGAAATGAGGCCAAAGAGATATCCATTTTCTTGCTTTGTGAATGGCAAGAAATTAAGGAGTTATCCTTAATTCTGGATAATTAGTCACTGAGTCTGATAAATTATACTTCTTGCTGTTACTGAAATTTCTCTCCTCTCCAACTCTACTACCACTCACTGTGGTCTAGGGTATATATATGTTCAGTAAATTATATGTGCAATGAACAAAAAGGAGGAGGAAAGAGAAATGAATGAATATTTATGTGTGAGTAGATACTATATAAAAGTTTAAAAGAAGGGACGCCTGGGTGGCTCAGTGATTGAGCATCCTTTGGCTCAGGTCGTGATCCTGGGGTCCTGGGATCGGGTCCCACATAGGGCTCCCCATGGGGAGCCTGCTTCTCCCTCTGCCTGTGTCTCTGCCTCTCTGTGTCTGTCATGAACAAGTAAATAAAATTCTTAATAAAAAAAAAGTTTAAAAGAAGGTACAAGGGGTGTCTGGGGGGCTCCATGGTTGAGCCTCTGCCTTTGGCTCAGGTTGTGACCCCGGGGTCCTGGAATCCAGTCCCGCATCGGGATCCCTGCATGGAGCCTGCTTCTCCTTCTGCCTATGTCTCTGCCTCTCTCTCTGTGTCTCTCACGAATAAATAAAATCTTTAAAAAAAATAAGGCACAAAACCTCTTTCATGTTCCATATAATCCTTGTGCTTCCCAAATTTATAAGCACTTATCAATACACTGTCAATCTCTGTTTACTTACATGTCTCTCCTATCAGATTTTGAGCCCCAGGCTCAGTGTTTGGTTCATCTCTGTGTCCACACAACCAGTCTCAGAGTACAGCTCAGAGAATGTTAAACTGATCTCGGCTGGCTTAGCCTGATGTGCATCAAACTAGTGCATTCCACCCATTCAGTGACTTTTTAGGTCATTCTCTTTAACTTTCAGGGCCCACCATAGAGAAAGACTCCCCTTCAACAGATGATTGCCCTGCAGCCCTGAACTGCCCCCAGCCTGCTGCTGCCAGCTGCAATCCTCCACACCCCTCTGTAATCACCAACCACAGCCAGGAGTCAAACCCAGAATTCACAGTGCTACCGAACAAGCAAGCCCTAGACCAGACCATAAGTCAGTAGTGCAGCCCAGACTTAAAAAGGAAATTGTTAGGTCCCTTGAATCATTTACAAAAGAACAAAGCAAATCCCATTTTAGGAATCAAACAAAAGTAGGTAATTAAATATGTGAGTAAAGATATATGCAAAAAGATCTTTATTATGTACATTGCTGTAGGTTTATAACAAAAATATAAGGAAAACTATAAAGGAATTAAATGAATTACAGTACACAAATATTATTAATAATTGTGTTTTTAAAGAATTTTAAATGACATTGAAAACTGCTCAGGATTCACTATCAAATTTAAAACAGTGTTAAGGGGCACCTGGGCGGCTCAGCTCATTATCCTGGAGTCCTGGGATAGTCCCCAGGGAGGTTGCTTCCTTCCCTCTCTCTCTCAAAATCTCTTTAAAAAAAGAAAAGAAAAGCAACATTAAGTAAAAGAGTATTGTATGATCCCAATTAAGTTTTTATATATTTATTTAGAAGGAAATAGTTCAAAATGTTATGTTTATGGGATTTTTAAACTTCTTTTAAAATATAATTTTGGGGCACCTGGCTGACTCAGTTGGTAGAACATGCAACTCTTGATCAGCAGGTCATGAGTTCAAGCCTCATGTTGAGTGTAGAGATTACTTTAGAAAAAAAAATTTTAGACCCTAAAAAGAGAAAGTTCAAAAAAAAATAATTTCAAAAAAATCATTTCAGATGTAAAGAAAAGTTGCAAAAATACTACAAAAATCCCATATATCTCTCACCTATATCTAACCACATTTGCTTTATTCTCATTTACTGACTTGTGTGTGCACTTGCTGTCATTCTTCCTCCTTCTTCTAGAGATGGATACACTTATAGATGTATAAACAAACTGTTGTAATTATGTTCTGGCCCATTTATCCCTAAATATTTTTCAGTGCATTTCCTCAAAACAGAGTACAAATATCACAGTACAGTTCGCAAAATCAGAAAATTAACACTGATACCATACTATGATCTAATTTATGACCTTATTCAATTTTGCCAATTGTCCCACTAACATTCCTTATACAAAAAATAATTGTTTTTTTCTGGTCCAGGATTGAGTGCAGGATCACACATAATAGTTGTTAAATTTCTAATCTTCTTTAATTTGGAACAGTTTCTCAGTCTTTGTGTTTTATAACCTTGACACTTTTAAAAAATATAGGTCATTTATTTTGTAAAATACCCCTCAATTTGAGTTTGTCTGATATTTTTTTCTTGATTAGATTCAAGTTATGTATTTTTGGCGGGAATACTACAGAATTGATGTTGTGTCTTCCTTAGTGCCTCAGGAGGCATGGGATACTGTGTGTCCCATCACTGGTGATAACAACTTTGTTCACTTGGTTAATTAAGGTGTTATCTGTCAGGTTTATCCAGCGTTAAGTAACTAGTTTGCTTTTTGTAATTAATAAATATCTTGTAGGGAGTCATCTGGGACTACATTCAAGTTTTAACATTATTGATAATGCTTGTTTGAAACAGTTATGACTATAATTGTTGCCAAATGGTAATTTTATAATTCCATCATTAACATTCCTTATACATTTTTTTGTCTTCTTATTGTGTAGGAGAGCATCTTGCTTCTCCTTCATTTATTCATTTATCAATTTATTGATTTATATCAAAATGAGCTGGGAGCTTATCATTTTTTAAACATTTCCCTTACTTTGTAGCACTACGTCCCAGGATTACTTTGTGCTTTCCCAGCCTCTAGAATCACCCATTTCCTTTCATAACCCTAGTTCCATTTAGTGGAGAATGATGTTTAAAAATCAAGATCTAGGTAGTAGGTGTGTTCATTGTCACTGTGGTACCATTGCTTCTAAGCTCCCTAAGGGAATAAAGCTAGAAAACATACACACACACACACACACACACACGCCACTCACTTACTTGAACATCATTTTTACTTTAAAGAACAACAGATAAACTGTCATTTTTCAGATGTGGAAATTTGGCAGACATTTTCTAGAAAACAAAATGGATATGCTTGTCACTTCAAGGAAGTGTTTGTTGCCAAAGATAAAATTCAAGTTTTCAAGTAAAAATTAGAATTTTGGAAAATGTATTCACCACCATGAGCTCAGCAGCTTCCCAAACTTTTTTGAAGACGTGAGTGGTGATATGAACAAATGTTGTGGAGTGTTTTTTTATGAAAATTATTGTATAGTGAAACGTGTTAATATTTGGAAGGCGTGCATAACTCTGAGCTAGTATTTTTTTCAAATGACCAATGCGAGACGTGTTGGCAGCTTAGTCAGTTAAGGATCTGCCTTCAGCTCAAGTCATGATCCCAGGGTCCTGGGATTGAGCCCTTCATTGGGCTCCCTGCTTAGCAGGGAGCCTGCTTCCCCCTTTCTCTCTGACCCTCCCCTGCTCCTCTCTCTTCTCTCTCTAATAAATAAATAAAATCTTTTTAAAAATGACCAATGCATGATGTTATAAAAACATACATGGGTAAAATATCCCCTTAAAGTCTAATATAGACCAAAGGATTTTAATGGAATAGAGTACAAAAAGTTCATTGATAATAGTTTCAGGTTCCATGTTGCAGTTAACCTTTAAGAAATTGCCGCATTCAGGACACCTGGGTGGCTCAGCGGTTGAGTGTCTGCCTTTGGCTCTGGTCGTGATCCCAGGGTCCTGAAATTGAGTCCTGCATCAAGCCCCCTGCAGGGAGCCTGCTTCTCCTTCTGCCTGTGTCTCTGCTTCTCTCTCTCTGTGTCTCTCATGAATAAATAAATAAAACCTTTTAAAAAATATATTAAAAAATAAAACATTCCTCACTTTCCTAACTACAAAATCTATTTTCCTCATATATCTCAATTAAAACAACATATCCCAACAGATTGAATGGAGAAGCAGATATGATAACCCCGCTATCTTCTAGTGGATTAACTTTAAAGGGATTTGCAAAAATGCAAATAATGCCACTCTTCTTACTATGTTTTTGTTTTAGAATATATAGTTATTTTTTATTAAAATGAGTTATTTTTGTTAACATATGAGTTCACTATTGTTATTTTAAATAAATAATTGTTTAAAATATTTTCTTAGCTTTAATTTCAAAGGTGATAAATACCAATAGATATAATCCACATAAACAAAAGAACTCTGGGGTCCTCAATAATTTATAAGAGAGTAAAGGGGGGCCTGTGACCAAAATGTTTGAGAACCACTTCTATAGTTTATTCACCCATTCCCCTATTTGAGGGCATTTAGATTGTTTATAATATTTTCCATTACAATGTTGCAATGAATAATTTTATATATGCATGTTTTTCTAATGTAGATATATCTTTAGGGTAAATTTTTAGACGTGGGATATCTGGGATAAATACATATGTAGTTCTGTTAAATATTACCAAATTTCCCTTACTAAGAGTTGTACCTCACTGCTATCATTGCCTCTCTCCCCTACCAACACAGATATTTTCTGCCCAACCTGATACAATAAGAGATATAGCACTTTCAAGGCTATGTAGTGGAACAGCTTTGGAAAAAGACAGCCATGGATTCAAATCATGAGTAACTACAAGGTATGAATGGAAGGGCCTGTGTACTCATCAATGAGATGAGGCTAATGTGTATTGTATATACAAGGAATTGAGTAGGTGTTCATTAAATGGTAATAATGTTATTATCTGAATCTCTCTGGACAACTAGGAAGGTAGTCAGAGTTGACAAGCACAGATAATGGACTGTTCTGGGGTGCCTGGATGGCTTAGTTGGCAGGTATCTACTCTTGGTTTTGGCACAGGTCATGATCTTGGGGTCATGAGATTGAGGTCAGTTTAGAGTCTGCTTGGGATTCTCTCTCTCCTTCTACCCTTCCCCCTGCCATAAATAAATAAATAAATAAATAAATAAATAAATAAATAAATCTTTTTAAAAAAAAATAGACTATACTAATGAACTATAGAAGATGTTGACAGTAAAAGAATATAGAGTTGCCTTGGGAGGTACAAGAAAAGAACAGGTCACCTAAACCAGAAAAGAGGCTAAAAGCAGATGCTGAAACCTAGAGTACAAAACCTGAGCAGTAAGAGCAAAGAAGAGTTCATTAATTCAATCACTTGGTCAACTGTTTACTGAACACTACTATTTACCGGGCACTATGTTCTGTGGTAAGCAAGGTACTGTCTCTGCCTAAGGAGTTTAGACTCTACTAGTAGAGGTAGATGAGAAAATAGGCAATTATGATTTTAGAGGGTAAGTACAGTGTACTACAGAAAACAAATCAGAGGCATCTGACCCAAATTTAGGTGTTGGGCAGGAGTTTTTAGGGAAAATGATACCTAAGCAGAGACCTGAAGAATGGCTGGGACTTAGCTACATAAATTGAATGGGGAAGTGGGAAGGGAATAGTTAGGAAAAGAGCATATCCCAGGCAGCAGAAATAGAATGTGCAAAAACCTAGAGGCAAGAAAAAACGTGATGTGTCTGGAGAACCGAGAGGGCAATTTTGGTTGAGGCAGTGAGGGCAAGGTTGGGAGCAGTGATAGCCAAGGCAGGGGCCAAATCAGTAAGGCCTTATTCATGTCAAGAACTTTGGATTTTATCTTATGGGTGATCGAAGGCCATTAGAGCATTTAAGCTGGTCAGTGGCATTAAGGGTTTGATTTTAGAAAAAAGATCACTCTAACTGTTATGTAGAAACTAGAGGACACTCATTTGGAGACAAGGAAGCCATTTATAAGTGTCTATTGAAATAACCCAGGCAAAAGTGGTGGTGACCTGAGTAAGGGTAGTAGAGGGAAAATGGTGATTTCAGGAGGCAAAATCACCAAACTATGATTAGATTGGCATGTGAAAAAGAGGGAGAAGTCAAAGGAGACCCTTGAATTTCTGGCTTGGGCAACTTGGTATTCAGTGCAATCCGAGAGAGAGACAGCAGGGGAAGAGGAGCAGACTTGAGGGAAAAAATGATGAGTGCTGTTTCAACATGTTGACAGAGTAGGAGACAGGTTCAGAGAGATGAAGTTACTTATCTAAGGTGACTGTAATTGGCAGAGCTAAGATTCCAACCCAGGTCCATCTGACTACATATTTCCTCATTGCTTCAGCATGGCCGTGGGATGCTGGCCGTGGGATCCTCCCACACTCAGTGGGAATGTGCACCAACTACCAGGCAGGGGCAAACCACCACGAGCATTATAATATAAGTGAAATGCCTTCATATATGTCAAATCTGACTGAATAACACAAGAGCGTATTTCCATAAGCATAAACATTATTATTAACATTGATCATGATGACTCAAACTGCCATCCTCTGGTCCCAGAAGGAAAATATTAGGATACACTTGATGCTGGGGAATGTTTATGATGTATTTTTTATACGAATTACAGATGAGGCAGCGTGGCATGTATGGTACAGTAGAAAGACCCTGGATACCTGGGTTCTAATGATGTAAGTATGGACTGGACTGGAGGAGGAAAGTTATATAGCATTTGACTCTCTGGGCCTTTGCTGAGGGTGTCCACTTCAGCAGGTCTCTTTTACCCACCAGCGCAGTCCATGCCACTGCCCAACGTATACAGAGATGGTACAGTGCAGTGGGAGGAGCTTGCACGTTGGAGTTAAGTGATACAAGCTGCACCAATTTCAGGCTGTTTGAAGGAAGTCACTTTCTAAGTCTTACTTTTCTTATTTGTATGGTACACAATTATATGTGTTACCAACAAAGTGCCAGATACATGGTAAACACAGAGTTAATTATCTTTCCTTGCCTTTTCTTTTTAACCTCAAACACTGTTTTCTATCTCTATCTCTAAAGCTCTAGAAAAGAGTTAATGGCTTCTTTACACCATTCCTTAGTCTTTCCAATGTACATATATCCTCTTGTAATCAGAAAACCAAATAAACAAAAGATATTTGGGGGCACAGAGTAGACCAGCCCATTAGTTAGCATCCATTACAACCTGATAACCTACAGGTCTATTTTATTTGGGTATGCTGTACTCCAATCATATGAGGGTATGCATATGAGGAAATAACTGAATTTATGTGCGCATTCTCATGTGAATATGAATCCACCTGAATTCTACAAGTACTGAGCTCTATGAACCAGACACTATAGGAATAGAGGTGAAAAGTTTTTCCTTTATTTTGAAAGTATTTGTGTGTGTGTGTGTGTGTGTGTGTGTGTCTCAGTTTTGGCTGTGGGAAGAAAGGATTGGATTTATAGAACTGAGGAGCATGTAAGTTGCAAACAGTAATGGGCTGGGGCCAACTTGTATTGGATCATGAGAGCCAATTATTAAGTTTTGAGAAACTTTGCTAGCCAATTGTTACAGCAATTTGTAAAAGGCTAAATTATATAAAACTATAACTGAATACATTATATTAAGAACAGTTAAATACAAGCAGCCCTTGCTTTGCATAGGTCTGAAATTTGCGAATTTTACTTACCACAGTTTAGTTAAGTAACATCCCCTCAAAACACAACTCAGGTTTGTTTGTTTTAAAAAATGTATTTTTCAGTAGTCTCTATACCCAACCTGGGGCTCGGACTCACAACCCCAAGATCAAGAGTTGTGTTCTCCACTGAATGAGCCAGCCAGGAGCCCTGAAGTTTCATTTATCGTAGTATGTTAACTATAAGTAATTGCACAAAGTACAAATACTGCTGCTATTTCTTCAGTCCATGAATCACTATGTAAATAATAGATTCACATCATGTTCACTGAACAATCACATCACTTTTTTTTTTTTTGTAAGCTCTGCACCCAATGTGGGGCTTGAACTCACAACACAGAGATCAGGAATCACATGCTCTACCGACTGAGCCAGCCAGGCCCCCCCTCAATCACTTCTTTCAAAGTCTGTCAGTGATTGGTCATCTTTTTTTCAATTTTGACACAGATAATAAATTATATACTGTGTTGCTTCTTTTTCTACTAGTGATAAAAACCACACGACACTTTAAAAGAATGAATAATCAAACAAGGAGGTTGGCAGGGAGATCAAATGAAGCAAAGAAACAAAAAGTGATGGGCACCTGGCTGGCTCAGTCAGAGGAGTATGAAATTCTTTATCTCAGTCTCATGAGTTCAAGCCCCAAATTGGGTGTAGAGATTACATAGATAAACTTTTTTAAAAAGAAAAAGAAAAGAAACAAAAAGGGGTACAGCTGCAGGTGAAACTTTAATGTTAATGAAATTATAGAAGAAATCATTGAGTATAGGAATATTGATATACCTTCCATTTGAAAGACTCTAGATATACAGCCAGAGGAACTTAGTGAAGGCCAATTTATTGATATAAGTGAAGATAATGGTTGTGACCAAGAGAATGAAGATGTTTTTCACATTAAAATTATTGGATATACTTCATAATGTTGAAAGAGCAAGGAATAAAATGTTGAAAGCTGACCCAAACTTAGAAGTGGGAGCATGTTCCAAGCATGGAAAAGTTGATCAGTCATATTGTAAATTATACAATAAGAAAGCAAGCACCATTCAAATTACTCTTAACAATTTTTTACTAAGAAATAAAATGCTTTAACTCGGTGTTTTGAACATTTTAAATTATAGTGCACTATGCCCCTCAATGGGGAAAGAATTGTCTTTTTAACAAATGGTGCCAGGGCACTTGGTTATCTATATGCAAAATAATGAAATTGGACCCCTACCTCATACCATAAAAAAATGAATTCAAAATGAATCAAAGACCTATATGTAAAAGCTATAACTATAAAATTGTTAGAAGGAAACATTGAGGGATCCCTGGGTGGCGCAGCGGTTTGGCGCCTGCCTTTGGCCCGGGGCGCGATCCTGGAGACCCAGGATCGAGTCCCACGTCGGGCTCCCGGTGCATGGAGCCTGCTTCTCCCTCTGCCTGTGTCTCTGCCTCTCTCTCTCTCTGTGACTATCATAAATAAAAAAAATAAAAATAAAATAAAATTAAATTAAAAAAGGAAACATTGATACAACTCTTTGTGATTGTGGATTAAGTGGTGATTTCTTAGATATGACATCAAAAGTTCTAACAACAAAGAAAAAAGGGACAAATTGGTCTTCATCAAATTTTAAAACTTTGTGAAATTGGCTATGGTGAGAATATTTATACCACAGAAATTGGCAAATGGCACATGTCAGGGTTTGTTTTCTTAATTGTCTAGATTTTATTTATTTTTATTTTTTAATATATTTATTTATTTATGAGAGACACAGAGAGAGAGGCAGAGACATAGGCAGAGGGAGAGGAAGAGACACAGGCAGAGGAAGAAGCGGGCTCCCTGCAGGGAGCCTGATTTGGGACTCCATCCCGGGTCTCCAGGATCACACCCTGAGCCGAAGGCAGATGCTCAACCGCTAAGCCACGCAGGAGTCCCAATTGTCTAGATTTTAAAAGTGTTAGAGCAAATGTTAGTAATGTGGATTAAACTTAAAATTGTATCGTTTCAAAAAAAATTTATCGTGGGCAGCTCCGGTGGCGCAGCAGTTTAGCGCCGCCTGCAGCCCCGGGCGTGATCTGGAGACCTTGGATGGAGTCCCACGTCGGGCTCTCTGCGTGGAGCCTGCTTCTACCTCTGCCTGTGTCTCTGCCTCTCTCTCTCTCTCTCTGCATCTCTATGAATAAATAAATAAAATCTTTTTTTAAAAAATTGTATCGTATCTATAACTGTCACATTGTGAAAAGCACAACAAAAATTGAAGAAATGTTCTTCTAACACTTGAAAACTATTACTTGGGACTGCCTGGGGAGCTCAGTTGGTTGAGCATCTGACTCTTGATTTTGGCTCAGGTTATGATCTCAGGGTCGTGGGGTTGTGGGATTGAACCCCGCGTTGGGCTCTACATTTGAGATTCTCTCTCTCTCCTTCTGCTCCTCCCCCTCCCTGCTCTCTCTCTCTTAAATAAGTAAATCTTTTTTAAAAACCCTATCATCTGATGTAGCAAATAAGTCATATTATTGACAAATGAGTGAATTTCCAATAGATCTCTTCATTGATTCACTTTCTTATTCAAAAACAAAATATTAACCTTCATTTCATAACTATACTCAGAGAGCCAGTAATTATGCATTATTTAATTACTTATTAAATGTATTTATTTACTTATTCACTTATTATCTAATTAGGCATCTACCAGCATGCCACTGGCTGGAACATCAAAGATCCTAGAATCCAGCATCTACCATTTTATATGATGAGGACATGAAACTCAAGATCTGCCTTAGGTCACAAATAAATGAATGGATGGATGGTCAACATTTGAGTCATGTGTTGTTCTTTTACATATTAACCCATCTACCTGACTATCTAGGAAAATATGTTTTCTGTGACAATGCCAAAGTAGGATGGGCAGTGAAGATATGTGAAACATTATTCCTAGTTTAGCTAGTAAGCCCTTCTATCCAGGGCTTTAACAATGCTGTGTACCTGGAAGGAGGAGTCAGAAGAATCAGGACACAGGAAGAGACTTAACCAGGTCCCTCTCCCTATCTGGGCAGACAGCAATAGAGCAGGCGAACAAGCCATGTCTTACTTTTGGACTTTTCTCTCCTCTCCTTACACCCTGAGGCATTGAAGAGATTGGGGAGATATTCAGGCTTCCCTCTACAATTAGGGGTAAGAGGGCTGGCCCCAAGAGAAAGGATCAGGTTCAGACTTGGCCTCCAGACCAAAGCTCTTCCCTTGGCCTCAATCACTTAGAACATGACTTCAATGTTACCTTGTTTATTCAGTGTCCGTTTGCAAGGTGAGCCAAAGATTATTAATAACAGACCTTTTGCATATAGCCCTTTACAATTTGGATGACCTTTGTACATGTACTGTCCTGTTTGAGCCCCATAATAGCCCTTCATGGTGAGTAGGGGAGGGGCTAATAAGCCTATTTTATAGGTGAAGAAATGAGGCTCAAAGACCAAGGATACCCAAGTCCATGGAATCCATTTCAGGACTGAAACCTAGGAATATTGACACAAATTGTAGTTGTCTTCCATGGCACAAAAGTACAATAGCATAGGCCTAGCAGCATTTACAGAATTATTAGTGATAGTTACCAATAATAATAAATAGCTACAATTTATGAGCACTTATTGCTCATGGCATTAAGTGCTTCATTTGCATTCTCATTTAATCTTCATAACAATCTTTTGAGGTTGATGCTAACTTCTCCGTTTACTAAGACCCTGAGGTTCAGAAAGGTTAAGGAATAGATCCTGGATCACACAGCAGAAGTGTCAGAGCAAGGATCTGAACCCAGATCTCAGCTTCCAAAGATCATACTCTTAAGCTCTTAAATATTATAAGATCATCAGGAAAGATATTAGTGGGAGCAGGGAGATCGTTATTATTCTATGAGAATAATTATTCAGGAGGATTTGGGAAGCTGTCTTTGAGAAAGTGACATGTAAGTTGGGATCTGAAGACCAAGTCCTAGTTAGCTAGGAGACAGCATGTGGAATGAATGGCCTGATGTGAAAAAGCACCTTGGGGAACTGACAGTGTGGCTGGAGTGACCTGAGCAAGGAATGAGTGTCGAGAGATGAGACCCAAGAGAGTAGGCAAACAGTCGGGTCACAAAGGACTTGTAGTCCATGGTAAAGATTTGAGATTTTTTTCCTGAAGAAAAATGGGAAGCCTAAGAGCATTTTCAGTCAGGGAAGGACATGATTCAATTTATGTTTAGAATACCATTGATTGCTAAGAGGCAATGGAATTGTAGAAATAAGATCTGAAACTCTTTCAGAAATCCAAGCAAGATGGTATCTTGGACGACGCCTCAGGTAATAGCAATGGAGAAGGACAACTTTGAGTGGATGAATTAGATGTGCCAGATACTGTGAAATATATTTTCTTATTTAAGCCCCACACAACAACCCAGTTATGTAGATATTTTACAGGTTTTAAAGTTTTTTTTTTTTATTTTATAGATGAGGAAGTTGAGATTAAGAGAGGTTCAGCTTCCATATTATGCTTCACACTGTTTAACAATGATCATCTTGGGGTGCCTGGCTGGCTCAGTTGGTAAATACTATGTGACTCCTGATCTTGAGGTCATGAGTTAGAGCCCCATGTTGGGGATAGAGTTTACTTTAAATTTAAAAAAAAAAAATTTTTTTTTTAATGTTTTTTTAAAAAATGGATCATCTTATCTGCCAAGTAAAGTAATGGATATTCTGAATCCAGAGTAGGTGTCAGGGTGATTAGCATGATAAAGCTTCTGTCTAAAAGACGAGTCTTTTTCATCAGAAAGAGGTCAATCTAGCTAGGGAACTTCTGTAGTTAGACAAGATTATGTCACCTAGAAAACTTTGTTTGTGCCTTAGCACAAGACCAGGCGATCAGGGCCCCTAGATTCCAATCAATGTGGAACCTCTGTTGCTGGGCAACATTAACGATTTAGACCCCAGAAAGATGTAATTAGATTGATAGAGTTTGAAAGACTCCTTACAGACTGTAGGACACAAGTGTCCCACTTCACAGATGAGAAAACTAAAAACTAAAGTTCAAAGATGGGGAAGAGCTGGCTAGGGTCACTTAGAATGATAGTGGCAGAGTTGGGGCTAAAACTGGATCTTCTGACTCTCAGCCCACAGTTCCCACGGAACCAAGCTCTGCCGTCTCTTTGATAGGCCTGAGATCCTTTTACATTGGGATATACTGTATCAAATGAATTCCAGGTAGAGAAAGTGTGGTTTTGAGTGGAGGAAAGAAGACAAATCTCACTTCTACTCCCAAGAGGTCCCTGCTAGAAACACGAGTCACTATCTTCCCACGTTACAGCCTCTTAAATACCCAAACATGGCCTACTCCGGAGAATGCTGGGGAGGGGGCCAGAACTGTCCCTAAGATTCTGAGTGCCATTCCTTCCTCTCTGCCCCCTTCTTACTGCACGTATTTTCTGTTCTCTTAAAAGCATGCTTTTGGGAAAGCATCTTCTATCGGTTGCCTTCATTTGGGCATGAATTAAAGAGAAGTAAGTCCTAATAAGGCAAGGGTGCTAAATTCTGTCCCTCACTGCTATGTGATGCTTGGGCAAGTCCCAGGGCCTGTTTCCTTATCTATATAATGAGGATACTGGACTTAATTGCTGTGAGCCCTGCTAGTTCTGATCTATGGAATCAGAATGTATTAGTTCCTGCAACTCCAGGTCCCTGGCACAGTGTAGGTTTACCAGAGCTCTTGGTTACCTGGTGAGGTGAGGCTTATCAGGTAGATTATCATCAACTACTGGCCCTTTCTGCTTCCCATCCCCCTCATTTCTCCCCTAGAGTCTCAGCCAATGACTGGAAGCTTCCAGGATTCAGATTCTTTTTCTTCTCTGCATTCAAGGAAGCAGCCTCAGCACCCACCATTGGTCCTCACACTCATTCTCTGAGTATAATTCCAGGGAGACATCTTCCTGCCTTAAAATATCTTCTTTACCCACTGGGAGGAAGTAAGGTATTGATAAAAGAGCAATAGCATTGGAGTAGATAACCTTGGGTTTAAATCTTGGCATGCCATTTTACCAGCTCTGTGACCTTGGAGAGGTTATCCATCCATCCTCAGATCCCCAGGCCCTGCATATTATGAAGATTAGAGATAGTGTCTGTAAAATACCTGTAGAAGAAAAGCATATAATCTCCTTTTCTCTTTAGGGGAAAAAATCACATTAAAAATATAGTATATATTTTTTTTAAATATAGTATTAAGAGAGCTGACCCTCTGTTTTCTTCCTATGAGGTTTTTTGGTTTTGTTTGTTTTTAAAGTAGGGTAATGCCATCTAACACTTTATTTTCTTTTTTTTTTTTTAAGATTATATTTATTTATTCATTCATTCATGAGAAACACACAGAGAGAGAGAGGGGCAGAGACACAGGCAGAGGGAGAAGCAGGCTCCATACAGGGAGCCCGACGTGGGACTTGATCCTGGGTCTCCAGGATCACGCCCTGGGCTGAGGCAGAGCTAAACCACTGAGCCACCCAGGTTGCCCAACACTATTTTCTAAAAACAAAATGCGGTCCAAAGTTTTTTCTCCTTCCACATGCTTGGTACATAATTAATGCTCAATACATTTTTATTATCACTATAATTACAACCATTGATTTTAAGTCCAGCGAATCTACTCAAAAGGTTCTGAATTCTCTCTGAAACAGAAATCTGACTTAAAAATGCTCTCCTGCTGAAAAACATTCTGTGGCTCCTCATAACCTATACAGTATAAAGCCCATTTAGAGTTCTTTTTTTTTAATTTTTATTTTATTTATTTATGATAGGCACACAGTGAGAGAGAGAGAGAGAGGCAGAGACACAGGCAGAGGGAGAAGCAGGCTCCATGCACCGGGAGCCCGACGTGGGATTCGATCCCGGGTCTCCAGGATCGCGCCCTGGGCCAAAGGCAGGCACTAAACCGCTGCACCACCCAGGGATCCCCCATTTAGAGTTCTTAACACTCTGGTCCCAACTTGCTTTTGCAATCTGGAGTCTCTGATATTGTTAAAAGAAAAGAAAAGAGAAAGAGAAAAGAAAGAAAGAAGAAAGAAAGAAGAAAGAAAGAAGAAAGAAAGAAAGAAAGAAAGAAAGAAAGAAAGAAAGAAAGAAAGAAAGAAAGAAGAAAGAAAGAAGAAAGAAAGAAAGAAAGAAAGAAAGAAAGAAAGAAAGAAAAAGAAAGAGGGAAAGAAAAGATTTTTTGCATCCCACCTTAGCCACTTAACCTTTTTCCTCCTCTGTAGTACTGGGATAGTACTTTCTACCTTACAGATTAAATAATAGTAGTTTATATTAGCTACTAATTATTGTAGTTATTACATGCCAGCTAGAGTATAAGAATTTGACAGATTTATTTAATCCTGATGAGTATCCAATGAGGTGAGCACTTTTATTTTCAGGAGAGAAAACTGAAACTTAATGTATCATTTATCAAATATAACAGACTTAAACCTGGGTCTAGCTGCTATGACAGTCCTACATGTCAGTCTTTGTACTATAAAGTCTTCCTTGAGCCTTTCTTTCTTTTTTTCTTTTTTTTTTAAGATTTTATTTATTTATTTGACAGCACAAGTAGGGGGAGTGGCAGGCAGAGGGAGAGGGAGAAGCAGGCTCCCCACTGAGCAGGGAGCCTGATGCAGGACCTACTCCCAGGACCCTGGGATCATGACCTGAGTCAAAAGCAGGCACTTAACCAACTGAGCCACCCAGGCACCCCAACCTTCCTTTTTAAAAGGACTTTGTACACTGGGAAGCTGTGAATATTGGCTATTAATCACTGTTATCACTTCCTCCTTCCATGGACCTGATACTCTATGTTTTTTTTAAAGATTTATTTATTTATTCATGAGAGACACACAGAGAGAGGCAGAGACACAGGCAGAGGGGGAAGCAGGCTCCCCAGAGGGAGCCTGATGCTGGATGATCCTGGATCCTGGGATCACACCCTGAGCCGAAGGCAGATGCCCAACCACCCAACCGCTGAGCCACCCAGGCATCCTCTGATACTCTAACAGAGAAATTTGCCATTCTCAAAGGCATTTTATAGGACTTAACCTCACGACCCTGAGATGGAGACCTGAGCTGAGATCAAGAGTTAGGCATTCAGCTGACTGAGCCACCCAGAGACCCCTCAAAGGCATTTTTATTTATTTACTAAAGTTTGGGAGCACCTGGGTGGCTCAGATGGTTAAGCATCTGCCTTTGGGTCAGGTCATGATCTCAGGGTCCTGGGATCAATCCCCATGTCAGGCTCCCTGCTCAGGAGGGAGTTTCCTTCTCTCTCTCCCTCTGCATCTCCCCTCCACTAGTGCTTTCTCTCTCTCTCAATTGAATAAATAAAATCCTTAATTTAAAAAAAATAAAGTTTATTTAAGTAATCTTTACACCCAATGTGGGGCTTGAATTCATGACCTCAAGATCAAAAGTCACATGCTCTTCCCACTGAACCAGCCAGGTGCTCCTATCAAAGGCACTTTTACAGTTCTGAGCCTCTGTTCATATTATTCTGTTTGCCTGTAGTGCTCTTATTCCCCTCTTAGAATTATGCTCCTTTCATGAGGTAGCAGATCACCTGATCTTTGAAGTCTTCCCTAACATGCTGGCATATCCCTAATCTCCTCAACTCTAGACATTAAGACTTCTCCATCTTTATCTTCTTGGCTGTTTCCACTTGATAAATGTTCAATAGGTAGTTGTTATGCTCATTAATCTCAAATCATTTATTATAAATTCAGTGAAACCAATCAAGGGAATTGTCTATCTAATGGGTGTTCTAGTGTGCCAGAGAAAATCTAAAGTGATTGCTGGGTGTTGCTTAGGAGAAAAATAGCAATGTAATTCAAGCCATGTCCAACACATGGCATAGCAGTCATTGGCAAAGCAGCTAGAGAAGTGTTCATTAGAAGAGAGTGAAGGAGAGGGGTAATAACAAAACCAGCATTACATAATTGCATAATATTCACAAAGCTCTCCTATATATGTTATCTACATAAATTTTTAGCCCCATTTTACAAATGAGAAGGGAAATGAGGAAACTTTTCTAAATCCCAGAATCTTTTTGGAACATGATATCAATCAACCAGATAAGGTGATGATTTCAAGGGTCCTCCAGAGGCCCTGTGATTTTCCAAATTACTAATCTCATTACTTGAAAATATGTGAAATGTCACATTAGGAGCTTAAACGCTGGCTGAGGCTTTAAATTTTAAGTATTTAAATGGAGGAGAGAGGCACGTGGGTGGCTTCAACTCTTGGTTTCAACTCAGGTCATGATCCCAGGGTCCTGAAATCAAGCCCTGGGTCAAGCTCTGCACTCAGCTCTGAGTCTGCTTATCACTCTCCTCCCCCACCCCCACCCCCGCCCACTCATGCATGTGCTTTCTCTCTCTAAAATAAATAAATTTTTAAAAATGAGTAAATGGAGGAGAGGGGAAGGGGAATGTATGAAATATTTTAATTCATTTTCACTTTAGCATAAAAAATTTCAAATATATTCTTGAGAGCCACTTACTTGACCTAAGTAGGTTGGATGGATTCATTGAGAGTGCATGAGGGAACTGGGGACCTGAAGGAGAGCCTTCAAATATAAGACAAGGGGTGGGGGAAAGGAAGGCAAACTGTAGGAAGTTTCATTAACTTAATAATTTTGTCATGGACCAACCTGGTTCCCTATTATTGTAGCCATTGCCAGAGGACTCCATTCACCAAGGAATTTGTTATCTCAGGAATATGAGAGCAGGATTCAGTGTATAATCAAGTAGTAATGCTTGGGAAATGCTCAAGAAACCTTTCTCAGCATCCTCTAGATGCCAGAAAATGGAGAGTCAAATCTGGGGTTATAAGAATGATATATGGAGTAAAATAGTAAAATCTGCCATTCCAAGTTTGACACCTATAATTTAGTGTTAGAATCTCAGACTTTGATAGAACTTGGAGGTCAAAGAAAATACAAAAGTCATGGAATAGTAGTTGGTATTCTAAATACAGTTCTTAGGTTGCCATTATTGAAATTCCTAAAGTAAAATTTCTAGTTGTGATTTAGGAATCTAATTATAGGGGGTGCCTGTGTCAGCTCTGCCAGTTAAGCGCCCAACTCCTGATTTGGACTCAGGTTGTGAGATCTAGCCCCGGTTGGGCTCTACCCCAAGGAGATTCTCTCTCCCCCTCTCCCCTCTGCCCCTCCACATCCCCTATCTTTCTCCCAATCTAAAAAAGACAAAATATAAGAAAAGTAATATAATTACAGGACTCAAGTTCAAAGAGTAGAGCCTATGCTTTCATAGCAGAATTTTAAGTTCCAGTTAGTGGCTGAGTTCTGTTGGTAGAATGAATAGAGAATAGAACCTGAAGTTTCAGTAGTAGATATTGCAGTTCAGTATCCAAATCTCAGGCTCTGAATTCAAAGCCTAGAGTTCTAATAGTAAAATGTCAGGTTGAGAGTAAAATCTAGAGGTCCAATAGCATTTCAGTTTCAGGGAAAGAACCTAGAGTTCCTGAACTGGAACCTGGAGTTACAAGATTAGAACATGGAATTAGAGGGGATCCCTGGGTGGCGCAGCGGTTTGGCGCCTGCCTTTGGCCCAGGGCGCGATCCTGGAGACCCAGGATCGAATCCCACATCAGGCTCCCGGTGCATGGAGCCTGCTTCTCCCTCTGCCTGTGTGTCTGCCTCTCTCCCTCTCTCTCTGTGACTATCATAAATAAATAAAAATTAAAAAAAAAAAAAAAGAACATGGAATTAGAAATTTTCTAACTCCAGGAATTTGTGGCGGAGTGGGCAAATAACCGCGGCTCTCCAGGCGGCCCGGTGCTCGCACCATGTCGAGGCGCAAGCAGGCGAAACCCCAGCACATCAACTCGGAGGAGGACCAGGGCCAGCAGCCCCCGCAGCAGCCGGCCCCGGAGTTTGCAGATGCGGCCGCAGCGGCGCCGGCGGCGGGGGAGCCGGGTGCTCCAATGAACCACCCGGGACCGGCAGTGAAGCCAACAGGGATGGAATGACTGCAAAGAGGACTCGTCGGGAGGAGACTCACATCTGTGAGAAATGCTGTGCAGAGTTTTTCAGCTTCTCGGAGTTCTTAGAACATAAGAAAAATTGCACTAAAACCCCACCGGTGCTCATCATGAACGACAGCGAGGGGCCGGTGCCTCCGGAGGAGTTCCCCGGGGCCGCGCTCGGCCACCCGCCGCACAGCCCAGGCGGTAAGGAGGGTCACAGGGAGGATGGCGGCGGCGCGGGGGAGCTGAAGGAGAAGCTGGGTGCCGAGTCTGTCGTGTACCTGAAGGCCGAGACCGCCCTGCCCACCGCGTCCCAGGACATAAGCTATCTACCCAAAGGCAAAGTGGCCAACACTAAGGTCACTCTGCAAGCACTGCGGGGCACCAAGGTGGCGGTGAACCAGCGCAGCGCCGAGGCGCCGCCAGCCCCCGTGCCCGGCGCCAGCAGCATCCCGTGGGTCCTGGAGCAGATCCTGTGCCTGCAGCAGCAGCAGCTGCAGCAGATCCAGCTCACCGAGCAGATCCGCGTGCAGGTGAACATGTGGGCTTCGCACGCCCTCCACTCGGGCGTGGTGGGAGCGGACACCCTCAAGACCCTGGGCAGCCACATGTCCCAGCAGGTTTCTGCGGCCGTGGCCTTGCTCAGCCAGAAAGCCGGCAGCCAGGGCCTGTCTCTGGACGCCTTGAAACCAGCCAAGCTACCTCACGCAAACATCCCTTCCACCGCCAGCTCCCAGGGGCTGGCGTCCTTCGCCCTGAAGCCCGACGGGACGAGGGTGCTGCCGAACGTCATGTCGCGCCTTCCCGGTGCTTTGCTACCTCAAGCCCCAGGCTCTGTGCTCTTCCAGAGCCCTTTCTCCACTGTGACGCTAGAACCGTCCAAGAAAGGGAAGGGGAAGCCACCGAACGTGTCCCCGGTGGAGGCCAAACCCAAAGACGAGGCCATCCTCTGCAAGCACAGGTTTTTGGGTCCGATAGCTCCCTGCAGATCCACCTCCGCTCCCATACCGGAGAGAGACCCTTCGTGTGCTCTGTCTGTGGCCACCAGTTCACCACCAAGGGCAACCTCAAGGTGCACTTTCATCGACATCCCCAGGTGAAGGCCAACCCCCAGCTCTTTGCCGAGTTCCACGACAAAATGACAGCAGGCAATGGCATTCCCTATGCACTCTCTGTACCCGTCCCCGTAGATGAATCGAGTCTCTCTTTAGACAGCAAACCTGTCCTTGTAACAGGGACCCCCGGTCTAGGGCTACCTCAGAATCTCTCTTCAGGGACTAACCCCAAGGACCTCCTGGGCGGCCCTCTGCCCAACGACCTGCAGCCCGGGCCTTCCCCAGAAAGTGAGGATGGATCCCTACTGTCTGGGGGGGGGGGCCAAACCATACTTCCCCGAGGGTTGGTGGCTTCCAAGGGAGTGGGACCCCCGAGCCGGGGTCAGAGACCCTGAAATTACAGCAGCTGGTGGAGAACATCGACAAGGCCACCACCGACCCTAACGAATGTCTCATTTGCCACCGGGTCTTGAGCTGCCAAAGCTCCCTCAAGATGCATTACCGCACCCACACCGGGGAGAGGCCGTTCCAGTGCAAGATCTGTGGTCGGGCCTTCTCCACCAAGGGCAACCTGAAGACGCACCTCGGGGTTCACCGGACCAACACGTCCATAAAGACGCAGCACTCGTGCCCCATCTGCCAGAAGAAGTTTACGAACGCGGTCCTGCTGCAGCAGCACATCCGGATGCACATGGGCGGCCAGATGCCCAACACGCCTCTGCCCGAGAATCCCTGTGACTTTGCGGGTCCCAAGGCCGAGATGGTCAGCGAAAATGGCAGTGTGGGTGCCACCTGTCACGATGACGTCATCGAGAGCATCGACGTGGACGAGCTGGGTCCCCAGGATGCTTCGGGCAGCTCCCTGAAGGTCCCCGTGCCGCTTCCCAGCATCCACTCGGCATCCCCCACTCTCGGGTTCGCCGTGACGGCCGCCCTAGATGCCCCGGGGAAAGTGGGTCCTGCTCCTCTTGTCCTGCAGCGGCAGAGCAGCAGAGAAAACGGCTCGGTGGAGAGCGATGGCTTGACCAACGACTCGTCGTCCTCGGTGATGGGGGACCAGGAGTACCAGAGCCGAAGTCCAGATGTGCTGGAGACCGCGTCCTTCCAGGTCCTGTCCCCGGCCAATAGCCAGGCAGAGAGCATCAAGTCCAGGTCTCCTGATGCTGGTGGCAAAGCAGACAGCTCCGAGAACAGCCGCACTGAGATGGAAGGTCGTAGCAGTCTGCCATCAGCATTTATCCGAGCCCAGCCAACCTATGTCAAAGTCGAAGTCCCTGGTGCGTTTGTTGGACCTGCGACCATGTCCCCAGGCATGACACCTTTGCTAACGGCCCAGCCACGCCGACAGGCCAAACAACACGGCTGCACACGGTGTGGGAAGAATTTCTCCTCGGCGAGCGCTCTTCAAATTCACGAGCGGACTCACACTGGGGAGAAGCCTTTCGTGTGTAACATATGTGGGCGAGCTTTTACCACCAAAGGCAACTTGAAGGTCCACTATATGACGCATGGGGCGAACAATAGCTCGGCACGCCGTGGGAGGAAGCTGGCCATCGAGAACACCATGGCTCTGTTAGGAACTGATGGGAAGAGAGTCCCTGAGATGTTTCCAAAGGAAATCTTGGCCCCTTCGGTGAACATGGACCCTGTCGTGTGGAACCAGTACACCACCATGCTCAATGGAGGTCTGGCCATGAAGACCAATGAGATCTCTGTGATCCGGAGTGGGGGGATTCCTACCCTCCCAGTCTCCCTGGGGGCCAGCTCCATTGTGAACAACACCACTATCTCCAAGATGGATGGCTCCCAGTCTGCCATCAGTGCTGAAGTGGAAAAACCAGGTGCTGCCGACAGCGTCCCCAAACACCAATTCCCTCACTTCCTCGAAGAAAATAAGATTGCAGTCAGCTAAGCTCTTTGTCGAGGGAGAAATGCAGGCAGAATGACCTCTAGAACTCTACTACTTTTTTTTTTCCTTGTTAAAAGAACCCATCTCCTCCTGTTTTTCTTACTGATGTGCAAATGATGTTTACAGTTGTGATCACAACCTCAGGCAAGTCCTACAATCAGATGTTGTTATGCTGCTTTGCAAAAAAAAAAAAAAAAAAATTGAAAAAATCGAAAAAAATCAAAAAAGAGAAAAGAAATTGAAAAAGAAAAAAACAAAAAATACTAAAACATATACAGACTAGAATTTTTTTTCCTTTAATTTTGGAAAGAAGCGGGTCCTGCAAAGTAGCGTTGTTACTTGCGACAAACTGTATACATAAAACCTTTGTACAACCAAGAGTAACTATTTCCAAAGACTATCCTCCTATTTCAAGTTGGAACTTACTGAACTACAATGGACAAGACAACTGTTAGCCTAATTGGGGGAGGGGGTACTGTATACTTCCCTGGTGACTGTATGCGGGTACATGGACAAGATCTGGCATCTGTTTAGGGACCTGTTTCGTATGACACCCCCCCCCCCCATCCCTGTACCCATCCTTCCTTTTTTTTTGTTCCTGAATGTACTTTTTTTTTTTTCTTTAAGGTTGTAGAATTACAAAATTCCTTCAACCTTGGGACCTTAGGTAGGATACCCTCAAATGGACTGGTTTAGTCCTTAGGGAGTCAATGTGTGTTGCTGCTTATTTAAATAGAGTTCATTTGGAGCCCCAAGAGTACCAATGTACTCCCTATGCTTTCCAGATGCCTCCTTCCTGAGCCACTAGGAGGGCTAGGCACCTAAGCAGGGACCCTCAGGTGACTTAATTTGGTTCGCCAGTGCCTACTCAATCAAAGACCTGGGTTTTCCTTCTTGAAGAAACTCACGGAAAGGGCATATTTCTTTACAGGTTCACATACTACTTTGTACAAAAAAATATCCTTGGTGCAGCTTATGCCAAGTTAGTATGAAGATTGTTCTTGAGTATTGCATGAAGGCTACGATGTTCAAACGGGCAAGTCATGAGTGTGAAAGCTTTAATTTATCTACCTCATTTATTTTTTATTTTTGTAGCCATAGTGTCTATTTTCCTATTTTATGACCGCTGAAGTGTTCTGACGCCCTGTCTTAAACCTGAGTTGATGTGTGGTGGGAGCACCTGGACGTTGAAGATATTTTCATGATTCTTTTTTTTTTTTAACTCTCGCCCCCCCCCCCCCTTTTTGTATATGTAATGATGAAACATGCTCTGATGGTTGAACAAGGAAGGAGAAAGAAAGACCTTGATTTCCAAGTGGAGAATTTCCTTCTTTGTGGAAAAGTAGATCAAGACTTAACAAAAGTTGGTCTGTGTTATTGCACCTGACTTTAGGATCCAAAAATTTTTTTGCCATGTTGTGCCTTTCCTTCTGGAATTGTAAGTTGAGAACACAATGCTAGTACCTGTTTACACTGTGAAGTGGATATTGTTACAGAGAACACACCAGAGCCTGTCTCCCTGTTAAGCAAATCATGCCCGTGTGAATGTATGATCTGTGGAGAAACCCCTGTAGTTTTTACCTGCTGATGCTGTCTGTCTTGTTGGAGAATAAATTTTGGATGTTTTTTTTCTCCCCCCCCCCCAAAAAAAAAATAGAACATGGAATTATATTATTAGAATCTTGGATTTTGAGATTGGAACTTTAAGTTCCTATAATACAGTACTAAAATTTGAAGGCTTAGCTTGAAATACAAGATAAGATATGGGATTCAGGGATCCCTGGGTGGCGCAGCGGTTTGGTGCCTGCCTTTGGCCCAGGGCGCGATCCTGGAGACCCGGGATCGAGTCCCACGTCGGGGTCCCAGTGCATGGAGCCTGCTTCTCCCTCTGCCTGTGTCTCTGCCTCTCTCTCTCTCTCTCTCTCTCTGTGACTATCATAAATAAATAAAAATTAAAAAAATTTAAAAGATACGAGATTCAGATAGCACATCTTGAGTTTCAGTAGAGAATCTTGAGGTGGCATAATGGAACCTTGAGGTGCAATATTAAATTATGAAATTTTGAAATTGGAATCTAGCTTACTAGATTACTATTAGAATCAGCAATAATGCTAATGGCTAACATTTATTAAGTGCTTACTATGTGCCAAGCATTGTTCTAAGTGCTTTACATGTATTATTATTGTTATTATTACTACATTTAATGCCCATAAAAAATCTTCAAGGTGAGTTCTATTATTACTATTTCTATTTTACAAATGAAATACTGAGGCACAGAGAGGTTAAATAACTTTCCAAAGGTCACATGCCTGGGAAGCACAGAGATAGTATCTGACCACAAGTTCTGTATCTCTCTCTTTTTTTTTTTTTATTTATTTTTTTATGATAGTCACAGAGAGAGAGAGAGAGGCAGAGACACAGACAGAGGGAGAAGCAGGCTCCATGCACCGGGAGCCTGACGTGGGATTCGATCTTGGGTCTCCAGGATCGCGCCTTGGGCCAAAGGCAGGCGCCAAACCGCTGCGCCACCCAGGGATCCCCCAAGTTCTGTATCTCTAAAGCACATGCGTTTAACCACTATGGTAAGTACCTCTAGATACTAGAGTCTAGAAATTTAAATTTAGTAAAGCTTGAGGTTTAACAAATAGAACCTGGAGTTACTCTAATAAAAATTATGGTGCCAATAGCAGCATCTTGAATACTCTTTATATGCAAAGATAGAATGAGGGACTTAACACAATAGAATCTGGGATTCCAAACATAAATTATTCATTTCTGAAATCAGAGTTCCAAATGAAAGACCTCAATTTAGTCTCAATAATGGGAGCCCAAAATTCTATTATCAGAATTTCAGCCTCAACTTCAGGTCTAATCCCAATAATAGAATCTGTGTTTCTGAGACTAAAGTATAAGTTACTATAGTAGAATTTTAGTTTCTGAGAATGAAATCTAGAGTTTTAATAATGGAACCTTCAGGGGAGACAAAGTCCTAGGGTTTTAATAGTAGAATCTAAAGTTATTAAAGTAGATTCTTGAGTTCCAAGATTGGAAACTGAGATTCCAATAATGAAATCTTAAATTGTAATAGCAGAATATAATGTCCAAAATTAAGATCTTGAGTTCAGAGAATGCAGCCTTTTGTTCCAAAAGTGAGATATGTGATTCCAAAAATAGAACCTGAAGTTCCAATGTTAGAATCTTGAGCCTTGGTCAGCCTGGGTGGCTTAGAGGTTGGTTTAGCGCTGCCTTCAGCCTAGGGCGTGATCCTAGAGACCTGGCATCCCTGCATGGAGCCTGCTTCTCCCTCTGCCTGTGTTTCTACCTCTCTCTCTGTCTCTCTGTTTCTCATGAATAAATAAATATAATCTTAAAATAATAATAATAATAATCTTGAGCCTTGGGGCGCCTGGGTGGCTCAGTCAGTTAAGTGTCTGCGTTTAGCTCAGGTCATGGCCCAGGGTTCTGGGATTGAGCCCTGCATTGGGCTCCCTGCTCAGTGGGGAGCCTCCGTCTCTCTCTCCCTCTGCCTGCTGCTTCCCCTGCTTGTGCGCACCCTCCCTCTCTATCAAATAGATAAAAATAATACTTTTAAAAAAATCTTGAGCCTTGACTGAGAATCTTGAGAATCTGAGGTTATTAGAATATTAGAATGTGGAATTTGGGAAATGGAATCTGGAGTTGCCAAAATAGGAATTATAATTCCAGAAGCAGCATCTTGGATTGTAATAGAGGGATTTGTTTGTCCATTGGGAGAATATTGGACTCAAAGAATACAACCTAGAATTTTGAACACAAATTATTAGGTTCCTAGAGTAGAATCTGTAGTCCAACAGTAGAATGATGGTGAAATATGGACTTCTAGTTGTAGAATCCGGTATTCTCAGACCTGGAGGTCCAATATTAGAATCTGGGTTTTGCAGAATAGAACCTGGGAATTTCTGTAGAACAATCTAGAGTTGCCATTGAAGAATTCTGGGACTGAAAGTAGAACTTGGAGTTATATTTGGCGAAATCTTGATAGAGTTGTTTTCATCTCTGTTTTCAACACTTATCCTTTATTAATAGTGAATTTATTGTGCCTCGGCAACAATCATTTTTCCTGTTCACTAAGGGAGGACTTTTTTTTAATTTAAGATTTTATTTTTGGGCACCTGGGTGGCTCAGTTGGTTAAGTGACTACCTTCAGGTCAGATCATGATCCCAGGGTCCTGGGATTGAGTCCAGCATCAGCCTCCCTGCTCAGCGGGGAGCCTGCTTCTCTCTCTGCCCCTACTTGTGAGCTCTTGCTCTCTTTCTCTGTCAAATAAATAAATAAAATCTTTTTAAAAGTTTATTTTCAAGTGATCTCTATGTCCAACATGGGCTTGAACTCACATCCCCAAGATCAAGAAGAGTCACATGACCTACAGACTGAGCCAACCAGGCACCCCTCAATTAGGCAGGACTCTTAATCAGAGAGTACGATTTTGACTGCTACTTTCAGAAATATAGAATTGACTGTAGCTTCCCAGTGCTATTTGGCTCTAGATGAGAAGTCTTCCAATCAGTGAGCCATGTGATTAGGCTTATGATATGTGCTCTGAGGCATTCCAAAGAGAAGACCCTGTCCTCATCCTGAGAAGCTAACCATGAATAAGACAGTATAAGCCCAATATAGAGTAGAATGTAGTCCAGCGCTAAACTGCGGGGCTGGCATTATTTAAATGGAAGGAAAGAGATCAGTATAGGCTCAACAGTCAGGAACGCCCCACAGAGGAGCCTTTCAAGGCATTTCAAAGGTAGGTAGGTAGGTAGGTAGGTAGGTAGGTAGGTAGAAAGAAAATAAAAGAAAAGAAAAAAGAAAAGAAAAGAAAAGAAAGAAAAAGAAAAAGAAAGGAAAGGAAAGGAAGGAGGGAAGGAAGGAAGGAAGGAAGGAAGGAAGGAAGGAGGGAAGGAAGGAAGAAGGAGAGGCAAAAAAGAAGGCAGGGCATGTCAGGGGGGAAAATACTCAAAGAAAACATGGAAGTATGATCTAACATGGTATGAACTAGCAATTTTTCAGCAAAGAAATATTTATGGAGTGCCTGCCTGCTACTTATCAGGCACAGTGTAGGCCTTGGATAAAGAAAAAGAAATCACAAGTAGTTTCTGCCCCTGAGGAAATCATGTGGAAAAACAAGTATGATGACTTTGGCATCAGACATACCTGGGTTTAAAAAGCAGGCTCATTAACCTACTAGCTGTGCCACTAAGCAAGCACCTTTATCTTCAAGCTCGTCTCTTCCTTTGTACAGAGAGGATAATGGTGCCTTCCTTAAACATTGTTGTAAGTAGTGCTCTTTTTTCTCTACATTCTCACCAACACTTGTTTCTTCTATTTTTTATTTTAGGCTGGCATATTATTATTATTTGCTGAACCATTTGAGAGCAAGCTGCAGGCATCATGACCTTTTACCCATAAATAACTTCGGTGTTTATCTCCTAAGAAAAAGGACATTTTCAAATATATCATAATACAATTCTCAATTTCAGGAAATTTTACATTTGTTAAATATTTTTGTCTAATATATAGTCCTTATGTAATTTTCACTCATTGTCCCACTGATATCCCTTAGGTCAAAAAACAACTCTCCACAAATATTTTCACTTTTCTACATGGTTAGGGCTTTCAGAGAAAAAAAAAATCTGTCAAAGCTGGTTTGTATAGCAACCCTAAAAAGAGAGACTTCTGGAGAGATAAAAAGTCTTACCTTCCCCTCTCCTCAGCTGCTTGTTTACATTTGCAAAGGTGAAGTAGAGATCATTCCCACCTTTCCCCAGATGGGATTTGCTTACATTCTAAAGCCACGATCTGTTTGTCCCTCTCTGGAAGGAGGGATGGGTAGCTATGAAGGTCATTCTAGATAGGCTCTGAGATTCATAATTTTGGAGTTTCTCTTACATAGTACAAACTCCATGGTGCAAACTTCCCATAGTGTAAGCAGATGACACCAGACCCTTTTTCTGTCACCCTATGGGAAAGTAGGGCATAGAAAATAGGTTCTAAGATTGCTGTGTTAGTAAAAACAGTTGCTCTTTGATCCAGATCTGGAGGTTTCGTGTATGTGTGTGTGTGTATAACTATACAAGTAAGGTAACATCTCAGACCCTTTGCAGTTTGGACTTAACACTTTATAGCTTTTGTTCCTCCCCAGATCCAGGATCTTATTGGGGACTCACCTGTTGCATTTCCTTTGCCCAGTCTCTTTTAATATTCACCCTTTAACTTTTCTTTGTCATTCATCATACCAATACTTGTCAAGAGTCTATAGCATTTATTCCATAGTTCCCTTCTTTCCTACACATAAAAAAGTATACAATATCTACTCTTCTGTACCGTGCTTTATCACTTAATAGTATAACCCAAAGATTGTGCTCTATTAGTGTATTGAAATCCTTTTTTATGGCTATATAGTATTTCATTGATTGGGTATCCTATTTCCCGACTATGTAGCATATACAGTAGGTATTCAGTGAGTGTTTTTTGGGGAAGTGGGTGATTCAAAAAGAAAAAAAGAACAAAAGAAGTGAATGTAGAACAGTTGAGCAGAAGAGTAATATATGGCCTAGACAGAGAATAATTTGGGGTCAGTCAGACGGGGGATACAAATCCAGCACTCTTGGTGTTAGGGGGTTTGGCACAGGAGTTAAGCAAGCAAGCTCTGAAATCGGAGTACCTAGGTTAGACTCTACCACTTACTTAGCTGTGTTTCCTTGAGAAGACTACTGAATGAATTGTGCTTCAGTTTCCTCATCTGTAAGATGGAAATGATAGAGCACTTACTTCATACAGTTGTTGTGAGAACTCAAGAAATATGAGCTATACTTTATATGTACAGCTCAATAAATATTAGCTGTACTTTATAGCTATAATGTTTCTAAACTCCAGTTTCTTCATGTATAAAAGAGGGCTAGTAATACCCATTTGACAGGGAAGCTTTTGGGGCTAGGTGATATGATGTCTATAAGGCACCTAGTATTGTGATGAGCACAGAGAAGCAATCATTAAACGGTAGCCTGCGAGGCAAGGGGACAGAGGAGGAACAAGATTACTGGGAGGATTATCAGTACTGCAAGCTCCCTGAGGATTGTACTGTTTATCTTATCCATTAACTCAGGCCCAAACAAATACAATACCTGTCACGTTGGCTTTGGAGTTAGACAAACCTATTTGTGTTCAAATTCCAGCTGGTCACCTGCAAGCTGTGTGATCTTGAACAAGTTACTCAACCTTTCTGATCCGTATTTTCCCCACTGATAGCACGGGGACAATAGGGGCAGCCTGGATGGCTCAGCGGTTTAGCACCCGCCTTCAGCCCTGGGCATGATCCTGGAGACCTAGGATCGAGTCCCATGTCGGGCTCCCTGCATGGAGCCGGCTTCTCCCTCTGCCTGTGTCTCTGCCTCTCTCCCTCTTTGTGTCTCTCATGAATAAAATCTTAAAAAAAAAAAAAAAAAAAAAAAAAAAACAGGGACAATAGTACCTATCTCAGGATTTTTGTTGGAATTAAATAGAATGATGGATGTAAACCTATCTTATCTCACCTTAGATGATGATGATGATGATTTAAAAAAAAAAAAAGTAAGGCTGATGCCTGCCCATGTACATATGCAATACAAAATATTTTTCTGATTACCTTCCTGTGGTAGCCATGAGAATGTGACTTGCAAGCCTCTAACTCAGTGCCACTTCCAATTTTGCCTCTAAAACAGGACTTTAAGG
The DNA here is from genome assembly GCF_048418805.1 of Vulpes vulpes. NCBI lineage: Eukaryota > Metazoa > Chordata > Mammalia > Carnivora > Canidae > Vulpes > Vulpes vulpes. The sequence goes on from NC_132789.1 coordinate 47,103,639, forward strand.
GATGCATGGGTGGTGGTTGAGTGTCTGCCTTTGGCTCAGGTCATGATCCCAGGGTCTCAGGATCAAGTCCCACATGGGGCTCCCCTTGAGGAGCCTGCTTCTCCCTCTGCCTATGTCTCTCCCTCTATCTCTGTGTCTTTCATGAATAAATAAATAAAATCTTTCAAAAAAATAAATAAAACAGGACTTTTAAAGTGCCTGGAGATCTAAGTCAAAATTAAATTCTTCTAACTCATTGAACAAGGTCATCATAAAAGGCTATGTAGTTTAGTAAACTTGAGGTCATGATTGAATAATGTTCTGGGGGATAGAGCACAATCAAAACTGTGGAAAACTTCACATCTTCAAGTTTTCCTTCTATTTTATTAGGCTCAGGCTTATTGGTTAAGGAAATGACTCTCACAAGCACCTGCCAAATGAGTTTCATTGTTCTGCTTTATTACCACCACCCCAAAACATCCCTCAAGCCTGTGAGGGAAGGAAGAAAAGGCCAATAAGGGGCAAAATAACACAAGTGGCAGGATAAGAATCCTCTTGTACCCTTCATGAATGTCAGGACCGGGTAGCCCCTGGTGCAGGCAACCAGTGTCTCTGGCAGATAGCCGAGAGTTTTGAGGAAGCCGTGTAACACAGAGCCATCTCTGTGTCCTGTTTGCTGTCCCGTTTGTTCTAGGAGAAGGAGATGGACAAAATATCCCAATACCACTATAAGGCCTAATTAGACAATGAGCATTGGAAAGTTTATCAGTGGCTTAGATTCTGCCTCTCTGGATTCAGTGATAGTCAAGATAACCTGACCTTGGTGGTCTCTCATTCCACAAAGAATCCATAAGATATGAATATTCTTATACTCATTTTGTAAAACAAATGTCACACTTTCACAAACATTTTTTGTGATCCGCAGAAAGGAATTTTGATTTATTACTTGGCATATATTTTGCAAAAATTAGGAATACATGGGGATCCCTGGGTGGCGCAGCGGTTTGGCGCCTGCCTTTGGCCCGGGGCGCGATCCTGGAGACCCGGGATCGAATCCCACGTCGGGCTCCCGGTGCATGGAGCCTGCTTCTCCCTCTGCCTGTCTCTGCCTCTCTCTCTCTCTCTCTCTCTGTGACTATCATGAATAAATAAATAAAAATCTTAAAAAAAATTTAAAAAAAAAATTAGGAATACATATATTAAAATCCAACATATAGTATTCAGTCATAATAGAAACCTGACAGTAAAATAGAAATCTGGCATCTAAGGACCAATTTTCTCCCTGTGCCTCATAGTGATATAGTTCCTTTGTAAGTTATTGAATGAAGTAGCAAAAACCAGATTTGAATTTATATCTAATTCCCAGACACTTTTCATTTTGTTTGGCCATGTTGTGCTTAAAAGCAGTCCTTTCTAAATCCCATGAAAATTATTCTGAGAGGAATAGATGCTAATGAGTAAAATAGAAAGCTGTCATTTTTGTGCAAAGCTAATGCACTGACCCTCCATAGATGTTATAACAATGGTAGTAGTCCACCACTGGCAGTGGGCTTAGAATTTACAGAATCACACAGAATTCTAGGGGGTAGAAAAAGATCATTAAAGTGATCAAATCTAGGGATTTTCAAAGATGTTTAGGTAATAGGGGTCCTGGAAGTCACAGTGCTCTTTGTAAAACATCACAGATTACTGAGAACTAAAATCATTATATAAAGAACAAATGATTTCACTAGCAGACACAGCATGGTGACTCAGCCTTTGAAGTCTCACAGATCTGAATTTTCCATTCAGTAGCTTGTGACTTTGAGTAAATTAATAACTCAGATTAGTTAACCTTCCTGTGCCTCTGACCCCCCACCATATGAGAAATGGGAAAAGCAAATCCCTGTTTCAGCATTGTTAAGGATTACTTTTGACATGTGTATGGTTTACATATTGACAAGTGGTAGCTGTAGGTCCATAATTTTGTACCCAAAATGCTCAGAGCCAGATTTATTTTAGAATTAGGAATTCTTTGGGTTTAAAAAATGAAACATAGGACATAGGTTATATAAGTAAGACCCCAGGTGATGCAGTACCCTATAATCCAACATTTTTATGTTTATGGAATTTGTACCACAGTTATTAAAAATATACTTTTTTTTCCAAACCATCTTGAATTTAGTTGGGATTTTGGACTTGTGGATAAGGGATTGTAAACATGTATTATTATGTGAAGATAATGTGACTATTATATATATGTATCTCTCCAAAGTTTAAGAAAATGTGTTTTTTTATGAAGGATGTGTTGGTGCCACATTCAAATCCTTTTTACCAGTTGATGCATACATTCTTCAGTAGCTGCCTGTGTTGGTTAACAACTCACAGTTTAAAAAAAAACAAAAATAAAATAAAATAAAAATAAAAAATAAACAACAACAAAACAACAACAAAAAAACAACTCACAGTTTTTCCCCTTCTTGGAAACTTGTCCTAAACCAAACAAGAGCCATCTCTCTTGTGAGCAAGGGAAGTGGGGAGAACTGTCAATGGCCTTCTGACATAGTCTCATGAGTGAAGAGATTAATTTTGGGGTACAGTTCTTGTTTCAGAGTTTCCCTGTAGGATTAGATTGAAGCTGGTCTTCAAATCTACACTATTACTTAGTTTTTCTCTCCTCTTCTGTGCTACTTCTCTCTCCTCATTTGAGCAAATCCCCCCAATAAATCACTTGAACCAGAATCCCAATCTCAGGCTCCGCTTCTAGGGAACCTAAGATATTTGTTGCCAAGAGTGCTCCTAGAAAGCAGATCCTAATGATGGGATCCTGGAATTGGATCACACAAGGACTGTGGTAGATGGAGTATGAGATTCCCTGGCATTCTATAGATGTAACTGCGGTCTTTCATCTGTAGTGATTTGGAGTGGACATAGGTAGAAGGGAGGGGATGCTCCATACAACAGGTGCAATGTTTCAAGCATTTGAATGATATATGGGAAATAACCATAAGAATTGTGGAAGTGGGTGACTGTTGCTAAGAGCCATTAACTGATGAAAGATAATGTCAAACTCAGATCTGTTAATCAACAATTCTAGCAAAGGACCTCACTGTTAGCATCATCTCTTGGGGCACCTGGGTGGTGCCTATACTAGTCTAAGATCTTATTACCACTGTTACTGAGAATAGTTATCGCCATTGTTACTATACTGAGAATTCAGCCTTTTCTAAAATTCTCCAATTCTCACAATTCTGCTGTGTAATTAACATTCTCTGATCATTGGGTGTAAGAGAAAAGGGTCTCCTTATTTTTTTGCCTTTTTAAAAAGATGTATTTATCTGACAGAGGCAGGAGGAGAGGCAGAGAGAGAGGGAGAGAATCTCAAGCAGATTCCTCAGTGAGTGTGGAACCCCATGCCAGGTTCAAGCTAACAACCCTGAGATCATGACTCAAGCCAAAACCAAGAGTCAAACATCAGGTGTGCCCCTATTTCTTTTTAAATGATATCTACAGTGTGAGGCTCAAACTCATGACCCTGGGATCAAGAGTCAAATGCTCTTCCAACTGAGGCAGCCAGGCACGTCTAGACACTTGATTTTTTTTTTTAACAGAAAAAGTGTGTCTGCAGGATAAATTCATCACCACTTTGCTCAAGTTTACAGAATATTTTTGACAAGGTATGCCTAAAAGATGTCAAAATTTTCAGAAGAAATACCACTGTCAAGGAGATCAACATATGCAACCTAAGAGTCCCAAACACAACTAAGGATCCTGTCCTGGGTATGCAATATATGAAGTTTATAAAGTCAGTTCCTGAATATACAAAAAATTACAAATCCTCCTTTTTAAAAAGGCTTCAAACTTGGGCACCTGGGTGGCTCAGTGGTTGAGTGTCTGCCTTTGGCTCGGGTTGTGATCCCAGGATCCTGGGATCGATTCCCGCACCAACCTCCCCAAGGGGAGCCTGCTTCTCCCTCTACGTCTCTGCTTCTTTCATGAATAAATAAAATCTTAAAAAAAAAAAAAAAAGCTTCAAACTTTTTTTTTTTTTAATTTATGATAGTCAGAGAGAGAGAGAGAGGCAGAGACACAGGCAGAGGGAGAAGCAGGCTCCATGCACCGGGAGCCCGATGTGGGATTCGATCCCGGGTCTCCAGGATCGTGCCCTGGGCCAAAGGCAGGCGCCAAACCGCTGCACCACCCAGGGATCCCTCAAACTTCTTAAATATGTCTTAAGATAGGTTTGACCTTTAGGCTAATATTGAGTGGTATTTGAATATATATATATGAGGTTATCTGTCTATAGGCCACATACACATAATTTTCATTTCAATAAACATTTGTTGAATGGTGTGGGGAGATGTTTAGCGTTTAGACTCTTGAATTTGATAGATCTAGACTGGAATCCTTGTTCTCCCACCGATCAGTTGTGTAACTTTTGCACCTCCCCTAAACCATTTTTTTTTCCTCTTTAAAGTAGGACTGGGGTGCTTGGCTGGCTTAGTTGGTAGAACATGCAACTCTTGATCTTGGGTTCATGAATTTAAGCTCCACGTTGGATGTAGAATTTACTTTAAAAATAAGTAAAAATAAAAAATAAAAGGACTGGAATATCTGTCCCACTGGACTGTTTGAGAGTTCAGTGAGAGAACTCTATATCCAATGGTTAAGTATTCAGTATGTATTAGTTATGATCATGAGCAGACTACACTTTGGTCACTCTGCTAGATGTTGGGGATAAAAGATGTAGGTCTATTTGCCCTCAAGGTGCTCACAATCTAGATGGGGAAAGTATAAAGAAAATCAAATAATCTGAATATTGTACTATAGTAAAAATACATGCAAAGGAATGGAAGCTTGAAACAGAATGGCATGTTGGAGATAAATGTTTAAAGGCTATATGATATGCTCAGATATGAAATTTAGGAACTTGGTCTCCTGTGTAGAGGATGAATTGAAGAGAGTGACATAAGCAAAACCAATGGGGAGGCTATGATAATCTAGGGAAACTCTTATGTGGCAGAGCAGTAATGGTTGAACTGGACGGTAGCAGTGCAGAATGGAGCTTTGCTGTGCCTACAACCATGAGCCCTTCTGCCAGGGCATAGGGGATGACACACTTGAGTCATCTTTCATCTTCACGTTAACCATTTAAGAGGTTCTAAGACATCTTGTTCGACCATTTTTCAGGTACCATTTTACAGAAGAAGAAACAGGCTCAGAGAGCAAGGCCATCACTGCACTATTACAGAGGCACTATTCACACTGTAATTTATGAAAATGGTGTTCCTGGGCAGCCCGGGTGGCTCAGCGGTTTAGCGCGGACTTCAGCCCAGGGCCTGATCCTGGAGTAGTCCCACGTTGGGCTCCCTGCATGGAGCCTGCTTGTGTCTGTGTCTCTCCCTCTCTCTCTCTCATGAATAAATAAAATCTTAAAAAAAAGAAAAGAAAAGAAAATGGTGTTCCCTGGAACACAACAAATATGAATGATGGCCTCTAAAGTTGTGCATCACAGTAGCTATGTTGGAAAGGTTACAGCATGTAAATAATGGAACTGATTTCTATCTAAAAACTTGTGCATTTCCTACTATATCATACTATGTCTAATGATGATGTCATTTATGGATATAGAGCATAGGTAAATTAAACACTGAATTACAACAAAGAAACTAATCAAATACATCCCATTATGGGTTTTCATAGGAACCTCGTATGCATATTAAAATTAATTTAATGGAATTCCATAAATACTAGTTACTTAACACATCAAAATGCTGGATGTATTCTTAAACCATTACTTAATAGGTAAGGTAGGATAAAACAAGAGTAGGGTCCCAACTATTTACTTTGGGCTTCCCCAAGAGAGATAAACAAGGAGCTTCACATAAATGGAAAGGACTTCTCATAAAATGTTAAGACCATGAATCAATTTTGTACAGATGTTTCTTGAATTATCCTCCAATTTTAAGGTGAATTTCCCAGAAAATGCTTATTCTGTAGTTATCTTAGCAATAAATACATGACCATATAAAATATAGTTACTACTTCATAGGTGAAAAAAAACCTGCATAATTAATACTTAAGCCAAGAGCACTATTTACAAAAGTTTCATCCATACTCTTATCAATGCCTGCTCCCTCTGAAGGCAGAAACATTTCTTTGGATTGAGTCAATATCTCAATATGCTTTGTCCAGGAAAGGGGAAGGTATGAAAATACAAAACAAAAAAGAATATTGGCTCACTGCACCCAAGAGAGGCCAGCCATTAAAGAGTTGTCAATAGGATAAAAGGGAAATACTGACCTGGGCTCCTCTGGGTGAATAGTTAATATGTGATAAAAAGGGAAAACAGTATACACATACAAAAAGTTCTATGGGCCTTGATAAAAACAGACATTTCTGAAAATACATAAAAATCAGTTGAGAATTTTCAGAAAGGAGATTCACTGAACGACAGGAGCAGAAAAAATGTTAAGATTTCATCTCACTTGTCTAACAATGAACTTCAGAGTAGTTAGGGGACCTGCCTAAGGTCATACTTAATGCCAGAGTCTGCACTAGGACCCAAGTTTCCTGACTTCCAGATGAGTGCTCTTTTTAAAATTTGCTATGCTATCTCTTATATGTCCTTAATCACTTGAAGTCTCCCTGTCTCTGACCCACAATGTGCCCCCTGGGGACAGTCAGAGAAAAATAATTTTGGACCATGTAGACCATTTAGAACTACTAACCTAACAATGGCTGAAATATTTCAAACAATGAGTAGGCTGAAATTCATCAGGGGGTGGGGAGTAGAGAGGAAATACAAAAGAAGAAAATTCTGTAGACAATAATAAGAGAAGCACAAGAGGAAATATTATCCTCTTTTGTTATTTTATTACTGTTACTTTATTTTGTAGTTAAGTCCATGTATTATATAAAACAGAACAGGAAAAATGAACAAATTTATAAAATAAATTGAAGTGTCTGGATGAAAAAAATACAAGAGCTTTGCCTTCTTGCCTACAGATCTCTTGATGTGTTGTTGGTCTTGCACTTTAGATATCAAATAAAGATATCTAGCTTGAAACATAAGTTGATATGCTGCAAGGTTAAGCCATAGTCTGCGGGTGAGCCAGGAAATGATAGATTTTCTAACTCTTGTCCTTAAATATTGTCTATAACAAATGCTGATATAGCAAAATGCAAGCTTTTATCATCAGACAGCAAGAGGGAAACTTGAATTAATGAATGCAACTTACCTCCAAGTCCTCTGAAAGGAGGTGAAAAAAATAAATACTGTATTTTACCAGTGTTCCCCCAAAAGCATTACTCTAAGCATGCAGGAGGATGCTGTGAGCAGCTACAACAGTAAGATCTAATCCAGAGGTAGGTTCAAGACCAAGAGTAGGAGAGTGGTTGAAGAAATCCTCCTGGGGCCAGTACCATTTCATAGAATGACCATTTGTGTTGGGGAATGAGTCTATGGCCTATCTTTTTCTGACTCAAAAGGACATTCCTAATTTTAACCTTGCTGAAAACAGGCATTTTGCACCTGTTATTAAGAACAGCTAGTATACAGGATAAGGCTGGCATAAAATTATTTAGCAAGCACATGCTAGCTATTCCTGTTTGAAATCTACCAAACTATAAAATCAAGGGGGAAATAAAAAGTTGGAGATGGAGCTGTTGTTCCTCAAGATGAGGGGAAAAAGGTCTTACCAAAAGAGGGATTAGGCACTCACTTAACTCTATATGGAGAAACATCCTTCTCAGGCTAGTAGAAGATGAGGAAGAGCATTACCAAAGGCTGACCAGGCCACTGGGAGCCCAAAAGGAAAGGGAAAAAGGCATTTAGGAAGAAAGCTAGAAGAAAATCTTCTGGGTCTAACTAGGTAAGTGAATCTAAGGCAGATGCACCAAAGATATGCTACCCACTATGCCAACATGGAGCTGGTGGTAAAATATCTCAAGACATTTTAAACCCAGAGAAATGTATGAAAAATATGTTAACAAAGCAAATTAAAACCAAACTTCCAAGGGCAAAATCTCCTCAGATATGAAATTGAAGACAGTCACTTTTCATTAATTCTGTGATTAGAAAAAAAATAAAAGTAACAAATGTAAAGATTTGTTTTATTTTCTACTGGGGGAAGAAGGACGATAAATAGAACCGTTTTCCAATTTGCTCTCCACTGTATACATACATACCCACACGCATACACAGACATACACACACCAAAAATACCCAAACAAAAAAACCAGAAAACTGAGAATCAAACACCAAAACACCCTCAAACTGCACCAATACTTCGTATTTTGACCAAAAGAATAGATCCTGGGAGGAAGTGCAAAATGCAAAATCAAATGACCGAAAAATGCTGAACAAACAGCATTATTAATATACAAAATATTTATATTACTGAACTAGTAACAGTTGATGTTCTCCATGTCTGTAAAACTTTGGAACCACATAGCTGATTTGTTAAATCTAGTCCATGCCAGCTTCCAAACACCAGAAAAAAAAATTTAGTTAGCTTCGTTCTTTGATGCCTCATCAAAATTTTCTACGAGATCTGAAAAAAAAAAAGAGTTAAAGATACAATAAATAAATAAATAAATAAATAAATAAATAAATAAATAAATAATAAATAAAAAGGAGGTAAATGAAATTCCTAACTTGTAGCCCTAATAAAAACCAAATTGTGGCTACTAGAATTAGCCTGAAAACATACAGGACAAGAAGCAGAAATGAATGAACTGATGGTACTTCATTTATCTGCTTTTAAAATGCTAATCCTAAGGAAATGTTAGGGGTTTTTTTTGCCTGTGCAAACTACTAAGATGAACAGCATTTTTGTATGTCAATCACAATTCCCACAGAAATGTTTTAACAATAACTATGCAAATTTAAAATCACAGTGTTCTAATTTAACAAATGCAGGCAGCAGAGCTTTATGTGACAATTTCTGATTCTAAGTTCTAAATGAGAGGTCTTTTATTCTTTTTCATTAGATTGTATCCGTGTTTTTATGAGTCAATTTAAATTCATGAGCTCACTATCAACAAAAACTAAAAGTCATTATACAGTGAATTAAGTGAGATAAACAGGCTGCTAAAAATCTTAGAGCTAAAGAAATGTCAGTTACCTGGAACATCATCATCCTCTTCATCAATGTCTTCTGGTTTTGGTGCTTTGCTATCCAACACTACAAAAAATTTATTTTAAAATTAGTTTAGAACAAAGGCCTTTACAAAACACTTAAAATGTTATTCTTTTCTCTTGTCTAAATCTTACATAGTTCAGAAAAGCTAAAGATTGTCTGATCTAAGACTATACTTTTTACTTACACGGAAATCAGTAACACTTTATTAGGTATATACTAAATATAGCTGTCAATTTCAATGGGCAGTGAAGGTAAAATTTATATGGAAAATGAAATAATTCAGATGGGCAGGAATAAAAAGACATTATACTTAATTTATTCCCTGAATTCCATATGCTGTAAGTCAAAAATCAATATTTAAGATTTTCCATCTCTTCTGGTGTAAGAAAGTATCTAGTTATGTAGTATGGGCACTAATGTAAAAGGTGCTTTGATTTTTAGGGGTAACAAGACACATTTGAAACCAGAGCTATAGTGGAAATTCAGAACTTATGGTTGCCATGGTTGAACTATAGGTTTAGTCAACAATATTAAAAATACAGTTCTGTAATAATAATATCTTCTTGTCATTAATCAGAAGTGAGTATCAAATACTGCCTATAAAATGTGGTCTGCAGACCTTTTAGGTAATTACCTCTCAACTCTGTATTATCAAAATGTATCCGAATATTCTATATACCACAATGCATAATTATTAAAGAAATAAATTCAAAAACTTATGAAGTATAGAAGCAACATTTTAAAAAGTAAAATTTACATACAAATAAATTCTTCCAATATCAAATGGGACACCTTTTAAATCATTAGGCTCTTCAAATTAAGGTAGACAAGGTAGACAAGGAAAGATACAAACTGAAATACCTACCTTGCCGAGGGAACTGTTCAGCTAACTTCCTAAGACTTGTTAAGCTGTCAGCACCAAGCTGACTTAATATTCCAGGAAGCATTTCTGTGATTGGTTTGGCTTCTGCATGACCAGTAATTGCAAAGGTGTTAGCAGAAAGGGAAGCTTGGACTTTGGGATTGTTGAAATGAATAACTGTCCCATCATCTTTAATCATGTTCACCTATATGATCATAGAAGAAAAATGTACTTCACATATTTGGTACAACTAAAACAATTATTTGTTTAAATAACAACTTAGCCAATTATGGTTTGTTTGTTTTTTTTACAATCCCCAGGTAATAATTGTCTAAGCAGTAGATATGGGTGGAAAAAGACCCTAGCAACAACATAAAATTGTGTAGATGGCATAAATTACTAGGATAGTCAAGAAATAGTCATTTTAGCACCTAGATTTTAAATTCAAAGACTTCTACTATAAGAAGTCCATGCCCAGATTTTAAAAATAATGGAATTATCAGCCAAGAACTGGCTTCTTAATGAAAAACCCATTATCTTGCCCGATTTATACTATATCAAACTAATTTGGTACAAATTCCATTTGGTGGGTGGGGTAGCATCGTATTCAGGTGACAGGTTGTAAAGGGGTGATAGCATATGGTAAAAAATAACCACTGAAAATCCATAAAGAACACTCAGAAATTTAATCAGATGTTTCACTCCTTTGAACACTTAGTAAATTTTTAAAATTTCAAATTGTTCTCATCATGTCATTCTTTGTAAAGGATTTTGTCAGTTCCTCTAACTCTTAAGTATGACTTTTCAACAACCTTCAATAACCCTTATAAAGATCAAAGAAGCTCTCTAACTCACTTGCCTGGCCACCTGAACATGCTTTATCAATTATTGGGAAACCTTTAAAACCATCCTCACATTTTTTGGTAGCTTTCACCAACATGAATTGACTATTTCAAATTGGACTTTATCCATTGCTTGAAAAGGAAAGTTAAACATGCACTATCTAAATTCTTTTTATCTCTCACTCATTCACTTTCTTACTGTGTTTTAGTAGAGTTGAATTTGCATGAGTTAATAAGGGTGTAAAAAATGTGATTCCACTAGTAGTTGATTCCACTGGGTAAGTTACCTTGATGGTAACATGCTTATTATATAAAAAGGTTAGGAGAGTTAACTCTTGGCTACTTTAGAAGCATTTCATGATCCAAAAACTGCCTTTGTCACAATCAAGAAGAGATGCTGAGTGTTCTCCATGGTCAGTGGGAAGTGGGCTTTTCTTCCTCAAAGTGATCACCACGACTGATAGCACCAGAAAGGAAGAGGAACAAAGGGGCTTCTAAATTTCAGGCAAGACCTGGAACACAGAGAAAATAAGGCAAATCCCCTGGAAAACTGTAACTGAGCTCTACAAATAATTTCCCAAATTTTCTCTCACAAAAATCACAATTTGAATTCTCTACCCTTCCCTGTATCTCTATTATAATTAAGGTTCTATTACACATATTAGATACAGTAAGGATTCAATCCAGCTGTTCTGAATAAATACCATTGTGAATTAAAAATAAAACTTTAAAAAGATTTTATTTGAGAGAGAAAGAGAAAGATCACAAGCAAGGGGGAGGGGCAGAAGGAGAAGCAGACTCCCCAGCTGAGCAGGGAGCCTGACACAGGATTCGATCTTAGGACCCTTAGATCATGACCTGACCTGAAGGCAGATGCTTAACTGAGTCACCCAGGTGTCTTAAAATTTATACTGGCTTTAGAAAAAGATATAGTTTTGAAGATAATTATAGTTCAGGTAGAAAAGTTTAATAGTAAAGCGGCTGAAAATTTGGAAGAGGAGTGATTTGAGAAGGAGGTGGCATAGTGGATATGGAATGGAATGTTGTTCTGTATCTACCCTAGCGTCACATTATTCTAGTTTGGAAAAAGAATAAGGATATAGTAGGACTTTACATTCCAAATCAAGACCAAATCTCTGTAATACATCCAGGCATGAAACGAATCTGAAATACTAGAATTTGAGATATTTGTTATTTACAAATGTTTAAGTCATAAGAAATTTGAAATCAATATTCCTCCAGAAGTCAGGCCATATATTTGTTGAACTTAAGAGGCTTTCTAATTCAAATGTCTTATCAGACAAATAAATACTAAAGATAAGAGCTCTTGGTTAAGCAACATATCTAAGGACAGTAGCTAGTTACATGCAAACCTAGAACTTGAACCTGGGGTCCTAACTTTGTTTAGTTTACTTCCTGTGATATCATTCTCATTCTTAGAAATGTTTATTTGCCTATAAAAATTCAATTCTATGGCCCCATGAAAGCTTGCCAGAGAATTATTTATCTCAGAATAAAGGCTTAATGGAGAAAGCAAAAAACCTCAACACAGATATATGGATAATATATATCTTACTGGCTATGAAACAAGAAGCTAACACAAGCCCCTCTCCCCCGCCTTGTATCATGCATTTTCCTATTTAAGCTTCTGTACCAAAGGCTAAATGTTAAGTCATATTTTACGACCTAATATAGGTCTTTGTTGCTTAAAATATGTTGGGTTTAGTGTGAAAAGCAGGATGAATTCCATCTCAGACTGTGAAACAGAAATACATTTATAAATAGTTGTTTTAAATGGGGTTGCACAAAAGATGTAGCTTCATGAATTGAGAGGTCCAGAAAAGGGTGGAGAGTTTAATTTTAGATTAGAGAATGAAGTATTAGAAGTTAAAGGCCAGAATATTTTATTTCCATCTACCATTCTTTCCTCTCTACTGAGCAAATAACATGGTTATGTAAGACTCCTAGATGCAAGCTATTAGAGGAGATGATCAAAGGATGAATTGTTGGGCTGAGCAAGATCAGTTAGACACTTCCCCCACACCCTTTTAGAGGCAAAGAAGGGATAAGGAATTTGTTAAATTCACAAAGCAAACTGTGTGCATTTCATATGGAGACTTCACTTTTTCCAGTTATTTTACTGCTGTTGGTTAACACAAGTAATACAATCTATATACAATATAAAGATAAGAAGCAGACAAGGAAACAAAGACCATTAAACCAGCTACTGTACCAGCTTAGGTCTTTTTCCAATCAAACAGCTCCTTTATATAAAAATGTTTTTACCTAGGGCAGCCCGGGGGCTCAGTGGTTTAGTGCCGCCTCCAGCCCAGGGCATGATCCTGGAGACCCGGAATCGAGTCCCACGTCAGGCTCCCTGCTTGGAGCCTGCTTCTCCCTTTGCCTGTGTCTTTGCCTCTCTCTCTCTCTCCTTCTGTCTCTCGCTTCCTCTGTGTGTCTCTCATGAATAAATAAAATCTTTTAAAAAATGTTTTTTCCACTTCAACAGGAAGCTGAAGGTAAAGGATACTACTTGAACTATGGAGGAAGCAGCATTTTTGAGATCCCAGTCCACACCACCAGATGCCCTTGCTCTTATTTTTTGCTCAAATAATACTGACATGTCCTATAGTTACCAAAAACTATTTTCTCTCTCATGCCCAGTACATTTACATATGCTGTTTTCACTGTTTAGAAGAAACTTTTTCTGCTTCTCCACCTGCAGATTCTCATTTATCCAAGATTTGGGTCAGATGCTTCTTCCTCTATGAAAATTTAGGGTTATTTATGTACTTTCTGCACTTCATGGGAATTGCAATTATATAGAAATGTCTTTAAAAAAAAAAAAAAAGAAATGTCTTGTAGTATAATTGTGTTTGCAAGTCTGACTTTACTAGAAGGTGAATACCTTCCGATCAGAGACCATGCCCTACTACACATAGTATGCCCCCAAGTGTCCAGTACATAATAGTCACTCAAATTTGCCAAATGAATGGACACCTCAAATACAATTTATTTTAAAATATGGATGCTGTCAGACTTCAACTCCCCAAATGCTAGATGAGGGATCATTTCAAGTTTTAGAAATTGCTCCAGTAGTACTCTTAATGAAGATGCATAGAACCTCCTGAGCTGTATCTTTGGCTTGACTTTTTCTATTGTTCTGACTTTTCAGAATCAGTGTGAATGCCCAACAGAATTCAGGGGCATTTTAAGTCATTCTTGGCAACTGCTGGGTGGCCCCATTATGCTGCTATCAAAACCTTATGCCTTTGGTGAACCCTGATTGGGGCACATGTATTAATCACAGCAACCTTCTATCTGGTAAATCTGATGCTTGCTTTATTCCTATACAGCAATAAGCTTTTATGGCTCTTGGAGGCTCACAAAGTTATCCTCAACTCTACAGCTCGCAGACAACTGCCTTCTCAGTTCAGAGAGGAAGTTTAAATTCTTCCATGTGGTATTTTTTGTATCCAAGTCCCCACCAGGCCAGCTAGCTGCAGTTCTGAAAATTGACAGTTGTCTTAAAAATCAAGTTTTACTGATACTCCTTCCTGTATGTAGTGGCATTTATCTATTTATTTTTAAAAGACTGTATTTTTAAGTAATTTCCACATCCAGCGTGGGGCTTGAATTCATGACCCTAAGATCAAGAGTTGTATGCTCTATCAACTGAGCCAGCCAGCTGCTCCTGTAATGGCATTTAAATGTTTATCAGGAAATTCATCTTTTGTTGCCTTACTCCCTTATCTTAATGGGGTAAAATGATAGACATTTTAAGAATAAGGCACACAAGTGTCTGTGGTTTTGTGAGGCTAAGGGATGTAAGAGTTTGAAGATTATGGGCTTGGCACATACTTCCATAAGTCAGTTTCTTTCACATTCAGTCCTTCTAAGCTCAGCACTTGCTTATTTCTAAAGGCTTGTATGAAGCATAACCTATTATTGTCAATATGAGCTACAGCTAACAGCTGTCATTAAATTGTATGATATGCTGGGATCATTTTCTTTTATGTGCTGGTGGCAAGAGTCTGATGAGATGGATTCCTCACAGCTATGCAGTAGATACTATAAAATGGTATAACCTTTTGAAAAGCAATTTGGTAACATGGATGAGGAATTCTAAAATGTAAAAAAAAAAAAAGGAACTCTAAAATGTTCATGCTCATTCAGCCAGTAACTGTTATTTCCAAGAATCTCTCTGAAGGAAATCAGAGATGAAGATACATATTATGTATATTAAAGTCAAGGGACACCTGGGTGGCTCAAGCAGTTGAGCATTTGCCTTTGGCTTAGGTCATGATCCTGGAGTTCCAGGATTGAGTGCCGCATCAGGCTCCTGCATGGAGCCTGCTTCTCTTCCCTCTGCCCATGTCTCTGTCTCTCTCTGTGCCTCTCATGAATAAATAAAAAAATCTTGAAAAAAAAAAAAAAAAAGTCAAACATGTGATTCTTTTATTATCAAAGTATTATATTATAAATTAATAAATGTTTAATTGTGGCATAACCATTTATTGGAATATATGTAGACATCTACATTGATAATTAAGAAGAGATTTATTTTTTTAAAGATTTGTTTTGGGGGAGGGGGAGAGCATAAGCAGGAGGGGCAGCAGGAAAGGGAGAGAGAATACCAAAAAGACTTCATGGTGGAGTACCTTATGGGGCTCGATCTCACGACACTGAAAGATCATGAAATGAGCCAAAACCAAGTGTTGGACTTTAACCAACTGCACCACCCAGGTGACCCAAGAAGTTTTTTAATATGAAACAATTTTTTACAACATAATGCTATTTGGGGAAAAAAAAAAGGATTCCAAATTGTGCATCTAGCACAGTCTCAAATGTGTAAAATACACACATATAAAGATGGGGAAGATATAAAATTAATAATAGTTATTTCTGGTTAGTGAGGATTATCATTGAATGTTAGTATCTTCATATTTTCTGTATAACCATAATTTTCCACAATAACTATATATTTTTAATATTTTATCTGTTTGAGAAAGTGAGAACACACGAGCATGTAATCGGGGGGAAGGAGCAGAGGGGGAAAGGAAGGGGGAGGGAGAGAATCTCAAGCAGACTCTGTGCTGGAGCCCGACGCGGGGCTCTAGCTTATGACTCTGATATCACAACCTGAGCCGAAACCAAGAGTCAGATGCTCAACCAACTGAGCCACCCAGGTACCCCTACAATGACAATATATATATACATATATTTTTTAATTTTTTACTTATTTACGATAGTTACACAGAGAGCTAGAGAGAGGCAGAGACATAGGCAGAGGGAGAAGCAGGCTCCATGTACCGGGAGCCCAACGTGGGATTCGATCCTGGGTCTCCAGGATCACACCCTGAGCCAAAGGAAGGTGCTAAACCGCTGCACCACCCAGGGATCCCCAACAATATATTTTTATATTGGAGGGGGAAAGTGATATTAAAAACAGAAAAATAAATAAAAATAAATAAAAACAGAAAATATTCAGATGAATGGGTAAATGCAGTATTATCCACACAACAGAATATTACTCAGCTGTGGAAGGAGGAAAGTTCCGATACATGCTAAAACATGGATGAACTTTGAAAACATGCTAAGTGAAGTAAGCCAGAGACAAAAGAACAAATATTGTATTTTATGAAATATCTGCAACAGGCAAATTGACAAAAGGTAGGTTAGAAGCTATGAGGAATTGGAGAAGAGGGGATAGAAAGTTATTGCTTAATGGGTATAGTTTGTTTGGGATGATGAAAAATTGTGGTTGCACAACACTGTGAATATAATTAGTGCCACTGAATTGTACTTAAAAATGGCTAAAATGGCAAGTTTTATGTTACATATATTTTACCATGATAAAAAAAACAGTAAAAAATAAAACAAAAACCTGAAAAGCAGGATCTTAAAAGATAAAGTAAGGCTTCAATGGAATGAAAGGTGAATGGGACATGATGTTTCCCTTTTATTCTCCTGTACTCAGAGCCTGAGGCTCTGGTTGGAGGAAAAAGGAATTATGGTTAAGAGTCCTCCTTCCAGGGGCACCTGGGTGGCTCCATGGCTGAGCATCTACCTTTGGCTCAGGGCGTGATCCCAGAGTGCTGGGATCGAGTTCCACATCAGACTCCCTGCAGAGAGCCTGCTTCTCCTTCTGCCTATGTCTCTGTCTGTGTCTCTCATGAATAAATAAATTAATTAATTTAAAGAAAAAAAAAAAGAAACAGTCCTCCTTTCGGTATAAGTGGCTCAGGAAAAGTAAGAACCAGAATGAGAAAAATATAACAGTAAAACCCTATGTGTACAATTACAAAATTTACATTCTCAGCCCTAAGTGTTTTCCTGAGCTCCAGCTTTCTATGCCTAACCTTTTTTTCTTTTAAAGTAATCTCTACACCCAATATGGGGTTTGAACTCATGACCTTGAGATCAAGAGTTAGAAGCCCCACTGAATAAACCAGCACTCCAAAGGCTAACTTCTTAAGAACAATTCCATCTCAAATAATCAGAATGCCTTAAACTTAATAGGCCTCAAACAAACTCATGGGAATCAGCATACTATAGACTAAAAATGAATAAACACACTCCCTGCTATCAAGACTCTTATAATCTGAAAAACAGACTAACTGGTTAATAAGTAACCTTTATACCCCACAATATGAGGTGGTCATTAAACGTATGATAGCAGAACAATTTAAGCTAAGGGTAGTAGAAAGGTTGATTAATTAATTAGGTCTGGAAATAAAGGAAGTTTCATAGAGGCAGAATTATATCCTAGTTACAATAGAAGATGTACTCTGAATATAACTCTGAAGCAACTAGGCCATCTGGATCAGAAACTCAGATTTTTGGTGACATTTCTTACCAAATAAATCTGATAAAAATCAATCATTTCTGAGAAATGGACAGATCCCATTGTTGATAGACTTACATTACCAGGTGAAGACAGATGACAGCATGATCACTATATTCAACTAGATTACCAAATAAGAAGCATATCCAAATACCTTCAAATGTCATAGAATATAAAACATTTTTAAAAATTTAGTTATGACTGGGATCCCTGGTTGGCTCAGCGGTTTGGCGCCTGCCTTTGGCCCAGGGCGCGATCCTGGAATCCCGGGATCGAGTCCCACGTCGGGCTCCCGGCATGGAGCCCGCTTCTCCCTCCTCTTCTGTCTCTGCCTCTCTCTCAATCTCTGTGTCTATCATGAATGAATGAATGAATCAATCAATCAATCTTAAAAAAAAAAAATTTTAGTTATGAGGCACCCTGGTGGCTCAGCAGTTTAGCACCGCCTTCAGCCCAGGGTGTGATCCTGGAGACCCGGGATCGAGTCCCACGTTGAGCTGGAAACCCGGGATCGAGTCCCACGTCGGGCTCCCAGCGTGGAGCCTGCCTCTCTCTCTGTGTCTCTCATGAATAAACAAATAATCTTTTAAAATAAATAAATAAGTAAATAAATAAACTTTACACCCAATGTGGGGCTCAAACTCATGATCCTAAGATCAAGAGTCCCCTGCTCTACTGATTAAGTGAGCCAGGTGCCCCAAAGTTCAGCACTTTGTTGTTGTTGTTTTTTTTAAGTTTTTATTTATTTATTTGAGAGAGTCAGAGAGACAGTGACAGAGATAGCGAGAGAAAGCTCCAGTGAGGAGGAGAGGGACAAGGAGACTACCTGCTAAGCAGGGAGCCCAATGCAGGGCTCAATCCCAGGACCCTAGGATTATGATCTGAGCCAAACGCAGATGCTTAAGCACTGAGCCACCCAGACCCTGAGTTCAGCACTTTGAAAGAAGTTTCAAACATTCCAAATAAAAAATAACAAAATTGTACAAAAAAAACAAACAAAAAAAACAAAATTGTAATTAACGTGTTTCTTCTAAGATATATTTTTTCACATCCTTAGTGTTTCTGAAAACTTCTGTACATATATATTTTCATGTTTACATTTAATGCAGTAGTTTCTTTTCTCCCTCCAAAGAGCTGTTTTTAAACCAAGCATGTGTCATCATTTTCTTTAAAAAATTTTTGAAAAAACCTCTAAACTTAGTAACACAAAACATGTTTGAGGCAAGCCACGTTATATATAGTATACAAGATATTCCTACACAAAATCTGCAAAATGTTATATAAAGTACAAATATCTGAGTCTTCAAAATACCAATTTTAGAAACAGGGAAAGAAGGAAAAAAAGTGAAACTTTCCCATCTTAGGTTCAAATATTCAAAAATTGTATAGCTGTTACCTTGCATTGTTAATTATCTTTATGCATATCTTCTCTGTATAATTGGTCTGTGAGGACTGGAAGACATCTCACACAGAGTTGGCGTGTAATGAGAGTGTACATGTGCTTGTTATGTAGCATTAATTTTCCTTTTTTTTTTTTTCTGAAGATTTATTTCTTTATTTGGGAGGGAGAGAGAGAATGAGCAGGAGGGACAGACTCCTTGCTGAGGGAGGGGGAGCCTGATGTGGGGCTTGGTCCCAGGACTCTGAGATCACGACCTGAGCTGAAGTCAGATGCTTAAGCAACTGGGCCAACCAGGCGCCCCTGTAGCATTAATTTTCTGTGCGATGTTTTGGAGTTACGACGACTCCTTAAAGTTTAGGACGACCATCAATGGTACCAACAAAGAAGAATTCACACCAGTTTAATAAATGCTATAATAAAAATACAGGGCATTATGAAGGCACATAGGAAAGGCATCTGACCCTTCTTCATACAAAATGTGTATGTGTGCTATCAGAAAGGCTTCTGGGAGAATCATGCCTACATTAAATACCTGAAAAAAGAGGAACATCAATGTCCTTGGAAATAGCGGATAGTATTGCTTTTTTTTTTTTTTTTAAAGATTTTGTTTATTTATTCATAAGAGACACACAGAGAGAGGCAGAGACATAAGGCAGAGGGAGAATCAGGCTCTCCAGAGGGACCCCGATGTGGGACTCAATCCCAGGACCCTGGGATCATGCCCTGAGCCAAAGGCAGATGCTCAAATGCTGAGCCACCCAGGCGACCCTGGTAGGGATTGCTTTTATCTGTAATGGTGTAACTAATAAATTCTGCAGGGTAGGTGTTCAATAATACAGGGTATAAGGCAGATTCTTTCTTTGGGGGGCTTGAGGGATGAAGGAGGGGAGCAGGAGGAGAGAGGAAAGGCCAAGAGAGGATATAAGAAAGTGCAACTAAAAAGACCAAAAAGCAGGATAAATTGATGAACAGAATTGACATCTAGTTTTGACATACTTCAGTTCAAATTTAGATTCCAGCACTTACTAGCTTGGGCAGGTACCTAATTCTCTGTCTCAGCTTTCTCCTCTGTAACCAATAACAACTGATTCAAAGAGATTGTGAATCTGAAATGGGATAACAGATATTTGTCTAGTTATCTAATTAGTTTCCCTACTAGACTAGACTGTAAGCTCCAAAGAACAGAGACTATGAATAATAACTTTTGAACAACACCTAACAAATCCTTGGCAAAATGCTTGGCACACAGTAGATGTCCATTAAGTGCTGACTATCATTATTTTATTAGGACAATTTCAACTACAAAATTACCATCACCTCAGCATAGCACTGTAACAAGTTTGGCTACATTCTGAAAAGATAAAAGACTGTTAACTGATTGGTTTCCTTATTTTATTATAAAACACTTATAAAATGCTATCTGACCACAATAATTTTATTAATTCTAAGAACCAGAAGGTGTCTCAAATCTGAACAAAATTAAACATTTAGAACATGCTCTTGGAGATATTACATAGTTAAATCTATACTTCAAGAAGGCATAAATAGAATCTTTTCCTCTCTCTAATGTTTTTCAACCAAGGTTGACTTTGTTCCCCAGGGAGCATGTGATAGTCTGAGAACATTTTTGGTTGTCATAACTGGGGGGTAAATAGAGGCTACTGGTATCTACTGGGTAGAGAGTAGGGATGCTGCTAAACATCCTACAATGCACAGGACAGTTCCCACAATAAAGAGCTATCTTGTTCACAATGTCAATAGTGCTTAGGTGGCAGGGAGGGCTGGGGGAGGGGGGGGAAGTCAGAGAGTAGAAATGTAGGCAAAGATATAAGATTGCCAAAACACTTATAAGTTGTTTAGGTTTAACATTATCAGCTATTGTCTATTATTGCAACTTATTTTTTTTCCAAGCCTCAGATTTAAAGGAGGCTTAGATTTTCCCCCCTTATATTCACCCCCGATAAAAAGAGTGATCTCTCTGAAAATTATTTTAGATCAATAAAAATATATATAAGCTTTCAATAACACAGAAGAAAAAAATGGATATAAAATGCTTAATTTCAAGACTTGCAAATGAAGTTCTAATCTTTATCAGAGTAAGAATGCACAAGCACATCAAGCTGAAAGGAAAAGATACATGTGGCTAACATTTTCTACTATTTTATTGGTATACTAATTTTGAAAGTACAAAGCAGTTTTAAATGATGTATTATATTTATTCATATATGCACAGTAGAAGGAACATGTGGCCATTTCACTGCCTTTTCTTTGGTACTCTGCTATTTATTAGTGATCCTTGCCTCCACATTATTTCTGTTTTATAGCACATGTGCATTAAAAGATCTGTTAAAAAATGTGAGATGGTACCACACATAGTAATGATATCATTAAATATAATTTAAACATTCAATTTAATTTATGGCAGTGAAAATTTAAACATTATGGTTATTCTCCGAAATGGAATCAGCAGGTAGAAGTGAATTTACATGGTAACAGATAATAAATAGCTGATGTTATCATTTTTCTTGAGTATCTTTTGTAATAACATCAGTCTTTGGCTTTGTATTTGAGAAGAGCAGTATCATCAGAATATCATAAGATGATTAAAAAATTTTAACCAATAATTTCTGGAAAAGGTCTAACATGAAATCCAATCCATGTAAAACTAATGCTAGAGCTTCTTGGCTGAAGTAATAAAGAGATGCCGTTGAGCAGAAAGGGAAAAAAAATCCACCTAATTTGAAGAAATCTTGGAGTTTATTTCTATACTATAAAAAAAATCTTATTTTGCATGAAAATTCAAGAGCAGTTTCATAATTTTGTCACATATTGTCACATATGCAAACACTCTGAGTCACAAAGTAAGATGAATTCCTTATCTCAACTAAAATTATTTTTTTACAATCATCCATTTTTATACAATAAGCAAATTCAACACCTAGTCCCTTCAAAGACACCTGAGTGACAATATCTGAGTTTCTAAGCTGATATTTTACATTTGAAAAGTGTATATCATTATTTATGAATGTACTATTTGTCCACATAATTTAACAATTTACAAAACGATCGTACCTCTTCAATACCAGCTATATTATTCACAGCCAGTTTTTTTAGAGAACTCTGAAGTTTTTTGTCATCAGCTGTAGCTGTTCTATGTACCACCTTCTTCTTTCTGCGAGCTGTACCCTGAAAAATAACCAAGCAGAAGTATTAGGATGCCCTGCATTTGGCAAATGCAGTCACATGTCTTCCTAGTCACGATACTCTAGTTAAAACTCATGTAAGAAATTGCTGACTTAATAGTAATGACTAAGAAGACTGCTCAGAGTTGTGATTGTTAGCTTAACCCAGATTTTTGAGGGTCAGTTCTAGCCAGTTATTTTTTCCAGTATCCATTTATCATTTCAATAGGTTTCAAAAGTTTTCTAATAAAAAAATACAATATAGCAATTGTGTGTTTTGTAACAACTTCCAAACATGCTTTTTTTTTAATCATAGCTACCACCCTGACAATAAAGTTGTCTAAAGATATTCTGAAACTGAAGATTCTGACATAATTAAGAATCAAATATCTACTATATGAGTGTTCTACATTCCTAGAATCTAGGAATGAAAAAAATCAAGTTCTTACTTTAAGGAGGATACATTATAGTGCGAGGGGAAAAGTCAATAATAAACAGAACCATTCAAATGGGATAAAGGCATTAAGGGAAAAAAACCCCAACACAGTAATAAGAATACGTATTAGGTGGGGGCAAAGCACTACTTTATTAGAATGTTTAGGGAAAGCCGTCTAAAGAGTTGACATTATGTGCTGAGACCCATGGGAAGATCTAGGGGAAGAGCCATCCAAGTAGAATGAAGTAAGAGTGAACCTATTGTTTCTACAGAGAAAGCAGGTCAGTCGTGGCTATAGCAGAGTGAACAAAAGGGAAGGAGGAGGAAAGTGCAATCAGAAAGATAGGCAAGGGCCGAATCATGTAGCTTAGAATGCCATGGGCAGGAATCGGATTTTATTCCAGTTGTAATAGGAAGGTTTTAAGCATGAAAATGATTTGACCTCATTTATGATTGTTATAGATGACTGAAGTTGCTGTGGAAAGTGAACTATAATGAGATCAATCAGGAAGCTACTGCAGCAGTTTGACGAGAGAAGAGAAATCTGGCAGTGGAGATGGTGAGAGCTTAGACTGTCAGAAGAACCAACATACTGATGGATTGGACATGGGGTATGAGGAAAAAAGGAATCTGGAATGATGTTTAGAATACTGGCTTGAGCAAATAGGTTGACAACTATACTATTTGCTGAGATATTTCTAAACAGATACTTCAAAACTTTAAATATGTATTTCCATTAAAAAGCTAAAAAAATGGATTAAACTCCTGGGCCAATTTTTAAAAAATGTAATCTATAACACAGAAATAAAACATTACCAAAAGAAGCCTAAGTCTTGAGGGCTAAAACTTCCTGAGACCTGGCAGAGTAAGGGGAAAGGAGAGGTTTCCATCTCTGGGTAGTTCCTGCAGGACTCAGGGGATTAGCTTTATAGAGTAGGCAGGGGCTTCAGTCTCAGCCACGCGGGTGGGAATGGAAGAGAATTCTGGGAGTAGCCGCAGAGGTTGTAGTAAAACCCAGTTGCTGGAGGATGGACGAGGGACTATTTTCACAGCTGGTCATTTATTCGTAAAATGTTCTTAACTCAGGAACAGCTCAGTTGCTTGCTATATACCTCAAATGAAATGATCCTCAGGTACCTCAAATTTAGTATGTCTGAAAGCTCATCAGGCAACCAAACTGTTTTTCCTCTACTTCCTAAGTTTTACAGCTGATGGTACCACCATATGCTTAGTCTTTAAAACCAGAAGTCTGAGGGTCATCCCAGACTTTTCTTTCACCCCTCATGAGTTATGTTGATTCCACCTCCTAAATTTGTGTTCCATATACTATAGTAGCAGCCTCTGAATTGTTCTCTATGCCAAACTTCCATTTCACTCCATTTTCCATGTTGCCAGCACCTACCTTTCTAAAATGACTGTTCTTAAAAATCTTCCAATAGTTGCCCGTTGCCTATAGGATAAAATCCTAAGCCCCTTAATATGGCACATAAGACTATGGTACAACCCCAAATTACCTAGTTGTCTCATTTCTTACCATTCTGTATCCATTATATAGTCTAAATTTTAACTGTACCGAACTAAAGCAAACCATTCCATTAAGTGCCATGCTATCTGCATCTTAGGTGTCTTAGCATGCTTGAGAATGATGATCCCCTTTTCACTCTACCCATTTACCCTCACCTATCTACCTAATAATAAATTCTTGTTTGTTCAAAACTCAGCTCAGTGCTGACTTCATTGTCACTCCTAGGCAAGAGCAACTTGTATCTCATTCTAACATTTACTATTCTATGGTGTAATTGTGAGCATGTCTCTTTTTCAAGCTGAACTATGTCAGAAGAAAACCTTGACCAGCACATAGTAGGTGTTCAGTAAACTAGTTAAATGAATGAATGTGCCAACCACCTGGTTTAAAATACCTAATAATGTGCTGAATCAAGCTCTTCCAGGTATATTCTATGGTTTCTGAATATCCCAAGTTTTTGCATTGGTACATTACATTATGCCTGATGCTACAATGTGACTACTTTGGTTACATGAACATGTTACTATGACTCCGGAGTCCTATAACTGTATAGCTATGGAAGGAGAAAGTGCTAGTCACCTCTCCCTTTCCCTTTCTATCTCCGTAGATATGGTTATCATCAAAGTAAATGAAAAGTAGAGAAGCTACACAGTATCCTACCTACTCACTGCCCAGGTCTGAGCTGAGTACCATTCTTGCTTTTCCTTTTACGAAGATTGTACTGGGCAGAGATAAGGGCGGGGCATTCTCCTTGAGCCAGGGGCTAGAGCTAAAGGGAATCAAAGATTCTCAGAATTAGCTCTTCCTTAGGCTTCAAAGTACATGGAATAAGAATGTTTGTGCTCATATTGACCAACACAGAAGAATAGGCAGGAATTTAGGAGGAAAACCTAGCAATGAACAGAATGTACAATTAGCTTGAGCATTTCCAGTTAAAACTAATAAACCTAACTGTAGAAGTTGGTGTATCCAGTTAAGATGATGCCCTGCAAATGAGTCTAACATAATAACAGCTATTTTTTTTTTTAAAGATTTTATTTATTCATGAGACACACACATAGAGAGAGGCAGAGACACAGGCAGAGGGAAAAGCAGGCTCCAGGCAGGGAGCCCGATGTGGGACTCGATCCCGGGACTCCAGAATCACGCCCCGAGCTGAAGGCAGGCACCAACCGCTGAACCACCCAGGCGTTCCAGTTATCATTTATTAAGTATATACTCTGTGCCAGACACTATGTTGGGTGTTTTATAAGTATTACTCTAATCCTCGGAAGCATCTTATGCAGGATTATTTCTGTTTTGCAGATGGGAAGATGGAGGCCTAACAAGGTTGGATAACCTGTTCATGTCACATAACTACCAAATGTTAAGAGGATTCAAACAAAGGTGGCTATTTCCATTGTACCACCAGACAAAGAAGTCTTCTAGTTACCTATTTTCAATCTACACAAGTTATTTTCAAATTGGAATGTGGTTTGATCTTGATTATTGAAATGACTTTAGATTTTCAATGACCACAAATCCAAAATAATACTACTATCTAGTAATAATACAGTCTCCTCTCAATTTTTCTTATGCCACACTCACCTTGCCCCCTATCCGGACCTGAGCCTGAAGTTTGGCTAACTTTTCTTGATTCATGCTGTTGGTAAATCTAGGGGGGGAAAAATAGATTTGTTAAAGTCACTGTTTTACCAAAATAAAATAACTGTTTATGCAACAGTACCTTCTGGTTCACTAGGCTTGCAATATGCATCACCACCATGATATCAATACTCTCTCTATATTCTTAATAAATATTAATAACTTGTTCTGGCTTCATAAACCAGATATTAAGAGAACCAAAATTAAATAGGACCACCAGGGTGTCTAATATACAAACAGAAAATAGAAAGGGACTCCAAGTTACCTATTTGAAGATCCTTCCTTAAAAACAAAATTCAATTCTTTAGCATTCAGCAAAACCTACCCAGTTATAAAATCTCTAGACAAAGCCAGTTTTCTTACCCCAGAGATTTTTACAGTAGACAGCATTTACCAAATATTATTAGCACAACCTTAAGTAGACTTTTTCTCCCAAATCATAAATGAACCATAAATAACTTTGTAACCATAAACAGAAACCACCCACCAAAAGCCAAAGAAAAAATTCAACAAAGGCTCTCTAGCTGTCAAGATATGAGGTAGCATATCTTCAAGGTCAGATGGTATGTTAATAACAGGAAAAGAGAGCCAGATTTTCAGACATTCAGCAGTTTAGCAACCCTTTCCACAGAGTTCATTCAATACCTTGCACTGATATAGTATGTCACACTTGTCAAGATATTCTTGCATACATGGTAAAATGCCTCCTTGCACAATTTGATAAAAACATCTCTACTACTTTACTTCTAAATTTTTGTGTGTCTTTAGGGGCAAGGATATTCTTAAAAATAAACTTTTTTAAGGCTAATTTTGATTTTGGAAATTCAAAGAAAATTGTAAAATCATAAATCCTAATCTGGTGATATTCCTATTAAAGAAAAAAGGTTCTAAAGTTTATAATGGGTTGTAACATTCCACACTGTATAAACACATAAAAGCCAAGGTTAAAAGCCTTGTTTTACTTGTTCTGTGGACCAACAGATCGTTAGTAAGATGTGAAAGAGGAAATAAAGGCTGTTATCAAACCTTTTCTGGCCAATTCTCTAATCTCTTTATAATTATCATTCACATGAAAAAGATGTCTTCATGTGAGAGATGAAAGAGAATCAAAGTTATATAAGCACTATTCTGTATTCTGATACTGCACTTTAGCACTAATCTGTATACACACACACACACACACACACATATATACACTTTAAGGCTAAATAAAGTCTAGTTCCCAAATAACATTCAGAATATAGGATTCCTCAATCTTTGCCCAGCATTGTATCACAATGCTCAAACAGCTAAAAACACTCCTTTACAGAAGGAATACAAAGCCAGGCTTAGGTGTGTGCCAGTCTCAACTCTGCCATAGACTTAAGTTTGCTGAGGCAAATCCCAATGTCTATACTCAGTATCCACAGAAAAGGACAAATATTCACTTTTTCCCAAAGGAACATGGCCATGATAATATAGAGAAGTAACAAAGAGCCTAAGGAACTTTCTACAAAAAAAGGGGCTAAGTGAAAATATTAGAACCAGACATAGGGTAAACTTTCTGGGACTTTTCTGCATTTTGAAATAACAATCTCCAAGAGAAGAGATCAAAGACAAGAGATTGAAGTCAAGATGAAGAGTCTTGACTTGTTTGAAAAAAAAAAAAAAAAAAAAGAAAGAAAGAAAAAAAAGAAAATTAACCGTTTATATCAATATGTAGATGAAAGAACAGATTCCATTCCATGTAATTAGTACAACAGAAAACTTCTTCCCAAGAATTATCCGAGAAAAAGCATTTTAGGGAAGTCGTAAACTCAAGGAGGCAGGGTAGGAAGAAAGTAGTCCTTTGTCTACTAGCAGGTTGGGGTGTGTGGAATTGAAGGAGAAAAGAGGATTGGATTTGGTGTTTGAGGGATGAAATGCCAAGCTTCAGAATGTGGACTAGACCTCAAAGATCACCTGGTTTCATTTCCTATTCCTCAAGCAACCTTCACTTCATTATATCCATTATTCCTGTCTTGTATGTGAAGCCATCTCAAATACCTGCAAGCAACAGGGTATAAATAAATCATAAACAAATCAAATAGTTCACCTCTCTCCTAATGGATTTGGAAATGAGGGTCCAAAAGGGAGAAGTCACTTCCTAAGAACATAAACGACTCAATTCTTCCTTGGGGATCCCAGGATGGTTCAGCCCTTTATTCAAGGACTCGAGAAAGGGGTAAATAATGAGGTTATAATCGATAGTTACTGAGTGCCTACGTTCCCAGCAATACGGCGGGCACTTTCACCTGTTTACATAGAGAGACAATCATTTCAACCTTTAGTCCCGACTTTTTATTATGTGGAGTTTCTCTAAGAGAGGCACAAGTTTTGGAAGCAGAAGGATCAAGGTTCTACCAATTAGGGCTTCAGAGAGGTAGTTTAGTTTCTGAACTTGTATTCCTTCTGGTCCGAAAAGCTTTACCACCACACGGTCTACAGCTCGCTTCGGGGTCAAAGGTCAGTACGAGGCGCAGGGTACGGCTCGCAGGAGACTCACGCGGGGAGCTATCGTTGCCCTCCCGAGGGGGCAGCAACTTGTGGTGCAGGACGTGGGCACGGAGGCGGACGCCGCCATTCACCAGCCGGGGGCCGGGGCGCGCGCGGCCAGTCCAGCTCCCGACCGCCCACTACGCGTCGGCAGCGTGGCGGGGCCCTCGAGGCGGCCGGGTTGCGCGCAGGGAAGCGCAACCGTAAACAAACACTGCCATCGGGAGGGGAAGGCGCAGCGACGGCTTCAGTCCCAAGCGCCTGGGGGAAGGGGCCGCTGACCTCAGTCTCCCTAGCAGGAGAGTGGGAGGATCAAGGAGATGACAAAAGAGGCTGTCGTCACAGCATTGTTGTTGTGAATAAAGAAGAGGAACAAGAGAGAGGCGAGAGACCCCCGCTCCTGGGGCAAAATCCGGGCGGCAGCAGCGCGGGCCCGCTCGCCCCACAGGGGCGGTGCTGCTGGGGACCTTCCCTCAGGTGCCGACCCCCAGCTGCGCCGCCGGTAACCGACAATCCCAACCAGCCGCCTCCGCCCCCACTCGGCTGCCGCGGCGGAAGTGGCAGCCCGAGTGGTTGGCGGGTGTCGGAAGAAGAGGGCGGGGGGAGACCGTGCGCAGCGGCCTATGGCCGTGGAGTGGCGGGACCGCCGGGGGTCTCACCTGAAGCAGGGAGGGTCCTCCAACAACAGCACGCGGCAAGAGCAAGATGGCTGCCTCAGTCGAGACAGAGAAAGACGACGGCAGGAGCGACGGCGGGAGCGGGGCCCACGTGACACGCCCGGCTCCGCCTCCCTCTCTCACCGGGGCAGCCTATCCCGGGGAGCGCAGACAGGGACTACACAACCCAGGCTGCTCTGCGACTCCCACTAGAAGCGCGGCAGGCGCAGGTGGCCGCACTGCATTCTGGAGCTTGCAGTCCCCCTTCCATTCCATTGTGTCGGTGCCTACAGATTGGTAGGGATCCCAACGGAAGAGAAGTGTACGTTTTTGTTTGGGTGTGTACTTTATCGCAGGGCTTCCACTGAGCATTAACTCCGCACTGTTGAACTCAACTAGTGCGGACTCACTAGTATGAAGACTCAACTAGTCTCCACTCAGGGAGGAGACGGGAAATTTTGACCTGTTGGTCGTGTAAAAAAAAAAAAACAATTGAGAAGGAAATAGTCAACCCACAAAGTTTAAGCACGACAAAACAATTAGGTTTGACTAGATGAAACTTAACGCTCTAAATGCCTGCAGTGACTTTCGTCCTGGTTCCATGAAGAGCTAGGTCGGTTTTGCAATAATCCGAAGTTTGGTTTTCCCGGAGCTTGCACCAGTTCGTTGCATCACCCGTGAGTGATGCGACCGCGGGGAAAAATAAGGTCCAGCGCTGCTTCTCCAGCAGAAGAGGGCATTCTTGCAAGGCACGAGACCACGCGCTGCAGAACAGACTTGCCAGCTCTCCTCCTGGCCCGGGCAGGAATTGAAGAATGAAATCCGGTCGTCTACGTTTTTTATTTGCGGAGCAGGAAAGGGGAGGCCAATGGGCAACGCGCTCACTGTTCGGAGCGGCTGACCCCACCGATCAGTGATCTGCGTTGTGAGTGTTCAGGGCCGCGGTTCTTGGGTGTGGGGCCGCTCGCAGGCAGCCGCCCCGCCCCGGCCGTCCCCGCCGCCGCCCCCGCCCTCTCGCCCGGCCGCCGGAGAGCCCCCCTCCTCCCCCACCGAGCTGCGTGATCTGCACCTTTAAACTTACCCGTGTCACGCGGACCCCGGAGGCCCCACCCACATCCGTCCCACATCACTTCCTCAGGGTCACGGAGCTAGAAACTCTGGGGCGGGAGGGGTGCGGCTGAGCCGCGCTCGGGGAGGCGCGGGCCTTGGCGGGGACGCGGCCCCGCGCACTGTCGCCATGGAGCTGCGGCCTCACCTCGGGGCCACCTGTGCGCTGGGCTTCGGTCTCCTGCTGCTCGTCACCTCTTCTGATGGACACATCGGGCTCGGAAAGGGTCAGACCAACTTCCTGTCTTAACCTTTACTCACCCTGGGCCCGGCCCGCCCAACCCCCGACTTGTGCTCACACGGCCCTGCGCCCCTTCTGTCTCCGAGGCCACGCCGGGTTTTTTTCTTCCTCCTTAACCGCTCCTGGATTTTGAGGATTTTTCGGGGTTAGGGAGTAGCGGGTCCGGGGAACGTTGAGATGGGGAAGTTGTGCTTGAGGCCTCCCTAAATTCTTGGGTTGGGAGTAAGGAATGGCCCTTAAATCAGGGAAAGCATGTCTAAGAGTCCAGCATCGGTGCTTAGCACTGGTAAGGTCCTTAGGAACAGTCAGTCCCCTTCCCTGCTGGGCGGCATAGGGCCTCTGGAACCTGCATATGCAGAGATCCTCTCCCTGGTTTTACATCACCCTTCTCACTTCTTCTCCGAAGAGTCGGGCATTGCCCCCTCCGTGCCTTAGGGAGAATAGGACCTGCATTCCAGGAAGGCATGACTGGTATATAAAGAAAGGCCAGGAAGGATAGAGGGCCTGATGTTAGAGGATCACCAGCGAGTTGTCCTTGGTGTGCTTCAGACAAATGTGTCTGAAGAAACTGAACTTTTTTGGGGACTGAGGGGACAGTGGTTATGAATGGGGGATAGGAGATGTGACCCCCTTCTCCATCCCTTTACCTACACCTTCTTTGGAACTTGGGGTTTATGCTTTTCTAAGTGGAAGAGTGGTAGCATGGATTCCCCTTTCCTTCCATTTTTTGTACTGACCTTACTGGATAGAATGATTCTGATACAGTCCTGTTTTATTATTTATTTATTTATTTTTTTTTTTTATGATAGTCACAGAGAGAGAGAGAGAGGCAGAGACACAGGCAGAGGGAGAAGCAGGCTCCATGCACCGGGAGCCTGATGTGGGACTCGACCCCGGGTCTCCAGGATCACGCCCTGGGCCAAAGGCAGGCGCCAAACCGCTGTGCCACCCAGGGATCCCTACAGTCCTGTTTTAAATTCTGCTTTATCCTCCCTGTTTGCATACATATTGGTAGGTGATGAGTTGGGAGGACATTCAGTGTGCCTGAATGCAGTCACTCCTTCAGTAAATAATCAATTTTTGGTCCCCTGTCATATTCCAGGCCCTGCCCTAGGCACTAGGGATAAAACAGTGGACAGGACAGATAAGGTTCCTGCTCTCACAGAGTTTGTATTCAAGTCAGAGATACATGGACACATGAATAAGAACAAATTAGGAAGCAAGAAAATTTCAGCTAGAGAAGTGCTATGAAGGAAAGGAAACTGATGGAGTGGAATAGCTAGGGAGAATGAGGGATCTAGCATTACATGAGCCAGGAAGGTCAAAGAAGGTGGTATGTGGGTTTCCATCTCAGTGATGAAACTGCACAGTGGATTCTACTAGGCCAGAATGTTTTCAATACTGACAATCCCAGTTTGAAACAGATTACTGTATACTTAGCACAAAATTGTAAGTACCAAGGGAGACAGAATATGGTGTTAGGAGTGTGGGTATAGATCTGAGTTTGACTTTATTCTGCTGTTGACCAGCTGAGAGACTTAGGGCAAGTTGCTAAACCTCCCAAAGCTCAGTTCCTCATCTGCAAAATGGGCATAATAATAACTACCTTGGACACTCAACAAAAAATGTATTGTGTTCCAGTTACTGTTAGGCGTAGGCAGTACCTTGGAGTCACCTATTTAGTATCTTTATTCCTTGTTAGACGTAAACTATGTGTGGTTGTTTCAGTTGCCATTGCTGCATAATAAACCACCCCCCAATTTAGTGGTGTAAAGAAGTCATTTTATTATGCTCATGATTCTGAGGGTCAGGAATTCAAACAAGGCACAGTGGGGAAGGTAGATCCCTTGGTTCCATGTCTGGGGCCTCAGCTGAGCAAGTGGCTTCTCCATGGGATTTTTTTTTTTTTTCCATGGGCAAGGTGTGGGCTTCCTCACAGCATGACAGCTGGATTCTAAGAGTGCCTGCTCCAAGAGAACAAGGTGGAAGTGCATTGCATTTTTATCTAGCCTTACAAAGCATAGTATCACTTCCACTGCAAGGATATGTTCAAGGGGAAGGACCCCCATGGAAGCAACGTTGAGGGTCACTTTGTAAGAAAGCCCCAGTATGCCAGGACCATTTCTGTCTCATTTATGCTTAGGAATATTTGTTGGAAGAAGAAATGAATGAGACACCTGATCATTGAGATCCCTGTCTTTTCAGCTTATAGTCTGAAGACTGTCAAGACAAGTAGGCAAGCAGTTGCAGACACTAGCATCTTCACTGTGGGCAGGAGGTTCTAGGAGGGCCATCCTGAGGAAGGAGGTCTGTGTTGTGAGGATTCAGTGGAAAAATGAAAGGCACTTAATATTGTGTTGGAAACTTAGAAAGCTAAATTTAGTTAATATTTATTATTATGGCCTCCCAAGGAGGAATATTTAATTGTTCCTGAAAGGAATTAATAATGTTTCAAACTTTTGTTTTTTGTGTCTCTTGGGTATGGATTCTTGGGAAATAAATTAGAGCCCATGTACCCAAAATGTGCTACCTGAAGCAGTGGTTCCTGAAAATTCTGATGAGTTAAGATTTCTTCCCAAATGTTTCCAGGAGATGGTCTGTTGGTTTATATGGAGGAGAGACTGAATGACCGTACTGTTTTCTTTTTTTTTTTTATTATATAACTTTATTATTTATTATTTATTATTATTATATAACTTTTTATTATTATTATTCATTTATGATAGTCACACACACAGAGAGAGAGAGGCAGAGAGAGAAGCAGGCTCCATGCACCGGGAGCCCGACGTGGGACTCGATCCCTGGTCTCCAGGATCGCGCCCTGGGCCAAAGGCAGGCGCTAAACCGCTGCGCCACCCAGGGATCCATGTTTTCATTAAGAACGGAAGTATGATGGTGTGTTGTGAGCACTGGATGAATCAGGAGGCTGGGATTTAATGCTAGTCAGACCATGTAGCCAGCTCTGGTCTTCCCTGGGGACTCCTTATTGAATGAGAGTGTTGAACTAGAGATAATTCCTGAGAGTCCTTTCAAATCTAACATTATGGTGTTCTAGAATATATTTGACTCTTGAGCAACATAAGGGCAGGGCTGCTGATTCCCCCACACTCCATAGTCAAAAAATCAACATATAACTCCTCCAGAACTTTACTGATTGATCAGAAGCCTTACCAATAACATAGTCAAGATATTTTTTATGTTATATGTATTATATACTGTTTTATATCATAAAGTAAACCAGAGGAAAAAAGTTAAAATCATAAGGAAGAGAAAATACATTCATGGTACTGTATTATAAAAAATCCACATATAAGTAGATTCTTGCGGTTCAAACCCATGTTGTTCAAGGGTCAACTATAATTTTTGTCGTTCTCTGTGTCCTAAAAATTTGGAATATATCACCTGTGGGGAGGATTGTAATGACTAATGTTTTATGTACATTTATTATATTTCAGGCACTGTTGCGTGCATTTTTCATGTATTGACTGGTTTGGTCCTCATGATAACCCTCTAAGATGGGTAATATTTTTTCTCATAATCCCCATTTCACAAACGAACAACCCAAAATGGGGGCCCTCTGAACCCTAAATGGGGCAAGGGAGTCAGCTGGTAAATGGGTACAAACCCCAGAGGCCACGCTTGTAAGCCATGTACCACTCCTGCCTCAGAGTGCAGGAACTCCAGGAGAGCCTTTCCAGGAGAAATGGGAAGGCTCTTAATGGTTCTTGTGCTCTCCCTCCTGAAACAGAAATGGAGGACTTTGTCAAGTCTCTGGAATAAAAACTTAGCACTGACACATATGAAGGGTTTACCTTCCACGCTATGCCCCTTCACAATAGTCCTGTGGGGTCGATATTTTGTTAGTCATATTATGCATTTGTGAAAGCAGAGGACGGAGCTAGGATTCCAACCCGGGGCTGTTCCACTGCAGTTGGACTCTACTCCCTCAGCCACAGTGTTTTTCTACCTCTCAGGTACCGTGTTGCTTGTTTTAGAGGCTTGGCTACAGCTCTGACACCTGACCCTTTATTTCGTCAGCCCGGGAGGGTGTGTAATACTTTTCTGATATCTCCCACTTCGTTCATGAAAACAATTTTAAGATGAAGGCCTTGGAAATTCTGATATAAATGCCGTGTTTAGAAAGGGTCCCTTCCCCTCCTCGCCCGTTAAAGGTGATGTTTTAGGGAAAGGGCAGCTGGATGTGGGCGCCTTCAGCTCACCTTGCAAGTAGTGGCCTACGTGAAGTGGCTGTGCCTGTGCCACGTCAGGAACTGGACTGTCATCCCGTGCTCCACGTTGGCACGCGTGAACGCGTGCGTGGTGTCAGGGAAGCGGGTGGTTTTAGTGACAAGGTTAACCCTGTACACTTTCAAGTTATTTTTGAAGGAAAGCAAAAGCACCCAGTTTTCCAGATCTGAAGTCAGTGTTTTCATTCTGCTTTGGTGAGGCCATATTCCTTCATTGTTTGTTCACTCAGTCTTTGCTAGACAGGCAGTAGAGCACGTGGCTACTGCCTGGAGTCTCCACCTGGCTCTGCCACTTACTGGCGGTGAAACCTTGGGCAAGCTGCTTAACTTCAGCTTCCATATCTGTAAAATGGGGATACTTAGAGTTTCCATGTGAAAGCATGGAAAACAGTACTTGGCACATAGTGAATGCAATATGGATTAGTCATTATTAATATTGTTGTTACCATTGCATTATTGTGATTATCACAAAGTAAGCATTTAAAAAATGATAGTAGTGATTACTACTATTATGAAAAATTCCAATGTAATTTTTATTTTTTCAAGATTTTATTTTTAAGTGATCTCTACACCCAATGTGGGGCTCAAACTTACAACCCCATGATCAAGAGTTGCATGTTTTACTGGCTGAGCCAGGGAAGTGACCCTTTGATGTACTTTCTTTTTAAAAAAAACTATTTGTTAGAGAGAGGACATGCACAAGTGGGGAGAAGGGCGGAAGGAGAGGGAGAATCAGGCTCCCCACAGAGCGTGGAGCCTGATGCAGGGCTCAATTCCAGGACCCTGAGATCATGATGTGAGCCTAAGGCAGACGTTTAACTGACTGAGCCACCCAGGTGCCCCTCCAATGTACTTTTTAATATGAATTTCCAAAGAAGTTTTGTACATGTAGTGAATTGTTTCAAATTATGCTGTCGAGTATTTTCTTGTTCATATTTTATCTCCATTATTGATTGGGAAGTTGACATTCTAGTTCTATTCTTTTGGTGGTTACTTTTGAAATTTTATTTGCGTACTTACAAAATGTAACATTAATACCCTAACCCTCTAATGGTAAGAGGTTCTTAGAGCATTTCAACTTCAGTCACCTCCTCTTTACTTATTAGCAATTGTTCAGTGCTTTAGTTTTGTTTTGGTTTTTTTTAACTCTACAAATTGAGCATTAACATTTTTTTGTACAGAAAATATTTAGATTTATCTACATGTTTGTCAGTTTCTTTGCTCACTATTCCTTGTATCAGGTCTTCTGGAATCATTTTCTTCCTGAAATGCGCCTGTTTTTTATTCTTTTAGTCTCTTTGGTTCTTCTCTCCTAGAGGATTATTTCATACCCTTTGTCTTGGGAAGTATTTCCCAATACTTCCTCCACAGTCTTTGCTCTCAGCTGGTGACCATGCTTGCTATTTAATAGGAGACAAAAAAAAAAAAAAAAAAAGGAGACAGAAGCAGTTGGAAGAGGACTTTCAAAAATTGTCATCGCTACATCTACCCACCTTCTAGTACTAGCGTCCATATATTCTTCCTCCCCTGTCTGCTGGATAAACTATCTGTGCTCCTAGCAAAAGCTGATCCCCCTATTTGAGTAGTAACTCTCATTTTCTTTCACCTGTTCAAGATATTATTGACTGTTCCTTCCTGTATCAATTGTCCTACCTTTATTATGTCATTTTTCTTTTTTTTTTTAAGACTTTATTCATGAGAGACACACAGAGAGAGAAAGAGAGAGAGAGAGAGAAGCAGAGACATAGGCAGAGAGAGAAGCAGGCTCCATGCAGGGAGCCCGAGCTGGGACTCGATTCCGGGGCTGCAGGATCAGGCCCTAGGCCAAAGGCAGGCATCAAACCACTGAGCCACCCAGGGGATCCCCTTATGTCATTTTTCTATCAGCTTTCAACAGCCCTATTTTTTCCTCTATATTTAATAAAAACCCTTCCTCTCCTCACTGTTCCCTCTGGTAGTTGCCAGCAAAATTCTGTGCAAGAGTTGTGGGCACTCCTCTAATTCTTCCCCTGGGCTACATTGATCTTGCTCTAAATCATGCTTTTATCCCACTCTACTAATCGAAACAGGTCTTGTCAAGGTCAGCATTATTCTCCACTTGCTAAACATTGTGATGATTTCTGATTTAACAGGAGCATCCGTTAAATCAGAAGTTGATTCATTCAAGTTGATCATCCTTCTTGAAATATCTTGGAAACACTTGGATTCCAGGGCTCCATCCATGGTTAGCTTTCTGCCGATCTCACTACCAGTTCCTTGTCTTGTCCTGTTGGTTCTTCTTGAACCTGACGTGGGAGTGCTCCAGGGCTATTAGACTCCGTCTCCATCTACACTCACTCCTTGGTGATCTTATTCAGTCTTAGGGCTTAACTAACATCCACATTCTGATAACTTTCCCTTGAATTTCAGCCTCAGACATTCAGTTGCCTCTTCAGCATCTCTACTTGGGTGTCTAGTAAGCATCTCAAAATGAACATATCCAAATCTGAACTCTTTATTTTTTTTTTAAAGATTTTATTTATTTGAGAGATAGTCTCAAAGCACAAGTTGGCGGTGGGGGCAGAGGCAGAGGGAGAAGCAGACTCTGCTTTGCATGGAGTCAACACACTGGGGTTGATCCAGGACCCTGAGATCATGACCTGAGCCGAAAGCAGTCACTTAACCAACTGAGCCACCCAGGTGCCCTTAAGCTCTTAACGTTTCTTTCCAAAATTCACTCTAACTCTCTCTCTCCCAATTCTGTTCATGGCAATTCCATTCTTCCAGTTGCCAAAGCCAAAACCTTACAGTTGTCCTTAACTCTCTCACCCCTTATCCATAGCAAAATCCTTTTGACTTTGCCTTCAAAATATATCCATCCAGACTCCTATCGTATCTCACACTCGTTACCATCTCAGCTGGCCCAAACCATTATCATCGTTTGCCTGGATTATTGCAATATCCACTTTACTAGTCTCATTTACTTTTGCTTTCCCCATCTATATTATTTTACTGGTGCTACAGTAACAAAGTACTACAGACTGTGGCTTAAACAGCAGAAATTTGTCTCACAGTCCTGGAGGGTAGAAGTATGAAATCAACAGGATGGGCTCCCTCTGAATAGTGAGGGATGGATCTGTGTTAGGCCTCTCTCCTTGTAGATGCTCTCCCTGTGTGCATATCTGTGTCCACGTTTTCCTTTTTTATATAGAGACCAGTCACACTGAGTTAGGGCCCACCCTGATGACCTCATTTCAACTTGATAACCTCTGTAAAGACCCTATTTCCAAATAAGATCACAGTCCTGGGGGTTAGGACTTCAATGTCCCTTTCTTATGAGATTCAATTCAATTCATAACACCCCACAATGGTCTGTTTTCAGCATAGAAGTTGAAATAATCCTAGACCACATCATGTTACTACTCTGCTCAAAACCCAAGAGCTTAGTAAAAGCTA
This sequence comes from Vulpes vulpes, assembly GCF_048418805.1. Taxonomy (NCBI): domain Eukaryota; kingdom Metazoa; phylum Chordata; class Mammalia; order Carnivora; family Canidae; genus Vulpes; species Vulpes vulpes. The sequence goes on from NC_132789.1 coordinate 47,141,683, forward strand.
GAGTCTTTACAGTGGTTTATGGGCTGGGCATTGTCTGCTCCCTCCTTTGCCTCTTTATTCTTCCTCCTTCTACTTCGAGGGACACCATTGTTTAGTGAATAAAAGCAAGGAATCTGGACCTTGCCTGCCTAGGTTCAGATCCCAGCTCTGATACTCACTAGTGATAAAGAATTTGGTAAAGTTACTTAACACTTTGTGTCTCGGTTTTCTGATCTGTAAAATGGGATTCATAAGAGTACCTACCTCTAGGGTTATTATGAGGATCAATATTTGTAAAGTACTTAGAATAGTGCCTCCTTGCATATTATATTAATAGGAAATACTTGTAGCAATTCTCCAATCCCAGATGCTGTTTGGAGTTCTTTAATGTATTCATTTTCCCAGTCCTCACAGCAATCCTAAAAGATAGACACTGTTGTTATCCTCAGTTATCCACAGCTGAGGAAATTGAGGGTAAGTAATTTGCCCAAAGTCATGCAGCTAGTAAGCTGCAGCGCTAGGATTCAATCCAGGGAGTCTAGGTCCAGTTTATGCTCTTAATCGCTACCTATGTTTATGCTCTTGACCACTAATACTATGTAATGAATGTCTGTTTATTGAAATAATAGTTAATTGTGAATACTAGATGGTGGAAAAATACCTTAGTTTTTCTAAAACTCTCTGTTTTGCCCTTGTTTTTGATAGTTTTGCTAGGCACATAATTCTAAGTTTAGAGATACTTTCTTTTCAGTATTTTGAAGTTGATACTCTGTTTTCTTCTGATTTCTAGTTTGCTCCTGTCGATTTTTTAAAATCTTTTGTAGGAGATATGTTGTCTTTGGGATCCCTGGGTGGCGCAGTGGTTTGGTGCCTGCCTTTGGCCCGGGGCGCGATCCTGGAGACCCAGGATCGAATCCCACATCGGGCTCCCGGTGCATGGAGCCTGCTTCTCCCTCTGCCTGTGTCTCTGCCTTTCTCTCTCTCTCTCTCTCTGTGACTATCATAAATAAATAAAAATTTTTAAAAAATTTAAAAAAAAGATATGTTGTATTTGAACTGATTTTAAGGTCTTAATATTTTTGTGGTTCTGCAGTTTCACTACAGTTTAAATGTGTGTATTTTGATTTCATAATTTGTCCCAGTTACATTGTGCTTCATATATCTGCAAATTCATGTTTTATCTCAGTTCTTGAAAATTCTCAGCTATTTTTTTCTTTTTAAAAGATGCAAATGTATTTTAAGTGGGTAATACACTAACATGGTTTAATATTTCAAAAGGTATTTTTCCTTCCACTTTTGTTCCCCAGTCAACCAGCGTCCACCCTAGTGATATTATTTTTTTCAGATGTCCTTTTCTTTCATCTTTTCATTCTGAAACTACAATTTAAAAAAAGATTTACTTTTTAAAAAGATTTTATTTATTCATTTGAGACAGAATATGAAAGAGAGGGAGAAGCAGATTCCCTGCTGAGCAGGGAGCCTGATGCAGGGATTGATCCTAGGACCTGAGATCATGACCAAAGCAGGAGGCAGCTTCCCACCCAACTGAGCCACCCAGGTGCCTCCATTTATTGAGGGAGGGAACAAGTGGAGCCAGTGGGTGGAGCAGAGGGGAGGGAGGGAGAGAGAATCTCAAGAAGACTCTATTGAGCATGGAGCTTGATGTAGGGCTTGATTTCACAACCCTGAGATCATGACCTGAGCCAAATTCAAGAGTCTGACACTCAACTGACTGAGCCACTGAGGTGCCCCTGAAACTCCCAATTTTTTAATACTAGTTTTCTTGATCTGCTCAATATCTCTTGGCCTCTCCTTCACATTTTCTTTTTTTTTTTTTTTTAAGATTTTATTTATTTATTCACGAGAGAGAGAGAGAGAGAGAGAGAGAGAGAGAGAGACAGGCAGAGGGAGAAGCAGGCTCCAAGCAGGGAGCCTGATGTGGGATTCGATCCTGGATCCCAGGATCATGCCCTGAGCCAAAGGCAGATGCTCAACCGCTGAGCCACTCAGGCATCCCTCTCCTTCACATTTTCTATTGTCCTTATCTCTCTATGCTGCAGTCTGGATAACTTCTAATTTTTCTCCCCACCTGTCTCTAATTTGCTGTTTTAACCTATCCATTGAATTTTTTTATTTTTAAAATTTTAAAGTTATTATATATATTATTTATTTTTAAGATATTATTATTCATGAGAGACAGAGAGAGAGAGAGAGAGAGAGAGGCAGAGACACAGGCAGAGGGAGAAGCAGCCTCCATGCAGGGAGCCCCATGTGGGACTTGATCCTGGGTCTCCAGGATCATGCCGTGGGCTGAAGGTGGCGCTAAACCGCTGAGCCACCTGGGCCTATATTTATATTTATACATATATACATGTCTATATCTATCTACCTATCTATCTACACACACACACACACACACATATTTTACTAATCTCTACACCCAGCATGGGACTTGAACTCACAACCTGGAGATCAAGAATTGCTCACTCTTGCACCCGAGCCAGCCAGGTACCCCTCCAATGTATTTTGTTTTTTGAGCAGTGTAAGGTCTATAGAAAAGTTGAGCTGAAAAATGAGTGCCCATGTAAGTCCTCACTTTTCCCACTCTAGGGGTTTGGTTTTCTCTATTAACATTTTGCATTAATTTTGGCACATTTGTTACAATTGATGAGCCAGTATTGATACATTATTATTAACTAAAGTCCCTGGTTTACATTAGGGTTCACCTTCTATGGATTTTGACAAATATATAATGAGATATATATGAATTTGCTAGGGCTGCCATAACAAATTCTACAGACATGGTTAAACAAAAATTTATTTTCTCAGGTTCTAGAGGCTAGAAGTTCAAGGTCAGTGGTTGGCAGGATTGGTTTCTACGCGTAGATGGCTGTCTTCTTTTTGTGTCTTCACATGGTCTTCCCTTTATATGTGTCTATGTCCTAATCTCTTTTTAGAAGGACACCAGCTATAATGGATTAGGGCCCACACTAATGACCTCATTTCAATTTAATTATCTCTTTAAAGATCCTGTCTCCAAGTACAATCATATTCTGAGGTATTGTGGTTTAGGACTTCAGCCTATCAGTTTGGTGAGGTAGACACAGTTTAGCCTGTAATAACATATATCTGCCCTTACAGAATCATACAGAATAATTTCACTGCTATGAACATTCTGTGTTCCATCTACTCATCCGACCCTCCCTTATGAACCCCTGGCAACCACTGATCTTTTTACAATCTCATACTTTTGCCTTTTCATGAGTGTCATGTAGTTGGAATCATTTATTATGTAGCCTTTTCAGATTGGCATCATTCACTTTGAAATATGCATTTAAGGTTCCTCCATGTATTTTTGTGGCTTTATAGCTCATTTCTTTTTATCACTGAATATCCATTGATTTTTTTATTTCAGTAATTCAAAAAAACTTTTTTTTTATATTTTAGAGAGAGAGAGAAAGAGAGAGAATGAAGCAGGGAGGGGGCAGAGGGAGAGGGAGAAAGAGAATCCTAGGCACAAGCCCAGCACAGAGCTTGATCTCATGATCCTGTGATCATGACCTGAGCTGAAATCAAGAGTCAGACACTTAACCAACTGAGCCACTAAGCACCCCAACAATTTTTTGAAAGTAGACTCCATGCCTAATGTGGGGTTTGAACTCACAACCTTGAGAACAAAGATCAAATGCTCTACTGACTTAGCCAGCCAGGTACTCATATATTTTTAATTTCTAAAAGTCCTGCAAGTGCCTTTATAGATTTGCCTATTTATTTTGCATATTGCATTCCCATTTTTGTGATCCCCTGTGTTACTTCTTTAAACATTCATACATAGTTATTTTGTATCCAATGGCTGATAATTTTAATACCTGAAATCCTCAGGGGTCTAAATCTATCTGTTGCTTCTGCTGAATCTTACTTGTGGTAGCTTGTTTTCTTACGTGTTTGGGGCTCTAGGATTGTAAACTCATAATTGTTGTTCATCTTTGGCTATTCTGGAGGCCTAAAGAAGGGAGTACTTTACTCCAGACAGGTTTGGTATTTGATTTGCCTAGAAACCTGGGGGTATTACCACTTTAATCTTTTTTGAATTGGTTTAATATTGAGTCTCAGATTTATCTTCTCCATTTTGCTCTATTGTAATGAACATTTGCTTTCAGGTGAGCCTTCCCTTTTGCCTGTTGTTCACTATTCTTCATCTGGTTTTAGCTTACTTTGGATTTGTGTTTATTACTGTGAGCCCAGTGAGTATATTTTGAAAGTCCATTTTATCTAGGATTTTATTGTTTTGTAGGTGGATATCCCTCCAGACTGTCTAGTTAGGCATCTCACCAAAGCAGGGTTCAGTTGCCTGAGTTTAGGTATTGAAAGGTAGAATGATGGTGATCAGTCATATTAGGCACCTTCTAGTTGTTCCAGTTTCACTCTCACTTAATCATTGACTCTTCAGGATTAGACTTTGGGCGCTTGGCAAATGACACATTTTCTCTTGGCTAGCAGCCCATGCTGTTGGGAATGAAAAGTGATGATGATTAGTTTGGATACTGCCTCCATGTGCTAATCTGAATGATCTGTTTATTCCCCTGTGGTAACAATGATGAAAATTTTAATTTACTTCTGGGAAAGAAGGACCTGAAAAATAGTGTAATAACCGAGGGGTCATAAAATTGAAGTTTAAATCCCGGCTTGGCTATTTACCAGCAATGTGACCTGCTCCAGGTTGTGTAACTCCTCTGAGCCTTTGAAATCTCAGCTGTAAAGAAGAACAAACAAAGCTGCTATATACTGATCATTTATAAAATGTTAAGCAGTTTGCTAAGTTAATAACTATAGTATTTCTTATGTAATATTCAGTAACAATCTTATGAGATGTAGCTATTGTTTTACTTATTTTACTGATGAGAAAACAGAAGTATAGGGAAACATAAAAAGGGTTATTGTTCAGGCCAAATTTAAATGAGATAATGTGTAGTTAACATGAGCACATATAAGGTCACCAATAAATGACAGCATTATTATAATCACTCAACATTTTCCAGATATCAAATTAGGTCATTTACATGGTATGGCCTAAATAAGATTCATTTACACAAAAAATATTTTATGGAGCACTTACTATGACCATGTGTAGTGCTCAACGCTGGGGAAACAGGAGGAAATAAGACAGATATGATCTCAGCTCTTAGAGAATTCCCTTTAGAGTGAGGGAGACAGGCACATAAACATTTACAATTCAGCCTGGGAACTGATGGGGCAAGAATGGGGTGCTTTGGGAGTCAGGGAAAAAATTTTTTTTAAGATTTTATTGGGAGAGACAGAGCAAGCAAGCCTGAGCAGGAGGAAGGCAGAGAAAGAAGCCGACTTTCTACTGAGCAAGGAGCCCTATGTTGGGCTCAGTCCCAGGACCTTGAGATCATGACCTGAGCTGAGCTGAAGTCAGATGCTTAACCAACTGATCCCACCCAGGTGCCCGGGAGTAAGGGAGATTTACCAGAAGTAATGATGCGCTCTAGGTTTGTACTTGAAGAATGAATTGGAAGCAAGGGTGGAAGGAAAGACAGAGGAGGCGGCAAGCTTAAGGAAATGAAAGTAGTTTTTGTATCTGGGATTTTAGAAAAAGTGTGGACAGTAAGCCTGGGGAGATGGGCAGATGCCATATTCTGAAAGGCTGTGTAAGGCCTTCTATCAGAGTTTGACCTTTTTTTTTTAGATAATTGGAGAGCCTCTGAAAGGTTTTTACCCAGCAGAGGTGTGATTTTAAAAGATCACTCTGGCAGAAGTGTGGGGAATGACTAGCTTTATTTATTTTTTAAGATTTTATTTATTTAGTCATGAGAGACACAGAGAGAGAGAGAGAGAGAGAGGCAGAGACCTAGGCAGAGGGAGAAGCAGACTCCCTGTGGGGACCCTGATGCAGGACTCGATCCCAGAATCCTGGGATCACCACCTGAGCCAAAGGCAGACACTCAACCATTGAGCTGCCCAGATGTCCCAAGAGTAGCTTTAAATACTTTTATGTCATTTAATCTTTACACCAACACTTGGAGGTAGTTATTATTATCTTGATTTTAAAGATGAAGAAATTGAGACTTGGAGAATTTACTGTATTCACACATTTAATAGGTAGTGGAGTCACTTACCCATATATGTCTGACTCTAAATCTATGTTGCTGTATTGTCTTCAACTAGTAATGATTTGCATGACCTAATTTATGTTTACTCTGTAGAAAATTCTCATTCATTCTTATAGTATTATTTGCATACTCAGTGTTAGTTTACAAAGCATTTCACAGCCATTATTTAATTTCCTTAAAAACTATGAATTAGGTGATGTTATCTCTGTTTTATAGATATAAAATAAAACTGAGGTTGACCTTCAGTTGAATGGTCCTATACACCTAGAAAGTTGTGGAGCTGTGACTTTAACACCATGCTCTTGACAGAGGAAAGCTTTTTTATGGATATCTTGTGAACATGCCACATTTCTTTTTGAGTCTTTGCTCGTTGTTCATGGGTGAATGTTTATAAGGCTCTTTTCTTCCAGGTTTTGGAGATCACATTCATTGGAGGACACTAGAAGATGGGAAGAAGGAAGCAGCTGCCAGGTACAAGATACGGTTTTAAGTTATTTATAGTGGAAGGAGTACCTGGCTGGCACAGTCAGGTAGATCATGCAATTCTTTTCTTTTTTTTTTTTTAAGATTTTATTTACTTATTCATGAGAGACACACACACAGAGAGGCAGAGACATAGGTAGAGGGAAAAGCAGGCTCTGTGCAGGGAGCCCGATGTGGGACTCAATCCCAGGACTCCAGGATCATGGCCTGGGCCGAAGGCAGCCTCTCAACCGCTGAGCCACCCAGGCATCCCAGAGCATGCAGTTCTTAATCTCAGTGTTGTGAGTTCAACCCCATGTTGGACCTAGAGATTTAAAAAAATACATTCAATAGGTTATTTATGCTAGTGAAACACTTTCCAGCCATCAGCTTAATATTACTTTCACATGAAAAGTTATGCCAGAGCCAGAATTGAGTAGTTGCCTGATGATAACAAAAAATACTACTACTAAGTGCTTATTATGCACCAGACATTGAATAATTTGAGTTAACTTATTTAATTCTCATAACTCTTTTGAGGTGGGTACTGCTGTTACCTTCATTTTAGAGATGAGAAAACTTAAGGCACAGAGCAGTTAAGTAACTTGCTTGAGATCACACAGCTAGTATGTGGTGGAGCCAAGATTCAAACCCAGGCACTCTGGCTTTGGAGCCTGCACTCAACCAGTAACCCACACTGCCTAACAGTCTCAAGGTGAATAGTGTTAAGTTTCAGTTAGGTTTAGCCTATGCACTGATGCACATAGGTGATGCAAAGGAGGAAGAAAAGGCAGAGCAGGGGAGGGAAGGCTAACCACAGATCTAAGTGCTTTACATGCATTCATTTATTTAATCCTTATAACCTATGGGGTTGGTTCAGCCTGTGGAATAAGAACTGTTACTATTTTACACAAGAGGAAAATGAGACACTGATTATTAAATAACTTGTCAATAGATTATACAGCTAGTAAGTGACACAACAAGTACTTGAATGTTTTATACTATATTGTACTGGAGAGATACAAAGACCTAGTATATGTGCATCTACTTTATATCCTTGCATAGCAGCACACTTCTGCACCTGCAAAATTACAGTTGACTTTCGAATAGTGCTAGGGGTGGTTAGGGATGCTCAAAATCTGCATGTAACTTTTGAGTCCACACGCTCAAAATCTGCATGTAACTTTTGAGTCCCCCAAAACCGAAAACTGGTAACATGAACAGTCAATTAACACATATTTTGTATGTTATATTTATTACATACTGTATTCTTACAACAGAGTAAGCTAAAGGAAATCATAAGGAAGAGAAAATACATTTACGGTACTATAAAAAAAAATCTGCATAATAAGTGTACCTGTGCAATCCAAACCCTTGTTTTTCAACTGCATAATGCTTGCTTTGGCTAGAACAGATCCTACAGCTTCATGGCACAAGGCTCACACATTCTGTAGAGCAGGGTTACCAGATTTAACAAATAAAAATAAGGACTCCCAGTTAAATTTGAATTTTGGGTAAACAAGGAGTAATTTTAAATATGCCCCATTCAGTATCTGAGAAATAGTAAAAACATTTTTTGTTGCTTATCTGAAATTCAAATTTAACTAGGCATCCTGTATTTAATCAGGCAACCTTACCAAGGAGAAACAAAAAATAAGTTTGAAGTTCTAAAGCAAATGACTACTCCTACATAAAGTTTTCAGTGAGTTTTGGGGGCACTTTGTTTTTTTCTTCCATACCTTTACATCCCAACCTACTCTATCCGTTGTAGGATGTCTGACTCTCCTTGTAGGTGCTTGATTTTTCCCGTTCAGACCCTTAACCTCCCTCGCGGGAACTGCCTGGTGTTCATTTCCGAATTCCCAATCGTGGAGAGGTTGAGTGATTGAAATGGTTATGGAGTTAACCGTTTCTGAGAGTCACTGGGTGTAAGGAATGGACGGAAACTAGCATTTGACCCCGGTCCTGTGCTGAATATGGTGCAGACTGTCTTGCAGTGTTTAAGCTCCTTCAGGCCCCATTATGGATAATGGCCGGACGTCGCCTTTGGCCACAGAGGGCTCCCATCCTTTTGAGGCCTCTTGACATAACTAACCCGTCGTTCTAGTTTCCATCACTTTCCTGAGCTAGCAGGTCCTGGGTCTCCTCGGAGCGAACTCGTGTTGCCATAGCAACAGCAGGTCCCGTGGACTCGGGTGGGGTCGGAAGTGCGTGGCCTTCCGGTTTGCGTCGGAGACGTCGGCCGCCCGGAAGTGACGCTCGGCGGCCGCGCACGGCCGCGCACGGCCGCGCCCCGCCGGGATGCCGCTCGTGGTGTTGTGCGGGCTGCCGTACAGCGGCAGGAGCCGGCGCGCGGAGGAGCTGCGCGGGGCGCTGGAGGCCGAGGGCCGCGCGGTTTGCGTGGTGGACGACGCGGCGGTGCTGGGCGCGGAGGACGCGACCGTGTACGGCGACTCCGCCCGGGAGAAGGCGCTGCGCGGCGCCCTGCGAGCCGCGGTGGAGCGGCGCCTGAGCCGCCGCGACGTGGTCATCCTGGACTCGCTTAACTACATCAAGGGCTTCCGCTACGAGCTCTACTGCCTCGCGCGGGCGGCGCGCACCCCACTCTGCTTGGTATATTGCGTGCGGCCGGGCAGTGTGAGCGCGGGGCCTCGGGCGGCGGCGGACCCTAGCCCGAATGGCGGTGCGGGTCAGAGGCCGCGCGCTGAGGACGGAGGGAGACCCCTGGCGGCGGGCGCCGCGGTCCGCAGGGAGCCCTGGGCCGCCGAGCCTCAGGAAGCGGAGCAGGAGACCGCGGCGCCCGCTCTCCCGGCTTTTGGGACTCTAGAATTCGAAGAATCTGCAAGGCTCGGGTCCATTGCGTCTTACCCCCCCGAGCTTATGGAAGCCCTGACGGTGCGCTTTGAGGCTCCAGACTCTCGGAACCGCTGGGACCGACCGCTGTTCACCTTGGTAGGCTTAGAGGCGCCGTTGCCCCTGGCCGAGATTCGGGCTGCCTTGTTTGAGAACCAGGCCCCCCCGCCCCATCAGTCTACACAGTCCCAGCCCCTTGCCTCCGGCAGCTTTTTGCACCAGTTGGATCAGGTCACGAGCCAGGTGTTGGCGGGACTGATGGAAGCGCAGAAGAGCGCGGTCCCTGGAGACCTGCTTAAGCTTCCTGGCACCACGGAGCACCTGCGGTTTACCCGGCCTTTGACCATGGCAGAACTGAGTCGCCTCCGCCGCCAGTTTATTTCCTACACCAAGATGCATCCCAACAATGAGAACCTGCCTCAGCTGGCCAACATGTTTCTGCAGTATCTGAGCCAGAGCCTGCACTAGGGGCGGGGGCGGGGGGCGGGGGGGGGCGTGGCTCCTTGTCTAACCTCCACTTCCCTAAGTTTCTTGATCGACTAATTTCAGTGTCTGCAGGGCATGTTGATGTGTGGTGGCAGAGCTGCTGTGATTGATTTACTCACACTTTCCTCTGTGGTAGGCCTTGTGTTTACAGCATAGATTGAAACTCAAGAAAAGAGAACTGGCTCGGAGGATCTTGGCAAATTTCCCCAGGGCACAGTCAGGTGAACAGAGTTTGTTTAGATTGGGTTCTGCTTGACGTAACAGACATGGATTTTCCCCATCTGAACTGTGGGAGCGCAGACTGGATGGATGAGTTGTCTTAAAACAGTTATGAACAAAACCTGAAGATGGCTCAGGTCTGCATCTGCACTGGCCTTTCTTTCATATCATAATTTTTTGAGTACTCTGCCTACTTTTTGCTAATCTGTCCCGGAGCCAAAGGTCACAGATATATCCACGGGTTTCTGTGCTTGGGAAGCTTTGGTTTTAGTGGAAGTGAAAGACAACTACTATTTCATCTAATAAAATCTTTTAGGAGAAGAAAGTTGGCTGGAATCTTTTTCACTTAATATAACTTAATGTTATTCATGTAATTTACTTAATATATGTGTATCTAAATGTTACATCACTATTATGCCTTTGACCAAAGTAGTGCTTTGGCAGTGCTTAGTGAGAGACTATATATTTTGCTCTAACTTAGGGCAATTAACACTTCTATAACTGTTGTGCTTCATTCTGTATTTCAAGGCAAGTATCACTGTAAGCTTCTTTAATTCTTTCATTTATTTCCTTAAATGGTGGGTACCTACCTTACCAGTACTTGTGATTTTCTTTTTTTTTTTTTTAATTTTAATTTTAATTTTTATTTATGATAGTCACAGAGAGAGAGAGAGGCAGAGACACAGGCAGAGGGAGAAGCAGGTTCCATGCACCGGGAGCCTGACGTGGGATTCGATCCCGGGTCTCCAGGATCGCGCCCTGGGCCAAAGGCAGGCACCAAACCGCTGCGCCACCCAGGGATCCCTCTTTTTTTTTTTTTTTTTAATTTCTTTTTATTGGAGTTCAATTTGCCAACATATAGCATAACACCCAGTGCTCATCCCATCAAATGCCCCCCTCAGTGCGCGTCACCCAGTCACCCCAACCCCCGCCCATCTCCTTTTACACCACCCCTTGTTCGTTTCCCAGAATTAGGAGTCTCTCGTGTTCTGTCTCCCTCACTGTTATTTCCCACTCATTTTCTCTCCTTTCCCCTTTATTCCCTTTCACTATTTTTTATATTCCCCAAATGAATGAGACCATATAATGTTTGTCTTTCTCTGATTGACTTATTTCACTCAGCATAATATCCTCCAGGTCCATCCATGTTGAAGCAAATGGTGGGTATTTGTCGTTTCTAATGGCTGAGTAATATTCCATTGTGTACATAGACCACATCTTCTTTATCCATTCATCTTTCAATGGACACCGAGACTCCTTCCACAGTTTGGCTGTTGTGGACGTTGCTGCTATAAACATTGGGGTGCAGGTGTCCCGGTATTTCACTGCATCTGTATCTTTGGGGTAAATCCCCAGCAAGCACTTGTGATTTTCAGAGATAAATTAGAGGTAGTCTTTGCCCATGAGAACTAATAGTTTGGTGAAAAATACACACATGTAGACATGATTATGGGATGAAAAGGGCTGGTGGTTGCAGGATGAAGACAGAATGCTTTGGAAACCCAGAGGAGGAAAGGACTAATTAGCTGTTTGAGAGAAGGTCGTTTTGGGAAAGCTTCACAGAGGGTGAACATTTGAACTGTCACTCAAACGGGTCAGCAAAGGGTCAAATAGTAAATATTTTAGGTTTTGTAGGCCATAAGGTCTCTTGCAGCTTATTAACTGTAGCACATTGTAGCACAAGAGCAGCCATATACAGTAAGTATGCAACAGTATATTTTAATGCTACACTGAAAGGTAAAGTATGTTTAATCTTAACATACCACAAGGTACTATTTTTTAATTTGTTTTCAACCATTTAAAAATGAAAAGGAATTTGTATCTTACAGCTCTACAGAAGCAGGTATTATGTTGAATCAGGTCTACAGACCCTAGTTTGCTGATGTCTGCTCTAGAAGGATAAATAGAAGTTTGCTTGGGAGAGAGGAGGGAGCAAGGCATTCTAAACTGCTCTGTAGGGATCCCTGGGTGGCGCAGCGGTTTGGCGCCTGCCTTTGGCCCAGGGCGCGATCCTGGAGACCCGGGATCGAATCCCACGTCGGGCTCCCGGTGCATGGAGCCTGCTTCTCCCTCTGCCTGTGTCTCTGCCTCTCTCTCTATCTCTCTGTGACTATCATAAATAAATAAAAATTAAAAAAAAAAAAAATAAACTGCTCTGTAAGTGCATGGAGCTATTAAAAGGATGGGCTGCCTTGGTTGGTGATGTTTTTCTTCAGGCAGTCTGGGCCACCCTTTGTTATATGAAATATATTGGATATATTATAATTATATATAAAGTATTAGATGATACATTATAATTCCGGAATGAAATGGAGGCTTGGACTAGGCAGCTTGTAAGGCCTTTTCCAACCTCTTATCTGATTTAAAGTTAATTATTGATTGTGGATTGCCATCCTAAAATGAAGTAGACAGTAACAGAAAGAGCATTGGTTTTGGTGTCAGACTTCATGAATTAGTAAGTGGCAGAACCTAGGTTTTTTGGGGCCATATATTTAATCTCTTAGGAGTCTTAGTCTCAATTTTCTCATTTCTGTTTGAGAACAGTAATAGTATATACCTTAGGATTGTTGTGAGGATTTATTTATTTTAAAAGATTTGTTTATTTATTTGAGAGAGAACACAAGCAGGGGAAGGGGCAGAGGGAGAAGGAGAAACAGACCCTCTGCTGAGCAAGGAGCCAGTAGTCCCAGGGCTTGACCCCAGGACTGTGAGATCATGACCTGAAACAAAGTCTGATGCTTAACTGACTGAGCCACCAGGTGCCCCTGTAGTGAGGAATTTTTTTTTTTTAAGATTTTATTTATTCATGAGAGACACAGAGAGAGGCAGAGACAACAGGCAGAGGGAGAAGCAGGCTCCATGCAGGGAGCCCGACATGGGACTCGATCCTGGGGCTCCAGGATCAGGCCCCGGGCTGAAGGCAGCGTTAAACCACTGAGCCACCTGGGCTGCCCTGTAGTGAGGATTTAAATGATATAATGCATGTAAAGTACATAGCGCAATGTATAATACATGGTTAGATTTTGGCTATTATTACTGTGATTACTTAGATCCCACTTTTCACATAAGGTTGCCCTGTTTGGTTTATAAGCTTTTTCAAGTATTAGAGGCACAAATCCATCCCAGATTTGTAGTAGGTCTCTAATGAAGTAGCTGAATAATTCATTTGACAGTTACTAAATTAATTATGTATATTTGGAATAGTGCCTGCTACATAGTAAATGCTACGTAAGTGTTTGTTATCAGTAATATTCTATGTGCCAGATGTAAGGCATGTGGAAAGAGCTAAGTTCTTAACCTTAGGAAACCCCAAGTCTGGGGGCTCCTAGGTGGCTCAGTCAGTTAAGTTTCCGACTCTAGATTTCAGCTCAGGTCATTATCTCAGGGTCGTGAGCTCAAGCCCCATTGAGATCAGCCTCAGTGTGGAGCCTGCTTAAGATTCTCCCTGCTCCTTCTGTACCCGCTCCTTCCCACCAAATGTTTGTGCTCTCTCCTAAATAAATAAATAGATCTTTAAAAACAAAAAAAGAGGGGTGCCTGGGTGTCTCAGTTGGTTAAGCATCTGCTTAGGGCTCAAGTCGTGATCTCTGGGTCCTGGGATCAAGCCCTGCTTTGGGCTCCCTGCTCAGCGGGGAGTCTGGTTCTCTCTCTCCCCCCCCCACCCCACCTTTTTCTTTTTCTTTCCTTTTTTTTAAAAAAGATTTTATTTATTTATCTGTTCATTCATTCATTCATGAGAGACTCAGAGAGAGGCAGAGACACAAGCAGGCTCCATGCAGGGAGCCTGATGTGGGACTCGATACGGGGTCTCCAGGATCAGGCCCTGGGCTGAAGGTAGCCCTAAACCGCTGAGCCACCTGGGCTGCCCTACCCCCCCCCTTTATCTCTCCCTTTTTCTCTCCCTCTCTGTCTCTCTCCCTTCTCTCTCTCTACATTTTCCCCAACTTGTGCTCTCTTTCATACTCTCTCTCAAATAAATAAAAAATCTTAAAAAAAAAGTCTTTCAGGGAGACAGGTAAGTAATAGAGTTCAAGGCAGTAAATGCATCAATTGTATTCTACAGTGTATGGTGGTCTGGTGATGCAGGGGTTGGATGATGAAGAAAGCCCCTGGCTGCTTACATAGTGCTCTCCTACAAGTTGGCATTTGAGCCTTGACAACATAAGAGCTTCATCTGGCCAAGACTGGTTCAGGTGGATTGTGTTGCTTATCATTTAAAAAGGAAAAAGGTTTATAAATCTTTTGATTATAAAAATTACATTTAATTATAGAAAATACAGAAAAAGTGTAAAATCCACAATCCCGTTACCTAGGAAAAACTGCTATTATATTTTGGTACATTTCTGTCATTTCCTTTTAGGCTCTTTTCCTCTGTATGTAGTTGTAATTTTAATCCAAACTACAGATGATAATTTTATATTCTGGTTTGGTTTATTTTATTTATTTATTCATTCATTTATTTAAGATTTTTATTTATTCGTGAGAGACACAGGAGGAGAGAGAGAGAGAAAGAGGGGTGGGGGGGGGTTCAGAAACATAGGCAGAGGAAGCAGGGAGCCTGCTGCGGGACCTGGACTCAATCCCAGGACTCCAGGAACACGCCCTGGGCCAAAGGCAGGTGCTACACTGCTGAGCTACCCAGGCATCCCTGTTTTTTTTTTGTTTTTTTTTTTTTTTAAAAGTAAGCTCTATGCCCAACGTGGGCTTGAACTCATGACTCTGTATCAGGAGTCGCATGCTATACTGACTGAGTCAGCCAGGCACCCCATTCTAGTTTTCAATTTGATATAACTGAAAAATTCTACTAACATTTTCAATGATTACATAACCATATTTAGAAATACTGTAATTTGATGTTTTCTTCTCTTCTACAGTCTCCCTAGCTTTAGGCCCAAATTTGCAGAATTTACAGGAATGTCAGAACTTACCAATAGTTTTATTACAATAATCTATATTGAATATTTAGGTTGCCAAAAATTTTTTTTAATCTAAATCATACTAATAAATGTCTTTGTACATTAACCTTGTCTTTATAAGGTGGTCATTAGGATAGACATAAAGAAATGGAATTACTAGATTGTAATTTTTTTGTTATCTTTTTAAGTGGCTTACCTCTGATGGTGATTATCCATAAGTCCTGGTGTGGAGCTTGCAAAGGTAAGTGCAAATAATCAAACTTCAAATGTGTTCTTTTTTTTTTTTTTTTTTTTTATTCATGAGAGACACAGAGAGAGCGAGAGAGAGAGAGGCAGAGACACAGGCAGAGGGAGAAGCAGGCCCCATGCAGGGAGCCCGACGTGGGACTCGATCCCAGGATTCCAGGATCACACCCTGGGCTGAAGGCGGCACTAAACTGCTGGCCACCCAGGCTGCCCTCAAATGTGTTCTTAAATAGTAACACTTTAAAAATACTAGCACAGATTTTGTCCTAGCACTGCTGATTGCTTTAAGGAATACCAAAGAAATATATGACATAGATTCCTTTCCCTCAAGAAGTTTGCAGTTATCTTTGCAAGGGGTTGGAGGGTAAAGCAATTGAGATATGATGAGGGAGAGTATGGGATTAGAGCTACAGTAGTCAAGGGAGAATAGATATAGGAAACTGAAATAGAGACATAAGAAGTGATTAGGGAAGTCTTCCTGGAGGAAGTGGGAACAAAATTACAACCCACGTTTATTTGTGGTCTGTGTTCTTTCTGCTGTGCCACCTTGCTGCTTTCCAGGCTTTTTTTTTTTTTTTTTTTCCTTTATTTGATATGCTATACTTAACAAAATCCTAGTTGGAAAAGGAGCATAAAATTAATGTAAATAGCGTAATTATATGTATATGTGGAAATGTTACTCTATTGTCTATTACTTCAATAGAAGTTATTGAAATGTGGCTATAAAAAGCAAATAGAAATTCGTATGCCATTATTCTATATTTATGATAAAAACTTCAGAGAAATGAAGTCAGTCGCTCCAGGTCACATACCTATGTTTGTAAGTGGCAGAAGCATGACCAGAATTCAGGTGTCCTGATTTCTGGTTCTTAGGTTTTTTTTTAAAAATAATAAAAAAAAAAAAAAGGTCCAGTTATTTGAATCAACTCAGCAAATTAGGGTTTGGATATGACAATGATGTTTTCTTCTATTCCAAAATCTTTTTCCTTCTAGCTTTAAAGCCCAAATTTGCAGAATCTACAGAAATTTCAGAACTTTCCCATAATTTTGTTATGGTGAATCTTGAGGTAAGACTTTGAGAGTTTCTCCTTGCTGCAATGATTTTAAGTCTTTGCTGTTTTAAAATTATCATCATTGGTGGTGTAAAATCATATTCAGCGGATCTGGCTTCATTATGAGAGCGTTTTCCTCTTGAACTCTAATACTAAGTCTTGTGTCAGTGTAGAAAGCCATCCAGCCTCCATTTGTTGGAGGAAGAAGAGAGAAATTGGATAAGATGACTAAATTTTAAGGTCCCTTCAATCTTAGTCTATGATTATGACATGTTTTACATCTTTGTGTGGCTAAACTAAAGGTATAGTAGTAACACATGCAGGACACAGAACCCTGCGAAATGTGATACAGTTGAGCCCCTTCTCTGTGCTGGGCTTGTATGTAAAACCTTTCTGTTTCATGAACTATCCTTTATGTACTTGACATAGATTACAGGTCTCGTAATCTCAAGTCAGAATATCAGATTTTAGAAGGGATTTTTCGGCCATTGGTAATAGCCATTTTTCAGAAAGAGCATCTTGGGACCGAAGGAATGAGTTGATTTAGTCAAGATCGTAGAGCCGAGTGATAAGAATAGGTACTATGACCTAGCTATGCTTCCTTTCAGGCTGTACTCTTCAAATGAGGGATGTTTAGATGCTCTATGATGCAACTTCTAACCCTGAGTTTCTATAAAGATAATATTTACTTACACATAGGACTGGAAGTCTTTTGAGCATGTTAATGGGGAATGTTGAGGCAGCTAAGGGATTGCTTATGTAACTAGTGGATAGCCTGAATGCTGACACACCTCACTCAAGGCAAAATTATATTACAGGTTGAAGAAATCCCATTTAACTCCTAAATGGCATCCACACCAAGAATGACAAAATTACTATTTATTTGTTATGCATATGA